>NC_138028.1:33630384-33941461 GCF_964106645.2 Podarcis pityusensis
TGGGACCTGATTCAACATGTTGCTTTACATTTCCACTATGCTTCCAAAGAAACAGGAATATAGGAAGCTGCCTCATACTACCTCAGGCTGTTGGTCCAGGATTTCAGATAGGATGCTCTCCCAGTCCTATCTGAAGGCACCAAGCCTGAGGCCTTTTGCATGCACCACCACTGAGCTCTTATTCTTCTTAAATAGGCTTCTTTGCATAGCCATTGCTGGCCCACCCATGAGGTGGACTGAAGCAACCACCTCAGGTGGTGGAATCCCAAGGGGCAGTGCTGATGTCACAGGGTTGATGTCACAGTGTTTCATATGTATGTGAGGCCAGGGAGCATGTTACAGTGGTAAAAGTGCTGAGCCCATCACCTAGAGACGTGAAATCAGGGAAATTCATTTATTCATTCGTTTTACTTATTAGTCACTTCCCATGAAACATTCTGTGGTAACTAACAATAAAAACATACATAAAACAATTTCAAATCCAACACAGAATGGGATGCAAAATTATCCACTTAAAAGGCTTGAGGGAAAAGGAAGGTCTTTGATAGGCACTGTAAAGGCCATCGCGATAATGCTGGTCTGATATGTCATGGAGGAGAGTTCCACACTAATGGCCCAATTTTACATAGTATGGATTGGAAGCAACCTCCTGATGAAATGGTATATATGGAGGGATGTGAATAGAGGCTAGGAGAGTTTATTAGATATTATTCTTCCTTCCTCGTGTTTGTGAGTTCAGCAGAGTGCCATCGCTTTGCAGTTTAAAAGAAAGCTTAGCTAGGCTACAGTAGTTTTAGTCTCTAAGTAATCCAGGACACTTTCATGCAAACTGGATTCTCCTGGTATTTCTCCCTTTTCTCCCTCTTAAAACAATTCTCACACTAACAGTCTTGCAAATGGTATACATAACATTTGCTCACTCAGAGTTTTCTGTTGCAGAGTAACAGATAACGGTAGCTTTGTTCAGGCAGGCTTAAAATGGTAATTCAGATGGAGCCTGAGCTGTGGCTCAGACCTAGCAGTTGTCCTCACATTTCTGGCTTGGTGATGAGATGAAGAGGGGTGAAGAAGAAGAAGAAGAAGAAGAGTTTGGATTTGATATCCCGCCTTTCACTACCCAAAGGAGTCTCAAAGCGGCTAACATTCTCCTTTCCCTTCCTCCCCCACAACAAACACTCTGTGAGGTGAGTGGGGCTGAGAGACTTCAAAGAAGTGTGACTGGCCCAAGGTCACCCAGCAGCTGCATGTGGAGGAGTGGAGACTCGAACCCGGTTCCCCAGATTACGAGACTACCGCTCTTAACCACTACACCATAGAGGCAAAATAAAGAGAGTGTGTCCATGCTGGTAAGGAGAATATATATGGCTATGCTCTCCCCCTGTAAAGGCACAGTGGGAGTGTCTCTCAGAGTTCTCTCCAGCAAACTTACAGGAAAACTGTGCACTTCAGTGCCTATTGTGTGCCTATCTAGAAAACAATGAATCATTGGTTTGACTCTCTTTTGAATAGCCCACAATATATCTGTACCAGCACCTTGAACTTAGCCTGGTAGCCTGGTAACCTAATTGGTAGCCTGTGCAATTATTTCAGCAGCAGTGTAACAGGGCTGTGAAATCAGGCGAACAGTGGAGCTACTGCATTCTGCACTAACTGCCATTACCAGAACACCTGGAAAAAGCTCTAAAGTCAGCAGGTCTCCTGGACTTGCTGATGGCCAATGATTAAACTCAACACCTTGAGGCCACCAGGATGAACCCCTCAAAACCAAAACCTAAGACCTGACATCCTTGCCAGACAGGGCAGGTAGATCTCTTGACAGTTGCTACCTTGTGCATCTGAAATTATCAATTGGGAGAGAGTGAAAACACTCCTTCTGCCTGACCCACACCGTGAGAGGCTTGGGAGCAAACATTTATTCATTTAACAAGATTTATATGCTGCTTAAACAACAAAAATATCTAAACAGGTTGCATAAGTTAATATAAATGGTGCAGGTCAGAGTAGAACCCTTTGAATTTAAGGAACATGACTAACCTGGCTCCATTAATTTCAGTGGGCCTACCCTGAGAGAGAACGTAGCTGGCTACAACCAAAAATATTTACTACAATATTTTCTAAGGATACTGATGAAACAAACATTTAGAATAAGTTGACATGAAATTTATCAAAATAAAAATGTACACAGTAATCTTTAATCACAACAATGACAATCTATTAATAATTTAATAATAATATATTAATAATAATTTATTAACATTAGATGTCTGGGTAGGCTTCTCTAAACAAATAAACAAGCACCAAAATCAGTACAGGTGGTTGTGTAAAACTAGGCAATGGTCTTGCTTGCACCTTTAAACTTTATTTTTTATCAAATGGTCACTGAAGAAGAAATATTATCTCCCCCATCCCTCATCTGAGGAGACAAAGCATCCATGGCAGAGGGATCTCCTCTCCCCCACACAGCAAGGTTTTTAGCCGAAGGTACCTTGGGTCAAGCTTTAAATGAGAATCAACAAAATACAGGGTTCCGCTTGAAATGCCACTGTAAACTCTGAGTTTACTGTACATATGATAGCTTTTAAAACAAAGTGTATGATTGTATATTATTGTGCTCTTGGTCAAAGCAGGGCTAAGCCTGTGCATTTTACATGGTTCACTTAATGAAAATTACTGTGTATTAGGTAGGCAGATATAATTTGTTCAGCAATGAATTCTGATTCTTAAATGCCCTTTAACATAACGTGTAGTAGGTAGGCACTTGGAATGTGGCTTGAAAAAGGGGGAAAATAGATGTGCTTCTGTGTTATCACAAAAATAACCTTGAATTTATGGCTCAAATCAGAAAAATATAGCCAATATTTGTTCTTATAAATATGTTCACCAATGTATTCTAGCGACTGATTTTAAGATCACAGTGGAACATTCTTTCTAAAACATTGACTCTTGTTCTTTCCAAAAGATTTAAGGTGCCATAATAAAAGGCAGAAAAATACTACTGCTACACACTGATAATAGAATGTAGCCAAAGATACGTGTGTAGATGTAGTTTTTTGAAGTTCCCATGTTGATGTGATATTTGAGGCAGCAATGCAAATCACCTCTGCACCAGGCTGGGGTGTTGGTGGCTTGATTAGGTGACGACGTTCCTTTGCCTAGCCCTGCCACCATCACTCCACCAGTGTGGCGCTCACTCTTCCACCTGCCGATGGGCAGAAGTACCACTGGTGGGATCCATATTGGTGGTAGCCCACAGAAAGTTCCTACACATGGTGTTCTTGAAGAAGGATTTGAACTGGCCCTGGATGTGCAGGACTCCAAGCAAAGGCAGAGCTAGCTGCTCCGGCCCTCAGCACATGCTGTACACCCAGGGGCAGTGCTAAGTGCCCGTGGGGGCAGAACTAGATGCCTGTGGGGGCAGGACTAGGTGCCTGTGGGGGCAGGACTAGCGTCCCAGTAGGGTGCTTCCCACAGCAAGCGGCAAGCATCCAAGGTGGCGCAGCAATGTGGGGTCACTAGGTAAAGGTAAATAGAAATTTGAATTGCTTAATTGTTGCTCTGCTTCCTTAATGTAGTCAATCATATTCATTAATACAATGGCTCCTCCTTTATCTGCTGGTTTTATAATTAAATTTTTATCAGCGGTAAGTTAGTTCAGGATTAAGCAAGCTTGCTTACTCAAATTGTACTGCCTGCAGCTCCGTATCTTTCTCTCTCTAATGTTTAGGTCACAATGTACTAAATGTTGAAATGTTCTAATAAGGTGATTGTGAGAAACTGGAATGAAGGTAGATTTATGTTTAAAAGGTTCCAGTGTCCAAGGAGTGTTACCAAAAAAATCTCTTAATTTGATCTGACGAATTACCTTATTTATCTAAGAACACAGCGGGTTACATCTCATGTGTTTATTGAGGATGCTTTACATGACCATAGGTTTGTTTGTTGTTGTTTTGTTCCCTCCCCCACCAGCCTGAGCACAGGGGCCCTGCCACTCGCTGAAGCACCACTACGGTCTCAAACAAACCTTTTATCAATTCCATGACCATGGCACCCCTGTCTTGCATTTGAAGCTTTCTACAGTCATGCAGAGGGAAGGGTTTCATCTTTAAGGACAGCATACCGCCAACATTCCTCAGTTGAAAATAGGGACATTTCTCACTCCCCACAACTGACCTTCCCCGATCCACCATTTTGTCCCCTCCCCCTCCCCACTGAGCATTTCTTCCACCACTACACCAACCAGACACAGCACACACACACCCTCCACTAGCCCGAGAAATTTTAGAAAGGAGCAAGATTAGACACAGACATGCAAAGCATTTTAAAAAAAAACAAAACAAAACACAAGACTCCTTGTACTCTGCTCCACTCCTCCTTCCTTTCTGCACAGAGCAGCCCTGCCCTTTGCCTGCACCTCAGAGCCAGTGTGCTGGCAGCCTCTCCTCCTCCTTACCAGCTCTCAAGCAGCCACCACGAGCTGTCCAAGGGGAGAGGCCGGCTGTGGCAGCCATGGAAAGACAATGGGATGCTTCCTTGAAGTCACCACTGCTCAGAACAGGGACCAGCTTATCCTCCTCCCCAAGTTTGGCAGTGGTGGCACTGGCAGGGGAAATAGGGGCGTTCTGGGATCAAAGCAGAAGCCGAGATGGCTTTCATAATTCTGGTACTGTCCCTGAAAAATAAGGACACTTGGATGGTATGTGACAGCTGTATCAAGGCACCTTCTACGCAGTGAAAGCTGTTGATTGGATCCAGTACAGTAATTTTGCCACAGTCCCCCAAATGCTAGCTAAAGGAATTGCTCATTCATAACATGGTACTGGGCGACAGCAGGGCTGGAATCTGAAAAGTGTAAAGATCATGAAATTGCTCACTTTCATCAGGAAGCCACACATTCAGCAAACACATTTTCTTTCAGCTTTGAAAACCTACTGGCGACTGTGCCAGCTCTAATACCAGAAAAGTAGCAAATATGAAACAGAAAGCGGTAATACTCAAGTTAGCTTCAGTAGCACTTCTGTCATTTGGTAGGCAATCGATTGAACTGGGTGCAGAACCTTAAAACATCAACACTCCAGGTAATTGAGGAACCTAACACAGGGATTGCAAAACACAAAACTGCCCCATCACCCACTTGCTCCACAGCAGCAGAGCATGAGCCTAGACTTCAAATCCTCTGCTAGTTTTGTCCGCACATAATTGTGGCAAACAAACACAGTGAGAGAGAATGTGGCTCCCTTTCCCCCCTTCCTTAGTACAGGGGTAGCCAACATGATGCTTACTGGATTTTGCTGGACTGCAACTCCCATTAACCCCAATCAGTATGGCCAGTAGTCAGAGCTGATGGGAGTTGGAGTTCAGCAGCATCTGGAGACCACCACACTGGTTATACCTGTATAAGTAGCTTTGCTCTGCACATGTGAGCTGGATGGAAGGTAAGGAAATGAGCTGGTTGTTATTTCTTAGCCTAACCTACACCACAGGGATGTTATGAAGATAAAACGGGAGGCAGGGAAGAACATGTCTAGAACTTATTGGAAGGAAGGTGGTGAGATATAAAAGCAATTATAGAAATCCACCTGTGCAAGATTCTTCCAAATAATTTCATGCAAGTCCCAAACGCCACCACAGCACTGGACACATGACCCTCTGAAGATGTGTTTTCAAGCATAGAGTGTTGTATGGAGGAGGACAGATGGGGAAAGATCTGGTCCACACACTTACCTTCGACTTGTGCAACATTAGATGCAATTCATAACGTCTAGAAAGAGAGATGCCTTCTAAGCCTTGCTTCTTAACTTCCAAATATGTGGCGACAGGCTGCATTTGCACAGTGGCTAAAGAGCAGCATACCACAAATGAGAAAGGGGCACTGGCAAAGACGGACAGGGTGATGTGGTTAAAGCACAAGAGGCAGGGCTAGAACACCAACAGTTCCCACAAGAGATTTTCCCTCCTTCTGATGCTGTTCATTTACTTCTTTGCCTGTCCCAAACCCATGCATAATAAAATACATGGAAGTACAAGAAACTACCATTTTTCGTCTTAGCCAACCTATCTGCCAATAAGTTGTTTGGAGAGGCTACCACTAGACAGGTGCAGCTTTGAGGCCAACCAGCTGCTGTCCTGACTGTTACCAAACTACAGCTACTATCAGTAGTGGCAAATTCAGAAGAGCAGGGTCCCTTCTAAAATTATGCAATAAACTTTTAATTGGACAATAATAATAATAAAGGTTGCATATATCTAAAGCACATATGTACATGATCTGGAGTGCCTGTGCATATACATGATCTGGAGTTCTCCATTATCTTTCAGCGTTCCTTAAGCTGTGTTTTCAATGAAGCCCCATTGTACAGAACAGAACTTGCACCCCATTCTCTTGAAACTGGAGCACCTTGTGCTTTCAGTGCTCCTAAATGCTCAGCTTTAGAGCATACAGTGGCTGCACAGCACCCCTTCCATGCTGATTGGGCAGCTCTAGGATGCTGGAGAAGGGACTCTGCTTCAGAAAAAGTCTCCAACCCCCTGTGACCCCGGCCACACCACACCGCTGACTACTATACAGCTTTAATGAGTGATTGTGAATTTGGTCACAGGTGCTTGCCAAGCCTCTCAGCCATCTTCAGGATCTGCCTCTGCTCTGTGGCAGATCTAGGAATGGTTTTCTGCACAGAAAGGTAGATCTGAAGGAAATGCAGAGATCTCCCACTACCATCTCTTCAGATGTCGTCAAGTGAGCTGGAATGTTGCTCAGGCTCCTTCTCCAAACCTGCCCATCATCTAAAATTATTTACATAAGACTCTCCGCATTATATTCTAACCTCTGCAATGCTAGTATTAACTACTGACATCTGCGAAGTCTGACTAGCAAGTGCTTTACAATGTCAATTCATCCGAAAGCAAAATGCATTTCTGAGTGCTGCGGGGTCCTCGTTATTGCCAAGGAGAAGTATCAACGCTCATATGACACCTAGCAGAAATTAGTACTCACATTCAGAGAAAAGCTTTTGTCATTTTTTCTCCCCTGAGTATTATGTGGACTTTATTGAGATGACTGCATCTGACACCTGCTGTAATATAAATGCAGCTATAATTAGCCAACTGATGCTCACTGCAGTTTAGGTCGAATCCCTTCTGTGGGAATTATGCTTTAAAATATTCAGAACTCCAAGTGGCTCTCATTACATTTAATTTTTACTTAGAATTAGGTGGTCCAGGGGAAAAAAATTTAGGATTGTAATAGCCCCCTGCTGAATGCCACACAGCAAAGTGAAAACCCATAGATTTTTTCCCTCTCCTACAAACGAAAAAAATAGGAACAGCAGACTACACTACAGCCTTCAATTGAAGTCTGGCTTTGCTTAATTGTACTTTTTGCACTCATCAGTCTCTCCTCTTCAGAGCAAGCTACAAAAATTGCCTGAATAGCCAAAGAAAAGTTTCCCACAGTCACTGGCCACAGAAAAACACCATTGTCCTTCCTCACAGTTTGATGGACAACATTTCTATAAATGGGTAGTCAGTCCGTCAATGGCACCCTTGCTGAAAAGGCAAGAGAAGAGAAGAGATTCTGCCAATATCTGACAAAGCATGTTAACACATAATCAGGCATTCACTAACCAGGCAGCTGCCCCTGGGACCTTCATAACACAGGTGCCTTTAAGCCATTTCCTATTCACAGATAAAGGAAACAAGCAGGCGATACCTGGGAAAGGAGCAGTCTATTATGGCCTGTCAGATGTCCATCTTTTGGGCTGCATGCAGAAAAATAGAAAGGACATAAAGGAAACTTCAAATTGAATGGTTAAACTAGAAATGCAGTATGGTATTTCCAAACCCGGTCATAATGTCAACTTTGATAATAATAATAATAATAATAATAATAATAATGCAGTACTAGACTCTCATACGAAGGCTAATTCACACAATACTTTTTTAAAATGTTGAACTTACGCCCCATCTGCTTGAACTGCAGATAGTTCAACAGTGTCCAGATTGTACCCTATTCTCTCCTGATTAAACCCACTAAAAGCAGCAGAAAAGATTCAGATGGAACATTACAAAGATCTGAAACTTTCACAAGATCAGTTTGATGCATATAAGTCAAATAAAAATGTCAACTTGAAATGATTGGCTTGTGTAAAAAAAGAGAGACCATTTTCACTGTGCAGGTGCTTGATATCCTTCTGCATTCCTCCTAAATTGAATTGGGATCATAAAAGTTTGGATTCCCTCATTGGAAAGTCTGTAAATGTTGCTGGAGCGCAGTAGAACCATTCTATAACAAATCGTGGCTGTGGGAAGTTTCAAAAGCAGTTTGCAATATGGCATGGAGTCAGCTCTTCTAATTCACTGGTGGGACCACATTATATGAGCCTAAGTAGCTTTTTGGATCCCAGCCAATAGCTGCAACCTGGGCAGAACTCAGCAAGTCAAGGACCTGAACATAAGCAGAGGGATTTTGTTCCTCCTCTCCCACCAAAGCAGTCTCCTACACCACATACTACTGTATATTGCTTTTGAAACTCTCCTAGGTTTCAAGGGTGACTTACATTCTAGGATGGGGTTGCTGAATCAAGTAACTAATGCTCTGCATGGACATCTATTATCAGCAATGTAACATGAAAACTGCAACAAGCAAGTCCAAAACATGTTTAATTTGTTTCCAGCTTGCTTAGGCTGCTGTTCTGTACACACATACCTGGGAGTTCGTTCCATTAAAAGCAGCAGAGGTAACTTCTTAATAGAAGTGCATAGACTTTCACTGCTAGTTCCTAGTAAATTGCTCTGGAACTGCACAGCAGAAGAGTCAGAGAAGCACACTCTGGCCTCTATCCCAGCAGTCAGCAGACAAAATTAAGGTTACCAGACGTCCCCATTTCCCGAGGACAGTCCCCAGATTTACAAATCAGTCCCCATACAAAATCCATTGAAGTTGAAAAGTGTCCCTGGATTCATTGAAAAAAATCTGGTAACCTTAGACAAAATGCCACTGGGGGGGTTGTACCAAGAACATCACAACTAGGGGAAGACCAGAGTAGAAGGTCTATCAAAGCAGTTGCCATAAGCTTGCTCCCACCCCAGCACCTGCCAGAAAAGACACTTGGTTTTCACTACCAGTTGTCTTCAGACTTCAGAACAGAAGGGAATGGCACACTTATCTCTGCCAGTATCCAGAGAAACAAGCGCAGTTGGGTCACTTGCAGTAGCTCTGTTTGAGAAAGACCACCAGCAAGGGAGGATCAGCCTGACCCCAACAGGATATAAATGCCTGTTTTACAGCTCAACACATTGTTCGCCATCCTTGTCCCCACTGACCTCCCTCTTCTTCTCCCTTCCATTCCCCATGCTGTGCTTTGTCCTTTTAAAAGTTTATATGCCTCTTTGTTGCTGGGCAAGTCACTTTGGGAGACAATATTTGTCTGAAAAGTGGGATTAAATGTGGAATATGAGAAATAAGTCAGGGAGCATAGGCACCACAACTCCTAAGGTTTTTTTCCCAATTTATATTTTGAGGATCTGTCTTGTGAGTAGGATTTTATTCCCTACTCTCATTTGCATTTGCTTCTCTTAGGAGGGTAAAAAGCAGAGTCATCCATTTATCACTACACATGCCTAAAAGTGCAGCAGACAGACAATAACCAGGGCCAACAAAAAACATCTAGTTTTGTTATTTTAAGAAAGAACATCTTCTGAATGTCAGCTATCCACATCTCAATGCAACATTGCTACCACTGAACAGTTAGATCTTCTCAAGAGCTTAATGTAAAAAGCCCTCTAGCCAGATCATAAACACCACTTCACAGCAGAGCATAGGATCCAGTAATCAATTCCCAGTATCAGGGAGAGAAGCCTCAGCCTTTTGACCCAAGGCTGAGACCTCGCCATTACCGCTGCACTGAAGCTGAGGGCCATTTCTGCCTATTTCCAGGGAAGCTCTTGCATCATGGAGGTGTGTCACAACAAAGAACAGTAGGAGACCAGGAAGGTGCACAAAAGCAGGCCAAGTGATTGACAACCCTGCATTCCTCATCCCAAGGGTTCCTGGTCTAGTTCTAGGGGTATTGCACAGCTCCCAAATATTTTCCTAAGTGCACAGTGTGTTTATGGATGGATAATAAATTACTTTTGGGACCTTTGGACTGCAATAAAGAATTGATTGATTCGTAATAAATTCAGGGGAATTGAAATGGGGCATAATCTAGGTTACTAATCTGGGTTAATAGGTGAGTGAGGAAGATTAATATGCTGTTATCTAGAGATGCTTTGGGAGTAAACAAAGGGAAACTGAATTGATTTAGAGAGCAACACCTGTTGCAGTAAATGAGCTGGAGGGGAACTGATTTTGGATGTTCTAGGCAGGAGTGCAAACTAACTGAAGAATTTATCTGTGAGATTTGGATGGGAAATGAGTTGATTTTCATTCTGTGAGATTTAAATTTAAAACTTGAGTCCACAAATTAGCATATGCAAATTTGTGTCTATGGGTCCACACTTTCAACTCCTTTTAAGTACAAGACAACACCTCTGACCAGCCTTCTCATGCCAGGGTTCCATGATGGAAGAATGGTGTAATATAAATGGGGGGGAATAATAATCTAGAGAGACAGATACACTTTTCTGAAAAGAAACAAGTGGGCAGCAGTGTAAAATTTGCAGTTGTGATGTTCTGGGAGTAGAATCTCTTGACCCTGACATACAAGAGCAAAACTTTTGTGTTGAGAAGTAAGTCTAAGGACTTATTTTTCATTTTTACATGATGCAGGATAAAAATGCCCATTATTTATATAACCTTTTCTGAAAGTTCAAAACACTTCATGGATGTAGTGTTTAATGGAATGTTTTTGTATATAATGTAAATGGCACTGGAGTTGAAGCTTGAAGTGAGAGGAGGAGTTTAATGTGTTCACTTCCTGCTAGGATCCCAATTTTAATCACTTCTCCAAAGCTACTACCATACTTGCATTTCCTTTTTTAAAAAAAATAATTTTTATTAACAGGCCAATCACATCACATTATCCAAATCACATTAGTTCCAAATTATACAGCCAAATTTTAAATTTTGTTGGGGGTACCCATACATCAAGCTCCGAACGAGTCCAAAACTCTGAACGAGTCCAAACATCACTTATATTACTGCTTTAATTAAACAGTTCTATCCAGTTCAATCCAGATAGTCCTTTATTACTTTCTTCATCTTCTTGTTGTTATCGTATATTCCTTTCTTTGCGATCTCTGATAATTTTCACAAGCAGATTGAAAACAGGCATACTCTGTGTGGGTTTTGTACTCTCCAAAGATCATATCGCTCAGGGGCAGCCTCTGTTCAACGCTTCCATAAAAAAAATTAATCTTCGGTCTGTCCTTTACTTTTCTCAGGCTTGCCAAATAAATCAGGAGGCTCTGTCAGGTCAAGATTGCGTTCCAACATTCCTTCTCTTTCCAATGGTCCTGATTCTCCTCCCCCTGTCCTTCTTTCTCCGGCAAGCCTGTCTTGGCGAGACGCCATTTTTTAACTGCGTCATAAAAATTTTCCTCTTTCTCACTGTTCACCAATCCTCTCTCCTGTTATAATCCATCCCACACAGTTCTTGAATTCCTGCTTGTGATTAGTAAAAACGCAATGATCTTATTTCTATCTGGGGTGAAGGGTTATTAATATCACATCATGCAAAGGAAAAAAAAGTTTTTTCCTCCAACCCCCCCCCCTCATTCCAAACATACAGTCTCTTAATGGTGATTCATCAGAAGATTTACTTATCCGTCCGTCACTCCCGGTCACAGAGATCCATTAATCAGCCGTCTTATCTCTCGAACGTTACTTGATGTATGTGCTTCAGCTTCATTCCAATCGTATGTTTCCAATTATAATTCCGAGCTGAAGCTAACCAGTACGCGCTGATTGGAATCGGCGTCAGGAAGATCTGACTTCATCGAGGACTCGTGCCAAGTGTTCGGCACCCCCATCTCTCAGATCAGGGGGTGCATTGTGACCACCGCTGGCAAGGCAGCCCCCCCATCTCCTTGGGGGGGGGGGTAGGAAGACTGCATACTTCCCATAGCAGCCCCTTAATTACCTCGTATGGGTCAGAGAGATGTTATTGTCGGCCATCTTCCAACGCGCCACCTGGTGGCCCCCCCATACTTGCATTTCCAAAGAAGTTCCCACTGGCACCAGTAGAGGCTTGCCTTGAAAAAAACAGCTATAAACTGTGGGTTGGAAAGAGTTAAACATCCTTTCCTCACCCTACCCTCCAGTCCCAAGGCTGTTATTTACATTTTAAAAAATGTTATACAACATATAACCTTTATTTAAAACCAACTGTGTGCTAGGCACTATATAAATCTAGGTGCCTCTGTCCACACATTTCAAAGGGCTGCTTTGTGTGGTGTTTGGGGCTTAATTCTCCCTCTGCAGGGCAAGAAGCCTGCTAGAGAGAGACATGCGTGAAGGGGAAATCCACGCATATACAGCTGGGGCTCAAGCTAAAGACTGTACCTCCCTGCATCAGCCTTCTTCTGGGAAGGCCTTTCTCATGGTCCCGACACCTTCACAGGCATGCTTGGTGAGCACACAAGGGCCTTCTTGGTGGCTGCTCCCAGATTGTCAAACTCAACTCCTTTCTGCTTTCCTTTTGCCAGCAGGCAAAGACCTCTTTGTTGCGACAAACTGGCAGCAACTTCCAAGGGTGGGTGTTGTGCTATCTTTGCATGTGTTTTTAAATGTTTATACAGTAAAAGGGTTATTGCTGTTTTTTAATATTTGTATTTATTCTCTCTCTCTCTCCCTCTCTGTGTGTGTGTGTGTGTGTGTGTGTGTTAAAGTAAAGGTAAAGGGACCCCTGACTATTAGGTCCAGTTGTGGCCGACTCTGGGGTTGCGGCACTCATCTTGCTTTATTGGCTGAGGGAGCAGACGTACAGCTTCCGGATCATGTGACCAGCATGACTAAGCCGCTTCTGGAGAACCAGAGCAGCGCACGAAAACGGCGTTTACCTTCCTGCCAGAGCGGTACCTATTTATCTACTTGCACTTTGACGTGCTTTCAAACTGCTAGGTTGGCAGGAGCTGGGGCAAAGAAATAGGCGCTCACCCCGTTGCGGGGATTCGAACCGCCGACCTTCTGATCGGCAAGTCCTAGGCTCTGTGGTTTAACCCACAGCGCCACCCGCATCCCTTGCCTTTAACATTTAAAAGGAACAGCAAATCATATTTGCATAGTATTCAACTTGAGTTCTTTATGAAAGGCTTACATTTAGTCATCTGCTTAAGGCATGAACCTTATCACTCTGCCCTTATTCTGACTTTGCTCTAGCGGAATGTCGTGTAGCAGGCACTGAACACACGCGCTCTTCTTTTCACGCAGCTGCTGTCCCCAGGCGAATCCCTGGATTGTAAGATGCTCAGGACTGGGTCTTGTCCTACATACATATACACACATACAAACGCTTCACCGGATAGCTCAGTCGGCAGCGCACGAGACTCTAAATCCCAGGGTCGTGGGTTCGAAACCCACGCTGGGTGAAAGATTCCTGCATTGCATGAGGTTGGACTAGATAACCCAACTCTACAATTCAAACATCTCCTTTCCCAGATGCTTCTCAACGCATCCACGTTGGGCAACGATCAAAGCGGCTGCTCCGCCCCTCAAGCAGCAGCTGGTGGGGAGCAAAGGCGCTCCCCTTGAGAAGGACCGCGTTTACACGGAGAACGGCAGGAGATAGCGCGTCTCAGCAGCCCCGCAGCTGCGTCCTTCCCTCTACCCATCGGTCACGTGAGTGGGCGGGGCCCTGAAGCCGCTCCGGAGGCGAGTCTTCCTCCGTCATCCCCGTGCGACGAGGCGCGAGGGGCGGAGGGAGGGGGAGGCATGGCCCCCGCCGCCGCGCCCGGGGCTGTTTGTTGTGGGCGGCTGTTATGGCCTCCATCGCGGGAGAGGCCGGCTTCATCCCGCCCGAGGTCTCCGCCCCGCTAGGGGACTCCTCCGAGGAGGCAGCCGGAGAGGTCTTGAGAGGCGCCCTGCGCTCGCTGCCGGCGCTGGTGGGGCAGGTTAGTTTGGCTTGGGAGGGAGCCAGCGCAGCAGCCGCGCTTGGCGGCGGAGGCAGGAGGGATGAGGGGCAGTTGCCGCCGTGGAAACATCCTCGAAGGGGGGGGGGGCTTGTTTAAAAGGGGGAAAATAAAAGGTCGGCCCCGACACCCAGCTCCGATCTCGCTGCGCAAGTTTCCTGAAAGACGTGTATCTGCACGAGACAATCGTGTTAAAATAGTTTTTAAGGAGTCTCTCCAAGGAAAAGAGGCTTATGATTAAGGGCTCCCTTCCCACGTTTTCTCCGTCACGCTTCGCGTATCTGAGCCTCGAACCGAGCTTACCAAACCTAAGCTTGCTCCTACTTGGAAGCAACTGCTATTGATTTCCGCAGGAACCTCTTGCCACCCTCGGTGATTGTTGTTGCTGACATGCATGCCCCACAGAAATCAATAGGATTACAAGGGACGTTTTAATCCTCACGTTTTTCCTAGTGGGGTGTTGCTTTCATATATTTCATTTAGCTTTTCCAGGCTCGTTTTTCGTTGATGCATTTGGTACATTGCGCTTCCCAACCCCAACCCCCCACCACTCACGAGTGTGTAATGTAAATCTGCAAATTTGGGAACCTATTTTGTATATGGCTCTTCCTCTTCTTCCACTCTTTTTTTTTTTATAATAACATTCATTATTTTGACTTGTGTGACACTGGCACATGGGTGGCCGACACACATTTGTTCTGCAGTGAACAAATGTAAGTAGCTGAAGAACTGAGTTCAAATTGTGGTTTACATATTGTAAGGAAGGGGAGCAAAAATCCCATGTGAAACTCAGCATTCTGTAATTGCTTTTTTGCCACCTTTTTAAATGCCTACATACACACATTTTACAGCCTGCCTTTCTAAAGGATAGAAATCTCTTTAAGGCTTGTGTTACAATGACTCTTAAAAAACCTCTGCTATTAACCTAGGTAAAATGTAACAAATACAGGCCTCTCCTCAAAATCTCTTGCATCCTTGAGCATTTACATGCATTTCAATTAAACAGAAGCACATATTGATTGAGGAGTAGATAAATGGTTTATTTCTATCTGCATTGATGGTAAGATGGCTGCTGGAGTGTAGTATCACTTCTAGTGTCCAAACTTTTTTTAAAAAAAGTGAGTTGAAAGTGGGAGAGGATGAAGAGAGGAGCCATAAGAATTCTTTACAACAAGGAAAGGATCTATTACAGAGACAGGTAATTAAAAGATTCAATAGCTATAGTTTCAAGAAGTGGTTTGATCAAAGAACTTTAAGGAGGAAATAGAAATTGATCAGAGTCAATAAACAGTGACATGTTATGTCTTTTGTTAAACTACATGAAGTGGGCGAAAATTAGTTAGATGGAAACTAGTTGTCTGGCTTTTTGAAAGTGGCATTTTCTCCAATGGATAAAAAGGGTTAGATTTAGATCTGGGAAATATGGGCTCAAGTCTTCATTGCTGTTTTGGATTTATTTTGTAGCCTTGGCCATATATCATCATCAGTTCCCCTTATCCTAAGATGGTATTACAAAAATATTGTTTCGTTTGCAATGAAGATTGTAAACAATTTTCAACATCGGTAGTTTAATCCTAAACATATCTGCTCAGAAGTAAGTCCCATTGAAATTGGTGGGTTTTAACTCAGCTTACAGCAATCTTAAGTGTAGAGAAAGGCAATGTGGTGGATCCGTTGTTGCATCCCAAGCCCTGCTGCTTTGGCAGACAACTGGGGGACTGGTTTCTGTCATTTTTATTTATGCACCGTGAAGTCTGGGTTGGCACTGCTGAAGGTCCTGAGAATTAGTCCCTCAGGGAATATACAGAGCTTTGGATCCATCCCATCAAAAACTGCCCAGTAATACTGTGTTAGGGCTTTCCCCTTTCTACTGCTGGTAGAAGCCAGCAGAGGGACTTGTATGTGCCATCCTAACACATTGCCCATCCAGTCATCATAGGAACACTGGAAGGTACCCGATACTAAGTCAGATCATTGGTCTATCTAGCTCAATATTGTCTACATTGACTGACAGCAGCTCCCGAGGGTTTTGGACCTATCTGGAGCTTCCAGGAATTGAACCAGGGTCCTTCTGGGTGCAAAGCAGATGCTCTGCCACTGAATTATGGCCCTTCTCCATGCTGTTCAACATGGGGCGGAGGAGGGATAGGAGTTCACTTAAAGTGTCTATAGAATTGCAACCTAAAAGTGCTAAATAAAGTAATGTCTGCGGAAGGAAACCAGTGTAAATCATTTGGTAAAAATCTTCCTCCCACTTTTTGTAGCCTCAGTTGAAATTAAAATTTTCAGTGAAATGTTTTCACATAGGACACACACACACACACACACACACACACAGTATACTGAAGTGTATCATTATTTTAAAATAGAAAATAGCCACCATTAGTACTGAGCTTATCCCCCATATTTTGAGAACATCTTCTGAACTCCCAAGGGCATCCATGGGAGGAGCCAAACATATGAGAAAAGTTGCACAAGGCATGAGTGCAGGGAAAGTGAAAATGGGAGCATCAACTACTTCCACATCTTTTATTTTATAAGCTAGTAATATTCAAATATATATAGGCCGAGGGGCTTCTGGCGGTTCCCTCACTGAGAGAAGTGAGGTTACAGGGAACCAGATAGAGGGCCTTCTCGGTAGTGACGCCCACCCTGTGGAACGCCCTCCCATCAGACCTCTGAAGGCAGCCCTGTTTAGGGAAGTTTTTAATGTTTGAAGTTTTATTCTGTTTTTAGTATTCTGTTGGGAGCCGCCCAGAGTGGCTGGGGAAACTCAGCCAGATGGGCAGGGTATGAATAATAAAATTATTATTATTATTATTATTATTATTATTATTCTACAGCACAAAAATTATGACTACTTAAAATATGAGACTGAAACCATCAACATATGCAAGATTATATCCAAGAATTTTGCACATCATTCCTGCTACCTAATGAGTGCACAATTACGCCATAGCAGAAAATTTCAATATATACTGTATTTTTCGCTCTATAAGACGCACCTAATTTTTGGAGGAGGAAAACAAGAAAAAAAATATTCTGAATCTTAGAAGCCAGAACAACAAGAGGGATCGCTACGCAGCGAAAGCAGCAATCCCTCTTGCTGTTCTGGCTTCTGGGATAGCTGCACAGCCTGCATTTGCTCCATAAGACATTTCCCCTTACTTTTTAGGAGGGAAAAAGTGAGTCTTATAGAGCAAAAAATACGGTATATGTTTCAGTCCTCTGAAAAACATATATCTTTTATATGTAGAAAAAAGTGGCATATTTTCCCCTGGGCTTGGAAATAATCTGTTAAATGGCTCCTGGTTTCCTAGGCTGCTTATGCCTTCCCCACTGTTGCTCATAATATTGAAGTACCCTTCACCCCAAAGTGCTCAGAGTGTACTAAATATTTCAGTTGAGGGAAAACACTAGTGGAAACCACCAATAATGTGTCCCAAATTGTTAAACTCCTGGCCCAATTCCACCTCTGTATTTACATACAGCATAAATAGGGCATGTCTGAAGTAAGAATATTGAAAAATCCTCAAAAGCAATGATGTTCAGGAACAGGGGGTTAAATTTCTAGACTCAAAATGGCAGTAATTTTTAGCAGAAAAAAATAAAACTACAGTAACTAATTGAAATCTATGCAGTTAACTGTCACATGTGCTCCATTAGAATGTCACCTCAGAACATGATTGTTTTAAAACTTGAGTTGATTAACCTGCAGATTCCTCTGTCATTAGAAGTGAAAATGACAACTAGCTTAGATAGTAATAGATTTATTCTCTATAAATTTTCCTGAGGACTAGGAACATAGTTCAGAAGCGGTATCCCACAGAGTAACAGTTGCCAGGAAGCAACAGCAGGAGATGACTTGTATTGAAGGCCTGCTTGTTTGCTTTCCATAAGCATCTGCTTGGTCAGTGTGGGAAGCAGGCCGCCAGACTTGGGAGTAGACCATGGGCCTGATTCAGTCTGTTCTTGATGCTTTTGACTGATGTGAAATTCCCGTTTAACTCTTAGGCTGTTTGTGGTTGGAAGGGCTGTTGTGTTGAAGCCCTCTTGTGACATGATTTGTTTCACTTTTGAAGCTTAATATTGGAGAAGATGTGGTGAAAATTAACATCGACTGGAGCAAGCTTCAAAGTACATCACCCGCGTTGCTCTTTACTGCTCTGCAGCAGCATATATCAGGTTTACAGGTAATTTTTTTTTCTTGGAACTTTAAAAACTCAGCTCTCTCAGAGTAATCCTTAAATGCAGAACCTCAGCTCAGCAGTTAGGGCTGCGGTGTAAGGAAATGGTGCATCTTACTGTATTGTACACCTGAGGTTCCACGGTGCTTTCTAAAAGATTTAAACCTGTTACCTTAAAACAATTATCAGAAGGATTGTGGGAATAGCATTGCAAGCTTCTGTGGATAAGTAGATTGCGCAAATGTAGTCCTGTTGATTTCTACACTTCCATTGTAAATGCAGTACATTTCCATCTGTGGTGGGTTATAATTAAGCAATAACACGGCAGGTGTGTGTCATGCTATGATAATGATTCCATGCGTTGGGTGAGTTCTGCGGTTCGTAGAGTGCTTTCAGTGGATCAAGAAGTGGCATTATCCCAGCATGATGCATCTTGGTGTGTGTGTCTGCAATTAACCATATTTCCAGCACAGATTTTTTTTCCCAAAGTAACTTCTTAGATATTTAATCTTTCATCTTGTCAAGTAACCAGTTGCTCTGTGTTATCCTATTCATTTGACATTTTAAAACCATTATTAATGTGAAGTTGCACTATTTGCCTTGCTCCTTGTTTTTGGATGTCATTTTTGATTGCATGCTAGCACAGTTCATGTGGTGTCTGTGTGATGCCACAATGAGAATATATTCAACTGAGGTGTGGCCTGTCACAACATCTCCTTTGCAACTTCTCTTGGGAATAAAACAGAATGATGTTGGTTCATTTCCTGTCTGTCTTTGTGGGGGGCTTGTATAGCAGAAATTTCCCGATGATTGTGCCATCATTCTAAATAATGTATATATCAAAAGCTTTTAAAAAAGAAAAGAACTTGCAGGGCAGTGAGCACAACAAGTGCTCTCATGCAATTGTTTCTTAGTATGAGAACTAATAACCTTGTAAGTGGATGTTATTATTTTGTTACTGTTTTTTCAAGCAATTTCATAGTGCCAACCGAAGTATTTCTATTAATAGCATTGGTGTAAAATCCGAATTTTGTATCTCCAAATAAGGAATAAACATTAAGCTCAATTAAATGGAAGTGGGGGGGATTGCTGATGTTGTAAATCACTTCATAGTTTTTGATTGTTCGCATGATTTGCAAGTGCTGTTTTTTGCTGAGTTGCTGTCTAGCCCTTTTATTGCAGGTTCTTTAAAAGTGTAACAGAAGAATGGATGAACTAACTTGTATTTGGGTTTATTTTGTTGTATGACTTTGCACAGAAAATGCAAAGGATATAAATAGGGCTTTTTTTTAATGATGAGAAAAATAAGGTGCATTTATTTTGCTTCTCTGGTTATTGGCTGTGTTGGGAGATGCATGAGCCTGTAGTACAATGTTTGTATTCTCCCATGCATTTTGGGTGGCTGCGTTTCAAGTGGAGATGCTGCCAGTGATGTAGTGTTAAAGCAAGAGCTTTAGCAGAATGAGAGTCTTGGCTCTCATGTTAAGGAGGAAAAATACTTAAGCCTTAATGTTCTGGGTAAGCATTTGAATGGCATGTAAATTAAGTGGCATTGGTGGCGAAGGGTGCTGCTTTGATTTGGT
This sequence comes from Podarcis pityusensis, assembly GCF_964106645.2. Classification (NCBI taxonomy): domain Eukaryota; kingdom Metazoa; phylum Chordata; class Lepidosauria; order Squamata; family Lacertidae; genus Podarcis; species Podarcis pityusensis. Next base: position 33,650,219 of record NC_138028.1, read on the forward strand.
ACAAAACAGATGAGTAACAGGCAGATTTTTTCAGATAGTCTGGACCCTCCAGAGGTTGATTTTTTTTCAAATACGCAGATTAGTAAAAGGCACCGATCGAAAGGGCAGTGACACTTAGAGATGTTGTATTTTAATTCTAGTTTGATTGAATTATGTACACAAAGGTGATGGCATATGGCCTCTACAATTATTTTAAGAAGCTTGTTTTAGAGATTCCAGTTAAGAAAAAGTGTTCTGTCAGTTTGAATCCCATCTCTCTCTCCCCCCTCTCCTTTCTTTTGCTTTAGCCATTTATAGAAAAACTCCAGTCTTTGATTAAAGAAGAAAGCACTGTACCCGCTGATGATTCCAGTAAGACAGAAGGTGGAAAGTGTGAGACTAATTCAAATGTAATAGAAAAAGACTTGCAGATGGAAGTGACACATGCAGCTTTTGGTTCTGCAAGCCTGAAAGAGGCTCATGTTGATTTTGACCCAGAAGTAGTCCAAATAAAAGCTGGGAAAGCTGAAGTGAGTGAGTCTTGGGCCACTTTTTTCTTTCTTTTCTAAACTAGACCATTTCCCCCCTATTTTGAATGGAAATAATGAAATCTAAATACAAGTTGTCCCTGTCACCTGCAGATTGAAAGACGAATATCAGCCTTCATTGAAAGGAAGCAAGCTGAGATCAATGAAAACAATGTCAGAGAATTTTGCAACGTTATCGATTGTAATCAAGGTAGCTGTCCACTTGTGGTTTAATTTTCTTACCCTTTTAAGTGTGATCTCTTGCCCTATTATTTGAACAGCTCCTAAAAAAAAATATTGAAAAAAGGGCAATGTTACATAGTTAACCATGTAAAAGGCATTGGTTAGACAAAACGTAAAGGGAGTCTTAGTTTACAACACCCTGATTTGTACTCATTTATAATTCGGTCCCAGTGACTTCAATAAACTTATTTCCAGTGTAATCTAATTCTTATTCTAGGGTATTCTCAATAACTGTAGTGGCATACAAAAGTGTACATGATTTCTAGACTGCACCCTTAACTAAGAATATAGCTTTTCTAAAAATATTTTGGGGAAAGCTATATGGGGTATGAATGGAGTCCCCTTCCTTACTATAAATCAATCTGAGCAAGTCTGTGTTTACTGGGTTTTTTTTTCACCTGTTCTCTTCTTACTAATTGCATTTTAGTGTGAGTAACTGTGCACAGAAATGTATCACAGAAGTGTGATAATAATGTGCACTAATAATGATTCTTAAAACGTGAGGCGAAAAGTATGTTCTTAATGAAGTATAACTTCTGGATTTCATCATTTAGATGTACTGAAGAAGATAAGCATGGTTGTTAAGCTCCTTTAGCTTGTCATTGATATTTCCATTTTATACATGGCCATCACTTGTCCAACAAACCACATCCCTCAGAAACTACATTTCTCTCTTTCTGTACCAGTGACCAAGATCATACCACTGCCCAAGTCATCTTTCATCATCAGTATCATCAGTGGTATTGCTTTCTGGGTATTAAAAGGCACAACTCTGAAGGTGAACATTTTTCCACCTGTGCTTTTAAATTATTATTAAAATAGATGAGAAAAATGGAATACAGCAATCACACAAATTATGTCATGAATAAAATCAAAATCAAACAATAATACATATGTGTGATATGCCTGCAACACAAGTTCCATAGTTGTATAAACAGAGCAAGATTCCTCAGTATCTTAAGAAAAGCAAATAACCATTTCAGTATTTTGATCATATTGTCTTTTCGAAAAGGTGACACATTCAATTGGTAAAGATGCTCTTTTCACTTCTTAAACCTTATGAAATGTGTCAGCTTCACCACCAATAAGTGCTTGCCTTCCAGTGCAACCATATCCATGTATACTCAAAAGTCTCCTTTAAGTTCAGTGGGCTTGCTTCCAGAGAAGTGTTTATACAATTGTAGCCTTAATCATTCTTCAGTAGGTTTTTTTCTGTTCTCTACTTGGAAACAATTTCAGTTTTTCCAGTAATTAACACGTTAGTTACCACTTTTCTCTATTCCTATATTACATAATTTTTATATAACCTGGTGCATTATAACTTGGCCCTCTTATTTCCTTAATCATAGCAAAAAGTCTGACCCCAAATGAAACATTTTGGCAAAAACAAAAAACAAACCACCAATTATCAAAGTCATCAGCAGAACTGACAGCATCTCCAGTGCCTATCGTCTTGTATTAAATGCATCTGTCTCAATTTACCTTGTGCTGTATACCACCTGCACATGATTTTAAAGTGATTTCCCCTTAAATTAGTTGATATAGAATACTTGATTTCTTGTGTAAATACATACTCACATGAATATTCTATAATACCACTCCTTAAATATTTTCCCAGTCTAGTCTAAATTTATGTTCAGTGGGAACTTATGTTTTGAGGAAATGATAATGTTCAGAAAATAAACCTTTGGTTTTTACCAGATTTTTTATATCTATATCCATAGTGTGTGTGTGTATAATTTCAAAACTTGTTTAATTTTAACCAAGTGTTTACTAATCCATTCTATTACAAAAGCATTTAACAGAAAACATGATATAATTCCTCACGCACATGACTTTAGGAAGTATCCATCTTTAAAATAAGAATAAAAATAAATTATTTAAATGAGTGCCTTGCCCAAACAATTAAAGTAGCCATAAATTCACTCCATTTAAGAGTATCATTATAAAAACAAGTCTAATTGGAAAGCAAATCATCTTATCCTTCTCCTAAATATTTGACACAGGAGTTTTGCCAATATTTCTTTCTCTCTCTCTAAGCTGCACACTTGGAACATATAATATTGTACATTTCCTGTACGGGATTCTGACATATGTTCTGGATCTTTTAATATTGAAAGCTGGGCGCTTCTGGAAATTGGCATTTGTTAAGTGTTAATGGGGTTTTTACTTTTTAAAATATTAATAGAGCAGTATAGTTAATAACTGCTAAACATGAAGACCCTAAAATGTGGATATTATTATTGTCCCTAGAAAAAGTAATCTCAGTAATCTGTATATCTGTAATCTGGCCTACAGTAAGTAAAACCAAGTTTGAACATCAGCACTGAGTGTTCTGTGCTTTTAGGTTGAAATCCAATTTTTGGGGTAGATAGACTGAAATCAGTAACTTAAGTCTATTGATTTCAGTGGGTCTACTCAGAATATGACATAATTGGATACTGCATCTTATTTAGGTATGCTAGCTGGCTCTGTTAAGCCTCTGGAGCGAAGTGTGGGCTTTTTAAATGACTGCACTAATGATCACTTATTAAAAACACTCTTAGAAAACAGTTGTGCAAGGACTGATGCAGTGTTCACACCTTACCCAGGATTCAAAAGTCATGTTAAGGGTAAGTACTATTTATCATTATCTGTCAGTGTATTTAATGAGGGATTTTGTCCTCTAAAGTAACCCTTTAAAAAAAGAAGAACCAATACAATTAATATAGGCAAGAGGGAACTTGATCAGTTTCTCTACGCTCTTGAACTAGACATTCACTTGATAACGGAAGATCTTTCTCTTTCTAAGATGAGACATCAGTTGAGGCGATATACCTAGTCCAATGTACGTTTATTCAGAAAAAAAAAAAGTTCCCAACTGAGTTGTGGGATTACAGCATCTGTTCATTTTCTAAGCCAATGAGAGACACTTTGTTCAGCTGCATTAGAAATGTTTGTCATTTTATATTAAATTTAGCTTTTCAGAAACAAGTGCTAGAAACTTGGGTTGGGGAGATGATTTTTTTTATTACTGTTATTTAAAAAAATTATCCAGCTGTGATTTTAAGCACACCTATTAGGAAACAAATCCCATTGAACTCAGCAGGGCTTGTTTTGAAGTAAGTATGCTTGTGATCAGACTGTCAGCATTCTACAAAAGACTGTGGCTACTGTGGTAGAAAATGGCTTTTGGATGAAAGTTGCCTTGCATTATTATATCACTGATTCTCTAATTGCCTTTGTAGAACGGTCAAAAGCTTTATTCTTTAGGAAAGCTTTTGGACCATAAATGGTTGTTTCGCTTTTGAAGTGGTTTTAATTGCTGTGATTAAATTATTTTTTCATAGTTTTGTTCTCCCTCCTTCACCCTCTCCTGTTTTAGTGAGTTATTTCTGCTTTATTGCCATTTATTGTCATTTTTCAAAAAAATGCTAGGTTATTTAACTTGGTGGTGCTAAACACATTGGGCTTGTTGAGGAAAAGTGGGATATAAATGTTGTAAATAAAGAAACAAATCAATGGCTAGCTTTAAAAAAAAAAACATGGCAGTGTGAAAAGTTCAAGGAGTAATTCTCTAGAATCGTTGTCTGGAGCAAAGGTGGGGAACTGGTTTGACTCCAATCTCCCATCACCCTCTGCCCCAGCCAGCATGGTCAGTGGTCAGGAATGACCATTGCTGTTAATCCAGCAATGTCCGGAGAATCAAATGATATTGCTCCCTCTTTCTCTCTTTTGTGGAGCGTTTATTGTGGGAGTCTGGAACTCCTGCTAATTGTATTCTTGGTGGGGCGGGGTGAAGAGCAGGTGAGTCATTTCTATTAAGCTGAGCACCACATAATCTTTAGTACTTAATAGTTGCTAATTTACCATATTGAAAGTAAGCTCTGCCATGCAGTTTCTAATTGGAGGTGTTTTAAGTTAGTGTAGAATCACAGTGCAGTAGTGCACATGACAAGAACAATTCAAAGCACATGGGATAGTCGTATTTATTTTTCCCAGCATGAGGCGTACAAACAGCAGGGGTATTTGAGTCAGTAAGGAAGAGTAATTGAAGAATTCAGAAGTTAGATGTCTTGTGCAGTTTAGCCACCACCAGAGTAGAATGCGGAACATTACAGTTTAAGCTAGGGACAAATGCAAATTGAGATTGGCTAGAATTATATTCTCTTAACTAAGGAAGCAGCACTGGGAGTAGTCCTATTAAACACAGTGGGGCTTACTTTTCTAGTGAAATTAATGAAATTGCACTGTCAAAGGTATTCTCCTTGGAGATAATCCTTGCTCGTTCCTTCCATGTGTATAAAATATTCATCTTGTACTTCTTGAACCTAGTTTCTCGAGTTGTAAACACCTACGGACCCCAGACTAGAAGTGACAGTGCTCATGGGTCCACTCATAAGGCGAACTCCCTTTCTCGGGATTGTGGGAATCAGGCTGTAGAAGAGAGACTGCAGAACATTGAAGCACATTTAAGGTTGCAAACAGGTTTGTAGAAAGCTTGTTATCTGTGTATGCAAATCATTTGTATTCATGCCCTCAGTTGTGAGTCATTTGGTGCAGCAGAAACCATCAGAAGTATAAATTCAAAGTGTAACTATAGAGAAGGCTACACTTTTATCCCTGGTGTCCTATTTCTTACTTTTGGACTTCAAAATTTGGGAGTGTCCTGGCTGAAGAATGTTGGGACAAGGATTAGAATTGTTCAAGTAAAAGCACTATGCATTGCACTTCCTTCTCTCTTTTTGTCCCCTCCCTCAAAAAAAAATCTGTAGGAATTACTTGTGCAGGTGTTCAGTCTAGTTGGATAGACTACTCAGTGGCTGGTGGTCTTTGACATGTTTACCACTGTCAGGCAGCTTGCTGGGCAGCCTAGCATGTTCATTACTAGCCTCTTCCATATAAGGAATGGAAAGAAAAACTCACTAAGTTCTTGTAAAGATCCAAGAGAGGAATTATACTCTGGGAGATATATATAGTCTGCAAATCTAAATGTGTGCATTTTATTTTTCATGCCAGTCATGTTTCACTTCCAGTACAGTACATCCACAAAATTTTGAAGTAGGAGTGTAAGGACTCTGGCATATGGTTCTTCAGATGGAAAAATGTCACAACTCACAACAATAAGTGTAGTCAAGGTCTCTTTGCAGAAATCCTGATCAGTGGTTTCATTAACTCTGCTTTGATGGAGCATAATGGACAGAGTTATATTTTCAAAGAACAAGAAGTAAAATACAAGATGAGATTTATTTTTTAAAAAACAAAGCAAAATATTAAACCTATGTCTTTTTTGCAATTGCATTCAGAGCTCTGGATCACCACATGTATATAAGCAATGCACTTTCCAAACCCAACCTTGGAATCCTGCCTTGCTAGGATTCAGCAGGTCTTGGCACCAGAGTATTGCTCTTTAATGTATGTTTTCCCTCCTATGCACCCTTTGTTATGTTCATACCTTGATTGAGAGATTAATCTTAAAGGCTATACTGAAGTTTTCTTTTTTTCCTTTTTCTTGAATGCTTCTAGTCACGCTAGCTTTTCATATCTATCTATCATCCATCTATCTATCTATCTCCCATAATACAGGTGGACCAGTGCCAAAAGACATCTATCAAAGAATAAAAAAGCTGGAAGATAAGATTCTTGAATTGGAAGGAATGTCTCCCGAATATTTTCAATCTGTGGTAAGTCTAACTCTGTTGCGCTTCACAAGGTGCACAAAGCAAAGTATGTGGAGGTTTTCTATAGTAAAAAAAGAAAAAAAAGTTACTTCAGTCTAGCCATTTTGTTCCAGGCACAGAGTTTTCTGCTGTACTTTCCCAGCTCCACAGTCTGTCTTGTTCATTTCTCTGGAAGGGACAACTCTTCATGATGCTCTCTACTGAGGACAGCTAGTCTACCAGCAAATATGATATGTTCTATGTACACACTGGAGAATTCTTGAGACACTGTTTTGGGAAGATGTACTAGTTTTTTAAAACTGTACAGAGTATTTTCCTCTTACAAAGGTGAAAATGTTTTCTCAAGAGCTAATTTACTCATTTGGATTTAAACACACACACACACACACACGTATTCCAGGACTCAGGATACAGAAAATTAGGGATGAAGCCTGACTACAGTCCTCTGTGGTTTGCTTGCTTTTTTCCAGCAGGTTTTCCAGTCTAAAAAAGCACACACGCAGCTGCTAGGGTTGGTTAAAAACTCACTGGGCAACTGTTTGGGGAAGTAGTAAATCCAGCACCCACTCGTACACAGCTGGTCAGCAGGATTTAATATCCATGTGTGAAACCTCAGCGGTTGGATGAAAAAGGGAAGCCACATGTTGATAGTCCATCAATGCATGTGGTTCCCCATCTTTTTGCACATAACATGCTCCTAGCAGTATTAGAATAAGCAAATTTTATATAGGAGAGGATTCAGGTGCTCACATTTCTCTTCAATAGAAAATGGAAGCCCTGTGTGAAGGATGGGCTCTAGGTTGGTGCCTCTTTCATTATGATGAGGAAAAAAATTATTGTCCTTTCTTGTTTTTGTAATACAAAAGAACCATAGTAGAGAATGCTTTACCTATATTTGGACTTTTGGGTTGGTCTTTTTTTTCAGAATTTGTCGGGCAAGAGAAGGAAAACCCAACAAAACCAAGTGAGTTGTACTAACCTGTGTGTTTCTTGCAATTAAAAATTCAGAGGTTTATAACCTTTGGTATTCCTCTACTCTCAGCTTGCTTAAGCTAGAATAGACACACCAGAAACCCCTCCGCAACACATGCATTTTCTTTGTCTCTGTTAACTTAGCATATATTTTAGCACTGTTAAATATTTCATTGTTTCATAAACTTAAAGATAGGATGGACTCATATGGCACAGTGGCCCCAGCCAAAAAAAACCTTCTCCAGGCACCTTGGGGAGTGCTTAAATCTGCTTCTCAGTTCAGTCTGCTGGATTGCATGGGAAACAGTAACATCTCACATCTCTGGGGACCGACATCTCGCATAGTCCAGCCAAACCTCATGGGAATCAGAATCCAGTGTTCCCATAGGAGTATGGAGCTCCAAACATGGCATTCCATAAACATTTGAATCTGTCCTAATCCAGGATTTAATTCTTTTTTAAAAAATCAAAGCATCAGCCCTTCTAAGTTCTCTAGCAGCACAATCCTGTGTGTGTTCACTCAGTTCCCTTGTACACTGTGAAATTTACAACTAACTCCGAAGGAAATGTTCATAGGGTTACACTGGATCTCAATTCTCAATATGAGAAATCATCTTGGTAGTTTATAGATAGCAAATTAAATTCACCGCGACTTTTTCCTCTCTCTCTCAGATTATTCTTCTTCTAGCTAAAAAACGTTAGGCGTTTTCATCATAATTACCACCATAGTCACTGGGGAAATTCAGATGTATAGTAAATCATGATTTATTAAGCCAGTGATAAGCATCCTACACACAGAGACTTACCTTACATGCCAACTTTGGTGCTTGTTTTATGGTTTCTTTAACTGCAATTTCCTATTACATCAGAAATGGAAAACTGTGATCTAACTTTGGACTCCAGACATCAATATGAAAGCAGTCTTCATACTGTGATCTGTGGTCCAGCATTAAACCACAGTTTAGGATTTTTTTAGCACCCTCAGAAGCCATACCATATGTGATGTAAAGTGAAACTGGTTTATGTAACCTTGATGAAAGTGGTGAAATTGGCAAATACAATGAGAAGAGTGGGTTGAACATGAATAAGATGCTGATTTTCTGGATTCTGTCATGAAAAGTAGCACGGAGTAATCCTGAAAAAGGCACTCAATCTCTTTTCATACACAACCGCCACAACTAGAGTAGTATATGCAAAAAAATGGAAAGAAAAGGAGATACCCACAAAATAAATATGGCAAAATAAATTGATAGAATACACAGAATTAGTAACTATGACCACGAAATGAGTGGAAGTGTTTTGAAGAATATCTCAGAGGATATAATAGTCAGTTTAACCTACAAGTAGGAATGAACATAGGAACAGCAGATCACATTAAATAAAGGAAGATTTGAGACGAATATGGGTGAAATAATAGAATATGCAGCCGAGAAAAGACTGCCTAGAATGCCATGGGGAGATAGACTGGGAAGGATAAGAGATAATGGGGATAAGAGGGATAAGATTCATCATTATCTCTTATCTGAGGATAAGAGATAATGATAAATCTTGTATGGTGTATATATATGTTGTAAAAGTGCATAAACAAAAAGAAAAGCAGCACAGGGTCTTTTTTTATAAAAATTGGGGGGGGGGGGGGAGAGACTAGAATGTTTCAAATGTTTATGCAACAAATCCAAGATGTTAACCTCTTTTTTTCTGAATGGCAGAACTATTCTTTGGCTGAACTTGATGAGAAGATCAATGCACTTAAGCAAACACTGCTGAGAAAAACAAATGAAGGGAGGCCCAAGGTTGTTGATCAGCTTCTTTGAGTACAGTGATGTGACTTCATCGTGCTTTCATGTGTACTTAACTCCAGACTGCCCAAGTACTGTTTATCTAGGCACTCTGTGGAAATGAAACATTACATATGAACCAGTCAAATTCTTATTGGAAACCTAGGTCAAGTGAACTTTTTTTCTTCAAAATGAAGAATGCTTTTAAACGTCGCATTGTAAATGTCTCTTCCCTTCTGATGGAAAGGAGGGTCTGTAGAAACGATAAAAATAAAACCATACTTCTTGTATGTGATGCCTGTGAATCAGAATGCCTCTTTAAATATAGTTTTATCCAAAGACTATAGTGCGAAACGTGATTGTTCATATAATTCGCATAGCTTTGTGAAATAAAGAGTTATATGTAGAAAAATTAAGCCAGCTTGCTGTGGTCTGGGTATCATTGGGAATTTCATGGTGCATTTAATGGGATGAGGGATTTCTTGATGTAGGAAGGTTAACTGACATACATCGCTAGGTGATACTGTTATGAGTGATACTGTTCATTCATGAGTTAATACTGAATGTTTATGGAAGTGAAATCCTTAGGACTTATTTCAAAAGAAGAAGAAAAGCAACTGTGTTACACTGAAGTAACTCCACACGAGTTACCTTCACATAGGCTTTTTGAACTCTGTGTGATGTCTGTCTTGTCTTGACATCATAGACTCATAAGAGTCACTAGTGACCTAAAAGATCATCTCATCCAACCCTCTTTTACTATGGGAAAGACACTACTGCAGCATCCCTGATTGGTTGCCATCCAGCCTCTGCTTTAAGACCTCTAAAGAGAAGAATGGAAATGATCATGATCAATACTACTGCTATGGTAATGAGCACTAACAGCAAGTGTGTTGTAGTAGGGAAAGTGTTGGTTGTTGGGGACTAGGCAAATCTTGGTTAAAGGCCTGTCTTAGCCACAAAGCTCAGTGTGGCGCACTTGAATAGGGTTGCCATACGTCCAGAATTACCCAGACATATCCAGAATACTGCAGTCGGAAATAGTGTCCGGGTGGAAATCACAAAAAAATGTCTGGGGAACCCATGTTGGCTGTGCCATTTTTGGCAATTTCCCCTCATAATAGCTTAAAAGCTTTATATATTTTTTTGCGAATTTGCCAGAAAAGCTGAACAGCTTTTTCTGTCTGGATTTTCACTGTTTGACAAGCCTACTCATGAACAATTCTCTAGTTTCTTAGCCTAATTGAGCTGATGGGTTTATTGGAGGAATACAAATACTTCATCATTACAAACTTTTATTATCTGCCTTGTAAAGTTAAATGTTACATGGCTAATAGAACTTCGAAGAAAATGGGATAGTAATTCATCATGGAATCACTCTTCACTGCAGAATAGAAGTAGACCTACAGCTTAGTTTTCCTTATTTGTCACCTGCACATCGGTAAACAATGTCCCCGCATTTATACCACATACCTACTTGCAGATGCCTTTTTATTTAGTTATTATTCTGTAACAAAAATATCCTAAGAAACCCAACTGAATTCTACAAATAGGGTGCTTTTTAACCCCAGGCAATGTTAATATTGGGGGGAGGGCATTTTTTAAAAGCAAAAATCAAGCAAGGGAGGTAGATACCTTCTGATAGAATACATATGCTTCTGTTTTAGAATATTTTAGCACCCCAGACACATGTGAGTTGGTTTGGGGTAGAAAAATACCACACCTGTATATGTCAGTTTTATACTACCCCATGTCAATCTCACTACATTAGAAGTTGGAGGGCGTAGGAAAATACTCAATAAAACTGGCTGTGTCTAATTGAAAGAGGCTAAATTTAGGCATAGGGACTAAGTACAGTGGTACCTCAGGTTACATATGCTTCAGGTTACATACGCTTCAGGTTACAGACTCAGCTAACCCAGAAATAGTACCTCAGGTTAAGAACTTTGCTTCAGGATGAGAACAGAAATTGTGCTGCGGCGGCAGCGGGAGGCCCCATTAGCTAAAGTGGTGCTTCAGGTTAAGAACAGTTTCAGGTTAAGAACAGACCTCCAGAACGAATTAAGTACTTAACCTGAGGTACCACTGTACTCTACAACTTTACCTGGAATTTTCTAAAGGTAACAAAGTAACCAAACATTTACAGACAATACAAAGACATTTGGAAACAATCATAATTTATTTGTATGCCACCTTTCCATAGTTAAAAGTTACAAACTGCAAAGGTAGTCCTAAACAATAAATTGAACACATCAAAAAGTACACAACCATAATTGAACAATTTCCACATAAAGCATTATAAGAACTTCTTCAAACATTGCACAGCTAAACTGAAATTTGTTTCCACAAAATCTAGTGATGGTCATCAGCTTAGGCATGAGACAGAATGTCTTCTCCCAGACTCCAGAACCTGGGGAAGCTAGTCCGGCTCCTTCCTAGCTTTCCTTCCAACAGGATTTTGTAAACTTAGTGCTTCAAATGAGCGGGCTGGTGGTGTTCTGTTTTTATTGTAATTATTATGTTTTAAACATATTTTATATGTGTATATAGTTTTCATTCTATCAGTGTTTCATTGTTTTTTCATGATTGTTTCTTTGTTTTTAGCAATTCCGGTTTTTATCTGTAATAATAGGGAATTGGGGGGGGGGGAAATCAATGGAAGGTAAGACTATCGTATTCAGCAATGGCAGAATCTGGGGCAGCAGCATGCTATAGAACAGCAACAGGAAAGGGCTAGTACTGTAACATCCTCTTTCTGTAAAAAGAGACTTGTTGCCACTATTCAGCAGGCCCTTGTAACCTCTCCGTCTGACTGCTGTAATAGGGCTGCCTGTGAAACTTCAGTTGATCAAAGACGCTGAAGTCAGAATGTAAGATGGATGTTAACTTCCAAGAGCCAATACTGGTTAGCAGTTTGTTTCCTGGCTAATTTAAAGACCCTGCTTTTTATCCTTAAACTCTTATCTGAACGTGGTGCACTTGTGAATGGTATGGGCGTGTGAATCCGTGTGTTTGTGTGTGTGCTTCACTTTGGGATTGGGCCCTAGCCATTGCTGGTATGTAGACCCATCATGCATCTCACAGGGCAGGTTGGGGTGTTGCGAACTCTGCTTTGAAGCCCACATCAAGAATACCCAAGAGAGTACCTTTTCCCACATGTACCACACCAACCACGGAGATTCTGTCACTCCTCTCTGCTGCAAAGTGCTACCTTTGGAGGCTAGATTGCATTCGGCAATTTTTATTCTTGTCTATAAAAATATTCACATACCACTATATTGTAAAAAGTTGTTTACAATAACACATGAAGCATACGCGGTTGCTATGCAATGTTTATGGAACCATTACAGCTTGAGATTTGCCTCATTCAAGAGCTTAGCCCACTTAGTGCTATTAGGACTAAGAGGGCTTTTAACTTCCAAGTTGGACAGAGATTAGTTTCGTTTGTATTATTTTTCCTATTGTCAAGGTGATGCTGTTGGTTGCAGCCTTTCTCAACCTTGGGTCCCCAGATGTTTTTAGCCTACAACTCCCATCGTCCCTGACCACTGGTCCTGTGAGCTAGGGATCATGGGAGTTGTAGGCCAAAAACATTGGGGGACCCAAGGTTGAGAAAGGCTAGTCCATCTTTTCTTGGATTTTAAAAATACAGTTGGAGTGGCAATTTAATGTTGCTTGCTGCTTTGGGAATTTGAGTCGCAAAGCAGATTTATAAGCCCTTAAATAAATACAAAACAGATAAATAAAAGGCATAAAAACAATGATGATCAGAAATTGATAGAAAATAACTGTACTGCAAGCAAGGCCAGGTCTTTGTAATAATTCAGAAAGTGTATAAGATGATACTGCAAAATCACTGATAAGTTAATGGGAAACCGATTAACCTGTTTTATAAATTAACCTATGAGTGTATAAATTCAAACAACATATATCACACCTGACAACCATTTCTATAGTAAAGCCACAAAGTGTTTTGCACCTAGAATGGTATAATCTAATCAGACCTGCAGACTTCTTCCACTCCCATTTTCAGACTATTCAACACTACAGACTCTGATACTTTTTCTGATAGTATGTATATACAGGTCTCTTCCTAGAAGCATCTCTCTGAACTAGAGTGAATTAAAAAGTTATTCACTCTGGACACAAGAGCATCCTCTGTTTGAATCTACACAAGTGAGTCAGTGCTTGTAGGGGAAAAAGGGGGGGGGGAGGGAGAGAAAAGGATAATTACTTATTCCCTCTTCAAGTGGGAATAACGCTTTGATGCCTGAAAAAGGAAGGGGTAGTTCTGATCTCTGAAAGAGAATAGCAAGAACGCTGTAGAATTTCACATCTTGAACTACAAGACTACAGAACATTTCACATACAAGTCAGGTGTTTCTGATGTACGGTAGTTACCTGGTACGGACAGTTTAAAAGACCATTCATTCCCTGTTCCTGTTCGGTCATGATGCCACTATTTACAATAGCTCTGGTTCATGTTAACATAACTCTGTAATATTGCACAACCACCTAAAATTAACAGATACTTTATAAAAGCCATTCCATGAGAACCACCCTTTTCCTGCCTGAAAAAGAAGACTCGATGCTATACTCAGATACAGGCAATGTAACATATTAGTTGGTCTTCTATTATTGTCTGATTCTGGAATGTCTGCTTTTGCTGCAAGTTCTTCTGCGAAAGGAGCGATTCATCTCTAGGAGGCTAATTTCTTATAGCCAAGTGCAGGATTTTAATAAACAAACCAAAAAGTGAAGTGCCTTTTTGAACAGCCCTCACATCAGCAGGAAATATGAGTGGTTCGGGAAGCTTGAACTGTTCACTATTCTCTCCAACATTGTTTAGAACAGTAATAGATTTTTTTTTTGTTTTACCCTTAATAAATCATAAGTGATCTCTTTGTTTGGTTTTAATTATGGAATTGCGCTACCACTGAGGAGTTTTCACTCTTAAACACTAAGCAAATAATCTGGCATAAAAACTAAAGAGGAAAGCAGGTTGGCAATAATTTTGAAAGAGAGTTTTTTTAAAAGCACTTGCAAATTATCAGCTTGCGCCTGATGGTCAGGCAGACCAACAGCTGTGCAGGCAGACCACATCCTAGAACATGAAAAGTGTTGGACATCACTAAACCAGAACTCTGGCAAAGGGGCTAAGATACCATCATTTGCTGCCATGGTAGCTTGTTGGGGGAGATTGATCTTTGCTGTGCTATTGCTGGCCAGAAGATGGTGATGTTACCAGCTCCAAAGGAATCAGATAATAAAAAGGAACCAATAGGATTGTACTATTTAACCAGCAGACTCTGGTTTTGTGCCCCAACCTGCTCAACTTCCGGCTGGGTTGCTAGATGGTAACTTCAGACGTGGAATTTTCATGAACAAGATTCCATACCAGCTCAAGAATCCACACAACCTTTGTGCCAGGAATAAATTCCCTGTCTTTTATGAAGACTCTTCTTCAGCGGTTATGATAAGAAGACATGTAGTGGTCACCATTAAACTTAATGTGTAGTCAGAATCGGCCTACCCATGAGGCAGGGTAAAGTGTGTGTGGCATTATAGCTCATCAGGAGCCAGTGTGGTGTAGTGGTTAAGAGCAGTAGTCTCATAATCTGGGGAACTGGGTTCACGTCTCCGCTCCTCCACATGCAGCTGCTGGGTGACCTTGGGCCAGTCACACTTCTCTGAAGTCTCTCAGCCCCACTCACCTCACAGAGTGTTTGTTGTGGGGGAGGAAGGGAAAGGAGAATGTTAGCCGCTTTGAGACTCCTTCGGGTAGTGATAAAGCGGGATATCAAATCCAAACTCTACTTCTTCTTCTTCATCTTCTCCACCCCTGCCCACCGCCCTGGTGATGGAAGTGTTGGGTTGTACCCTGATTTGGCCTAAGATTTGTAAGTTTCTCATAATGGTGCTTTTGCCACCCGCACCCCGCAGGTTTTCCTTTAAAGGAACAGTTTTCCTTTATCCAGTCAGTGGATCAAAGTAGTTGGTTTTGAAAGTGTCATTGTGACTGCTGCTTGAATAGAGTGTATGTCAACATGACAAGACGACTCGATGCTGCGACATTTTACCTGCTTTTAGATGATGCATGTAAAGAAGGTAATATAATAGTCTAATTCAGTATAAGGCAGCTGATAAGGCCTTCTCGGTAGTGGCGCCCACCCTGTGGAACGCCCTCCCATCATATGTCAAGGAAATAAACAACTATCTGACCTTCAGAAGACATCAGAAGGCAGCCCAGTGTGGTGTAGTGGTTAAGAGCGGTAGACTCGTAATCTGGTGAACTGGGATCGTGTCTCCGCTCCTCCACATGCAGCTGCTGGGTGACCTTGGGCCAGTCACACTTCTCTGAAGTCTCTCAGCCTTACTCACCTCACAGAGTGTTTGTTGTGGGGGAGGAAGGGAAAGGAGAATGTTAGCCGCTTTGAGACTCCTTCGGGTCGTGATAAAGCGGGATATCAAATCCAAACTCTTCTTCTTCTCTTCTTAATGTTTGATGTTTTACTGTGCTTTTAATATTAAGATGGGAGCCGCCCAGAGTGACTAGGGAAAACCCAGCAAGATGGGTGGGGTATAAATTATTGTTATTGTTATTGTTATTATTGTTATTATTGTTATATCTGATTGGCCAACATAAGAACTGGATGCTGGACCAGTTGGGCTGATCCAATGGTGCTCATGTTCTTATGTCATTTTGTTGTTTGAGGAGCCAATGAAAGCTACACTGTTGAACCTGATCCCTTACATTGCAGGTCATTTCCAGAAACAGTATTGCAACTGGGAAATAAAATTCACCTTCATGCTTTATAAAGGCAAAATTATCCTTTTCTAGCGAGAGCTGGCCCAAGAGTCGTTAGCAAAACTACTTGTTTGCAGAAAGAAAAGAAAAGAAGAAGTCTTTTATCTCTCTCCAGTGCAACAACTAAGCAGAATATTTGAATGTCGCTTCTCAATACTGTTTTACTCCCCAGATAGATAGATGTGGGTTTGGCATAAAATAATTAGCAAGGGAAAAAGAGCCAGAGTTAGGTAATCACCTTTGTAAATCTTCAAATGAAACAGCGCTTTGTCATGAACAAAACACTTAGAGCTACAATGAAGAGAACAGGCTTTGTTTAAAACCTATTATTTAGAAATCATCTAATTTTTAAAGGTTAATTAGTGTAATTTACCCATCTCGGATTATTGAAAAGGTCTGTATGTGAACAACAAACATCAGCATTCAGTCCGTTTCGCGTCCGTCCCCCCCCCGGTGATTCATCCACATCTGTTTTGCTTTTTATGATCACCTAATTGAGGCACGGATTTCTGTCCAATACAGATGGTCTACTGTTGATAACTATTTGCATGCCGTTTATACTATTATTGTACTGATTTTTATTCATTGCCAAACCGCGAGGAACACAACAATGGGACGAACAATTCATTTGGCTGGGAGATTAAAATAGATTTGTGCAGAAAATTCACAATGAAGACAAGTAAATTATTTATCAATATATTTGCCTACCAATTGTTCTTCTTCTTTACAGTCTATTTACCCCGTTCCACAATGTGCCCCTGTTATTTGGGAATCTTCAACTAGCAGCCAGGCTAAATCAGCTGCTACAAACCCATTTCTGTTGAAAATGAGAATTATACCCTTCTCTGCGCATGTAGGCAACAATGGGTGAGATCTGGGCTCTGGTGAGGTCAAGTGCTTTGTCATTCATTTCAGGATTTCACCGTGACTCCAGAGCTCAGATGACTTGGAATCAGGTCTTCCTGTCCCCCACAACTGTTTGTGATGCCCCTGTTATCCCAGAAAACTACAGAGGAGGTTGTGATTTCACTCCCCCCCCCCCAGTCTCCATTCAGGGCCTTTTGATCCCCCCTCCCCGAGTCTGAATCCTTGCACCATGCTCCTCTTTGACAATCTGCCTGGCTGAGGGAGGCAGTCTGGTCTCCAGATCTGCATTGCTTTGTTTTCTCAGGCTGTCTATTCCTGATCTGTCTGTGTTCAGTGCTTGAAGGAAGGAAGGAGAGGCGTGGAGCAGAGAGGGCTCATCACCTTATCTTCTGTCAATGCCCCCAAACCTGTAATTTTATTTTATTTTATTTTTTAATAAGCCGCTGTGGGAAATGATTTAAGATTGGGAGGAATTCTGAGTGGGTCTTGTGGGTTTCGTTCAGGCCTTTTCCCAGCATAGTTCAAGCACCGTTTGAACCCAGCGTTAAGAAATGATCATAAGGATCAGCTGCATAGCCAATGGGCATGATCCAGAGTACCGTATTTTTCGCTCTATAAAACGCACCAGACCATAAGACGCACCTAGTTTTTGGAGGAGGAAAACAAGAAAAAAAAATTCTGAATCTCAGAAGCCCGAACAGGAAGAGGGATCGCTGCGCAGTGAAAGCAGCAATCCCTCTTGCTGTTCTGGCTTCTGGGATAGCTGCGCAGCCGGCATTCACTCCATAAGACGCACACACATTTC
This sequence comes from Podarcis pityusensis, assembly GCF_964106645.2. NCBI lineage: Eukaryota > Metazoa > Chordata > Lepidosauria > Squamata > Lacertidae > Podarcis > Podarcis pityusensis. Next base: position 33,667,858 of record NC_138028.1, read on the forward strand.
CCCTTACTTTTTAGGAGGGAAAAAGTGAGTCTTATAGAGCAAAAAATACAGTATTTCCTTCTCTAAATTGAAGTGTTTCTTCCCTTTACTGGGATGCTGGATGGGAGATAATACTTACCAAATTCCCTTCCATCTGCAACACCTCTCACACTCTTCCAGGGGGTCTCCCAACCTTACACAGTACCTTTTCAGGGGGTGCTAGGAGCTCCAGGGAGAAGGAGAAGTCAGCGGAAATTGCACCCCACTTTCCTTTACTGGCAGTAACCCATCAGCAGAATTCCATTCATGGTTCCAACCGCTTGTGTCTGGTCCATTTGGAGGCAGATGTGAACCAGGCTCCCCAACTACATCAATGTGCATCTCCAAGCCTCTCTGAACTGCCTGGAGATGCACATAGGAATGTAGCTGCCTAATTGTGCATGACTAGAATTGTATTGGGGTTTCTCTCTTGATAATCCAAATCCTTACCACCATTCCCCAATCCATCTTCTGACATGGAGTAGTATGGACACACTGATGTCTAAGCAGATGTCTGAGCAAGCATCGCACTGTCACCACCAACATCTCCATACAGGTATTTGGCTGAAACATGCACAGACATTATATGTCAAGGTCTCTGTTCTTTTTTTTTAATTATTTTTTAATTTTTATTATTAAAATAATTCAACATTAATACATACATGTTACGAATATACAAACATACATTTCATAAAATTCTTAAAAATATTCATACATACCCACACTCAGTCCCACAGATACTTCCTTTTCCCACCACCATCCCTCACCCTTCACCTCACCCTTGTGTTAGACTTCCAATCTACTCAATTGCAATTTCTTTCCACTTCTATTACTTTCTTTCACACACTTTTAAACCAATTTTCTACTTCTTTTTCTGTTACCCATTGTTATCCATCTTATTTAGTATTTCAGTATTTATAATGGAACTTGTTTATTCTAATAGGAGTTCTGATTTTTCAATATAATTTTGCAAGTATCCTTTAAACACCTTCCAGTCCTTGTCTATCTTCTCTTTTGATATCCTTCCAATTTCTCCCATTGTTTTGGATATATTGTAATACTCCAATAATTTGGCAAGCCACTCTGTCGGTATAATACCACTTTTCCAATTTTTCGCAATCAATAGCCTTGCAGCTACTGTTGCGTATACCGGTAAATATAATGTCTTGTCTTCTTCCTTTAGACTTCCTGGTGCTATTCCCAATAGGAAACCTTCTGATGTTTTCCTAAATGAATATCTGAACATTTTTTTCATTTCATTGTATATTGTTTCCCAAAACTGTTTGATGTTTAAACAAGGTCTCTGTTCAAGCCTCATCCCTTTCCCATATCTAAAGGATTTCTCCCCTTCATATAGAGGAAGTGGAAGCAATTCTTCCATAGTACAGCAGAACTTGATTTATAAAGTTATGGTCAGAGCAAAGCAGCAGTCTGGCTTCCCTTCTCTACTCAATCATTTCTTAGTAACTTTTAGGCAAAGGTAAAGAGACCCCTGACCATTAGGTCCAGTTGTGACCGACTCTGGGGGTGCGGCGTTCATCTCGCTTTATTGGCCGAGGGAGCCGGCGTACAGCTTCCGGGTCATGTGGCCAGCATGACTAAGCCGCTTCTGGCGAACCAGAGCAGCACACGGAAACGTCGTTTACCTTCCCACTGGAGCAGTTCCTATTTATCTACTTGCACTTTGACATGCTTTCAAACTGCTAGGTTGGCAGGAGCAGGGACTGAGCAATGGGAGCTCACCCCATCGCAGGGATTCGAACCGCTGACCTTCTGATCGGCAAGTCCTAGGCTTTGTGGTTTAACCCACAGAGTAGCTTTTACTAGCATGCAAATTTCAAAACAATGTTGAGGCTTCAGACCAGAACTAGCCAGTCTCTCAAACACATTTGAGAACATTATCAGATGAGAGTATAGGTGTTGCCAAATTTCAAAAATTGCTTCAATCATGCAGTAAGCTAAATATGACTGCATTTGTATAGTGCCTGCTGCCTCTGCCTGACTCATGAAGCAGAGTCTGATTTTTTTTTGTCAAAATGTGCAACAGATTTGCCCAGCTCATGAAACAAACTGTATGAATTGAACAAATTCTCTGTCTAATTCATGAAATCAATAATGTCTTTGCATAATTCATGAAATAAGCAAAGCCTCTCATGAACCTGGCAGAAGCTTTTCATCATTTCATGACTTTGGCAAAAGCAAAGGTTTATTGCCACCCCCTCCCCTTTACAGTTTATGCAGTTGCTTAAAATTAGGCGAAGCTGTAGCTTAATTCATTGTTCAGGGGAAACTGTTCATAAATGAGCCATTATTTCAATGAGTCAAAGACCAGAACATTTCCATAACTTAAACATTAACGTATAGTCCTTAAATATAATAATATGATAAATAAATAAGCTTACGTATTTATTTTGCAGCATTTATAACAGGCCATCCCAGAACATAGTTCTGTTGTCAGCCCACAAATATTGAAAAATACAATACAATTTAAAATATTATTAAAAAGACAGTTTCCAACAGGAAAAGATCCAAACCTAAAATGACATATAACTAAAAATAAACAACATACAAGCAGCGGGATAAAAGTTCATATTTTAAAAGCTAGTGAGAACTGAAAATCCCGCAACTTCACATAGTGCTGAAAAGATCGATGAAAAGGTGCCAAATGGGGTGCCACCACCAAGAAGGCTCTTTTTTCCAGCAGCCACCTGCTTGCTGGGAGCACTCACAGCAAGGCGTCTGTTGAAGATTCTAAAGTTCGGGTAAGCATATGACCTTTCACTTTATGAAAGCTCAGGAAAGCATGTGATCTTTCACGGCAGGAGAAGGATAAGAAGGAGCTAGCTGCTGGAGACATGCTGCACTCGGCTCCAGAGGCGTAGCTTGGGGGGCGCTGTGGGTGCCGTGGCCCTGGACACAATGTTGAGAGGGGGCGCAAATAGGCGCCCCCACAGCAGGCTTCTTCATCAAAGCCTGGCTCCAGGCCAGAAGGAGCTGCACCTTGGTTGTGGCGCTTGTGCCTGGTGCAACTCTGCCCCCGGGTCAGGCTTGACCCAGGGGAGGAGAATAGGCAAGTTCTCCTTGGCTGTGTGGCGCATCGCACCTGGCCCGGCCTGGTGGCAGAGAGCACCCCAACTTGGCCACAGTGAGGTGTGCCCAGCTGCAGCAGGCCTGACCCTGCGGCGGAGAGCAGGAAGAGAGTGGACAGCAGCTTCCCTGCCCCTCTCCCACCCTGAACTGTGCTGTGTGGGAGGGCGGACTCTGGGCCCGGGCAGCGTGGCCATACACTCCGCCGCTGCTTGGCTCCAGTCTTCAGCTCCATGCTTTTGGGCATAGTGGGGTCCTGGCTCCTACCCCCCAAAATATAGGGGGAATCAAATGGGCTTGGCCCCTAGGAGCCGACGCCCTTGTTCTGGACTGTTTCAACAGTTCAAAGTCTAAATGGGTATTATTATTATTATTATTCTTATATGAATTTATATACCGCCCTGCACCTACAGGTATATATATTCACAGGAAGACAAAATCGTGATTATAAACTTATGAGCTCATCTTTCTGAGAGGCGTCTTTTGTGATCAGGGAGACACCGCAAATGTTGCTGGAAGACTGGCTCCTCCTCTTATTTCTTTTCTCCGAGAGCAAAATCTGTGAGTCATGGTTGAGTTACTGCCATGTCCTTAGACACCACAGCTGAGGTGCAAAGAGCTACTTAGGCCTAGCCAAGGGTCTTGTGCTTTTTGTTCCTTAACTCCTTTTTGCGCTGAAGAGCTGAATCACCCTTCCTCAATGCCATATCGCCATCTGTTTTAATTTCAAGAGCCTTGCGAAATGGGGCTGACGAAGGGTCTACTGCTTAGAAGTACAAGCTGAAACTCCCTTGCAGAACTAGTGGCGAGCTTTTCCAGATCCCAGCACACAGGCATTGTATCTATGTCTGTCTGTTTGTCTGCAGTAGCCTCAGAGGAAGGTATGGAGCCAGGGTTGGCACCAACAGCTGGAATCCCCAGGTAGAGCCAGAGGGTCTGCTGCTGGGACAGCTGAGAATAGAATCTATAGGTTGATGCAAATGCACACACACACACACACACACACACACTCCTAGGGCAAGCCAGGGATGCCAGAGGAGGTAACCTCCTCTTTCTCTCGAAAAAAGTTCACACAGTTACTAAAGGCTAAAGGCCTTGATTTCCATTCAAACAGTATTTTCTTTGGCAGCTGCCATAGCTCCATATCTCATGTTTCTATTCACACTAACAAATTTTTGAGGCAGCATGCGCCCTGAAGGTTTATAGCGATACAAGAGCATATGCTCTGCCCAGGTCCTAGTTGCTTGGGCTGGCACCATTCCTGAGAAAATAGTATATAGCGTTGTTCATTTGCTTATTTCAGTAACATCATCACTGCTATGTCACTGAAGTGTATTGTTACTGAATTGCTTTGTGATATTTTCCTTTTGAATGTAGTATGGTTTTGGGGTTTTTTTGTATTATTTATTTCTGTTTTGAATGAACTGTGTTTTGATGTAGTTGCTGTGAGCACAAACTTTCTTGTGGAAAGGTGGCATGCAAATCTTCAATCAATCAATCAATCAATCAATCAAATAAATAGGTCATATTTATCCCACAAGCAGAAAATCCACACACAAAACACTATTTATGTAGGTAAATTAAATTCTGATTCATGGTCACTTATTGTCACTTTTTTATGAGACTGAGGCTACTGAAATCCTTCATATACTTACCTGCAAGAAAGGCCCCCTAAACTCAGTGGGACTTACTTCTGCCGTTAACTTGCATAGGATAGGGCTGCACGATCCCTGTAACAAGGTACTTTCTCTACTTTTAAAAATCTAACAAACAAGTATCAGATTCCAGCCTCCCACTCCTTGCCCCACGAAGTTCATAATTACTGTTTAAATAATGGGCCCTCCCAAAGGAGGCTGCATGAATGGCTCAAGTCACAATGCCCAAGTATATTTTCGGAGCTTCAAGAGTTGTCAGTGTGACACCAAATCGTCTTTGCAACTTCATTAGGCCAGAATTAAATACTTACTTTGGGGGGGAAATATCGGGAAAGAAACTCCATCCTTTGTCAAATATTCTTTTGTTATCCTAGACTTCGCTACATTTGCAACATGTCAAAACGGGTACTTTCCTCGGCCATTTAAGAACCAAGAGTGGCTACTCATTGTTAAATGGCTCGTTTCCGCTAGCCTGTGACAAAACAGCTAGCTGGCTAGTCAGCCTCAGTCAGTGTCTATTTATGGCAAAATGTCAAAAAAGAATGTCCTGCATTTGTGGCTCAACAATAATGAACATGGTTAAATCTGAAAATTCACAAAAGGAAGTGAACAGCTTTTTACATTCTGAAGAACATTAGATTCTGGTGTCCTTTTTGTTCCAATTGTTGTGGCTTAACACTATGAAAAGACCACCTGTTGGGCTGCCATTTTGTGATTGTATTAAATGCAGTGATTGCATAAAAGAACACTTTCCAAAATAACCTAGTATTATTATTCACTTATTTCACAGTAAATGTGCATTCAAGACCTGCCATAAAGTCCCCCTCCTTCATTGAAGTTTCAAGATGGATGTGCTCACTAAATGCACACTTACTGCAGATGTATGATGTTATAGTCCCAGACCTGATACTTAGAAATGAGCTCATATAAACCTGATGAGACAATTAAGCCTCCTGTAACATAAAGCTAAACTTCTGTAAACAGTGAGCAAGAACCAGTGATGAAATGTTTCCAGACTCATTGATGAATTCTAATTTGGGTAATAAAGGTACAATTACATGACAATATATAGGTTTTGTGTCTTGTTAAAAAAAAAACAACAACCACCAGGGATATTAATGCTGTTCTTATTAGCAGGACAGCATCGACTGCCCTGAAAAATAGCTGTCTAATTATATGCAATATGCACCTATCAAAACCAATAGGAGTTTTACATGGGCTCTGTAAAGCCTCAGACTTTCAAAATTACAAAAATCCAGTTGAAGTCTATACAATCTACTCAAACTATCGCAAATAAAACAGATCCTGACCTTGCACACTTCAACCAAAAGTTTGCTTTTTAATCTGTTTTTCCCTTTCCCTTTGCTTATGCAGACTGCTGTTAGGGAAGGGAGCTTCAAAGCTGAAGACCACAACAAAAATTACTTTGCTCTGAGCCTCTGCAGGTTTAACTTTGCAACCAGATGCAAGGGCTGACTATCTGATCCTAAAGAACATGGGGATTCATTCTTTATCACCCATATCACCGATTCCACAGCTGGTGTAAATAATCACACTACTTTTGATTCTCTGCAGAGGATGTTTTGATCCATAGCAAACAGAGTTCTGGCCTCAAAACATTTGCTGATATTACATGTGTTTCAGTGTGAAGTAAATTTTACAAATGTTTGGCAGATCATATTGTTGTACACCAGCAATCTGTTGTACCAATATGGCCTGTACCTCAGCAGTAGGGCACATGCTATACATGCAGAAGGTTCCAGGCTCAGACTCCAGCTTCAGCAGTCACACCCTCCAACACTTTGAAGCCAAAGTCCGGGACGCCATCTTCCCAAATGCCATTTTCCCGTTTTTTATTGTGAGAGCTTGGCGGCCAATTCGGTTGCAGTGATCTCATGCGATTTCGTGCTGTGGTTCCTCCCCAAAAGTTTTTTAAATATATTTTTTTATTAGTTTTTTTTTAACATATCATTTTCAACAGTAATTAAAGATACTTTTACATCTTATTCAAATTTTTGACTTCCCTCAACCCTGTCTGAGCATTTTCCAATCTAATCTCTCAGTATGCATTTCTTATCTTCCCTATTACATTTCAAACTCATGACCAATATCTCTATCTTTTTCTACTTTGTAACACTTCGTATATTTCTCCTTACAGAACTTCTTGTAGTCTAGCATAATTTGTTGATTACAGTTGCTCTTCAAATAATTCATATACTTCTTCCAATCTTCTGTAAATCTCTTTTTTTAAAAAAATTAATATTTATTGCTTTTCCAACAATTTAAACACTACCAAAACAATACAATACAATACATTGCAATACAAAAACACTACAATACAAAACACTACATAACATTGACACATTAAACACATTAAACACATTAAACTAACAAAACAAAACAAAAACAGTTTAAAATAAATCAAACAATTTCAATATCTTATCTTTCATTCACTTATTTCCATGACCTCCTCACACCTCCCTTTTTGTATTCCACTTCTATTAATTGTTTCAGCAATTCCTTTCCATCTTCCTCTGTTTTCTATCCTATAATTATCTTAACACATTCTAACCTTATTTTTCCTTTAATACTCTATTAATCTATTTATACTTATTTCCTCATAACATTTCTACTAAAGCCATATAATTTCATTCCAACATTTTTCTAACATTCATTAATTTTACAGTATTTCTGTAAATAGTCTTTAAACTTTTTCCAGTCTTCTTCCACCAACTCTTCTCCCTGGTCTCGGATTCTGCCAGTCATTTCCACCAATTCCATATAGTCCATCAACTTCATCTGCCATTCTTCCCGGGTGGGTAAATCTTGTGTCTTCCAATACTTCGCGATGAGTATTCTTGCTGCTGTTGTTGCATACATAAAAAAAGTTCTGTCCTTCTTTGGCACCAATTGGCTGACCATGCCCAGGAGAAAGGCCTCTGGTTTCTTCAGGAAGGTATATTTAAATACCTTTTTCATTTCATTATAAATCATCTCCCAGTATGTCTTAATCCTTGGGCATGTCCACCAAAGGTGAAAGAATGTACCTTCAGTCTCATTACATTTCCAACATTTATTGTCGGGCAAATGGTAAATTTTTGCAAGCTTGACTGGTGTCATGTACCACCTATAAATCATTTTCATTAAATTTTCTCTTAAGCCATTACATGCCGTGAATTTCACACCTGTGGTCCATAACTGTTTCCAGTCAGCCATCATTATATTATGTCCAACATCTTGTGCCCATTTAATCATAGCTGATTTCACCGTTTCATCCTGAGTGTTCCCTTTCAACAGCAAGTTATACATTCTTGACAAATTCTTGATTTTTGGATCTAACAGTTCTGTTTCCAATTTTGATTTTTCCACCTGGAAACCAACTTTTTTGTCCAGATTGTATGCCTCCATTATTTGGTAATAATGGAGCCAATCTCGCACTTTATTTTTCAATTTTTCAAAACTCTGCAATTTTAGTCTGTCTCCATCTTGTTCCAGGATTTCCCAATATTTCAGCCATTTGGCCTCCATATTGAGTTTTTTCTGTGCCTTCGCTTCCATTGGTGACAACCATCTTGGGGTTTTCTTTTCTAGCAAATCTTTATATCTTATCCAGACATTAAACAATGCTTTTCTAACAATATGATTTTTAAATGCTTTATGTACTTTTACCTTATCGTACCACAAATATGCATGCCAACCAAATGCATTATTGAAGCCTTCTAGGTCCAACACGTCAGTGTTTTCAAGAAGCAGCCATTCTCTCAGCCAACAAAAAGCAGCTGATTCATAGTAAAGTTTAAGGTCTGGCAGGGCAAATCCCCCTCTTTCTTTAGCATCAGTTAATATCTTAAATTTTATTCGAGGCTTCTTGCTCTGCCAAACAAATCTGGAAATATCTTTCTGCCACTTCTTGAAACAATCCATCTTATCCAAAATTTGTAATGTTTGAAACAAAAACAACATCCTTGGCAGCACATTCATTTTTATCACAGCAATTCGACCTAACAATGATAACTTCAAATTTGTCCATATTTCTAAGTCCTTTTTCTCTTCGATCCAACATTTTTCATAATTATCCTTAAATAAATTCACATTTTTGGCAGTCATGTTAACCCCTAAATATTTCACTTTCTTAACCAGTGTTAGTCCTGTCTCCTCCTGAAACTTCTCTCTCTCATTCACAGTTAAGTTTTTCTCTAAAACCTTAGTTTTCATTTTATTCAGCTTAAAACCTGCTACCTGTCCGAATTCTTGAATCAGTTCCAATACCCTTTTAGTACTGGATTCTGGCTCCTGAAAAGTCAATACTAAATCATCAGCAAATGCTTTCAGTTTGTACTGTTTAGCTCCCACTTGTATACCTTTAACCTCTTGTAACCATCTTCTGTAAATCTCTGGTCTCGCAGGTTTCGAACCCTTCCTGTCATTTTGTCTGATTCTACATAGTCCATTAATTTCATCTGCCATTCTTCTTTCATCAGAATTTCTTCTAGTTTCCATTTTTGGGCTAACAATACTCTTGCCGTCCCCAAAAGTTCTTTTTTCAGGCATGGCACCCCAAAACATGAGAGATAAGGGACGCTAGAGTTAAAGGAGGCTGCCAGGGAGGGGGAGGTAAAGACAGCAAACTAGCAAAGGGGGGAACAGGAAGACTAAAGCTATAAGGAGAGAAATTAGAAGAAAAGGAGGTGCAAAAAACTGCTCCAGCTAAGGAAAAGACCCTACACTAAGGCAAATAAGAGGGGAAGGAGTGTTGAAAGGAAACAGCTGATCGGTGGGATCGGAAGAGAGATAAGGGATGCTAGCGGGAGGGGAGAGGTAAAAGCCCATGGATCCTCAGGATTTTTACATTGGGTCACCCCAAATTCACCTCAATTTCACCATCAGCTCACATAGCATGCCCATGGCTACAGCCTGCACCAAAAAAACCACGCATCCACTGTTTCCTGGGGCCGCAATTGCGCAGAAACGTGGTTACAAAGCACGGATCCACATGGATCCTCAGGATTTTTGCATTGGGTCACCCCAAATTCACCATCAGATCACATGTCTGTGGCCACAGCATGAACCACAAAAATAATACATCCACTGTTTCATTCAGAATATATTTTCTTGTTTTCCTATAAAAACTAGGTGTGTCTTATGGTCGGGTGCGTCTTATGGAGCGAAAAATACGGTATATTAACATGAGGGATCCATTGCCAGTCAGCATAGACAATATTAAGCTAAATGGCCCAATTGTCAGACTCAGTATTCGGCAGCATCTGCATTCTGATACATTATATCAGCATCTATGAATATATATTTCTTTTACTGTTGAACAATCAAAACCAGGAAGTGATTGTTCCGGTTTCCGAACTTTTTTTGGAAGCCGAACATCCGATGGGGCTTCCGCGGCTTCCAATTGGCTGTAGGAGCTTCCTGCAGCCAATCAGAAGCCGCACTTTGTTTTCCAAACATTTTGGAAGTCAAATGGACCTCCGGAATGGATTCTGTTCGACTTCCAAGGTACGACTGTACATGTTTCAAAGCAGCGGTGGCTAATTTGTGACCCCCAGATGTGCCTGGTCTTCATCTCCAGTCATTGCAGACCACTGAGCATGCTGACTGGGGCTGATGGGATTTTGGAGTCCATCAGGACCACAGGTTATCTACCTCCCTTTTCAAGGAAACAGCAGCATCAGAAGTTGTGAATTTATATAAACAGAAACAAACACCCTGTCCCCGGCAGGGTGACCAATAGTCAGTGATAATGGAGAATGTAGAGCAACAGCATATTGAAGGCACCACACTGGCTCTAGTGGGTCCCAAAAGTATTTCTTGAAATCCCAAAAGTATTTCTAGAAGCTAAGGTTAATCAAGGGCAGAGTAATCTTCATAATGCACAGTTGTTATTTGATATACTCAGCCCAGATGCACTGAGGTAGCATTTCAATTACAGAGTAGTTGCATTTTCCGCCAATGAGAAAAAACTATTCTTCCTCCAGGTGGCATATCCATTGCAATTGGAATTGCTGTATGGGACGTGTTTGAAGATGGGCATGCACGTTTAATGAAACTTTTGCTTTAATGTAATTTATTCGCAGATCGAATCCTATACACGGCTGCAATTCTATACTCCACTGAATTCTGGGCTCTGAGAGGCATTATGATGTGAGGCTGTCTAGAATGCTCCCTGTGGAGTTCTGAAGAACTCTGGTTTTGTTTGTACTTTTGTTAAAGCAGAACAAGGTAGGATTTTCTTTTTCTTTCTTTTTTTAAAAAAGCTTAAATTAAACTTTTAACATAAAAAATACCATCTGATCTTTTTTTTTTTTTTTAAAAGCAATTTATTAAATTTTACAATAAAAATAAACATGATAAACAATGTAACATTGATCTTAACATATTTTCACATTTTCTTTGGACTTCCTCACATCTCCCGCTCCCATTTTCATCTTTGAAACATTTTGTCAGCAATTTATCATCTTATTTAAATTCTTATATCCCTTCTATATTTCATAATCATATAATTCTCAAAAGGAGCTAAATTTCACAGTCTTACTTATTTTCTTAAAAACTTCTAAATTTAGTGGTGCTCAGTTATTTTGATCTAGCATCTTATTTAGCATTCACTCAAGTTACAATACTTTTGTAAATAGTTCTTAAATTTCTTCCAGTCCTCCTCAATCCTCTCTTCTCCCAGGTCACGGATTCTGCCGGTCATTTCAGCCAGTTCCATGTAGTCTATCAGTTGTATCTGCCATTCTTCCAGTGTGGGTAGATCTTGAGTTTTCCAATGTTTTGCGAGAAGTATCCTTGCTGCTGTTGTTGCATACATAAAAAATGTCTGGTCCTTCTTTGCCACCCCTTGGCCGACAATACCCAAAAGGAAAGCCTCTGGTTTCTTAGTGAAGGTATATTTAAATACCTTTTTCAGTTCATTATAAATCATTTCCCAGAACGCCTTCACTTTAGGGCAAGTCCACCAGAGGTGGAAGAACGTTCCCTCGCACTCTTTGCATTTCCAACACTTATTATCAGACAGGTGGTAAATTTTAGCAAGTTTGACTGGGGTCATATACCATCTATAAATCATTTTCATTACATTTTCTTTCAGGGCATTACATGCAGTAAATTTCAATCCATTACTCCACAACCTCTCCCAGTCCTCAAACATGATATTATGCCCAATGTCCTGTGCCCACCTTATCATAGCCGATTTAACCGTTTCGTCTTGTGTATTCCATTTCAACAGCAAGTTATACATCCTTGAAAGTACCTTAATCTTTGGTTCTAACAATTCTGTTTCTAGTTTCGATTTCTCCACCTGGAACCCTAGTTTCTTATCATTTTTAAAAACTTCTTTAATCTGAGCGTAATGTAACCAATCTCGCACTTTGTCTTTCATTTTCTCCAGACTCTGCAATTTCCATTTGTCTCCATCCTTTTCTAGTATTTCCCAATATTTTGGCCATTTAGCCTCCATATTGGGTCTTTTTCGGGCCTTGGCTTCCAAAGGTGAAAGCCACCTTGGTGTTTTATTTTCCAGCAAGTCTTTATATTTTGTCCAGACATTAAACAATGATTTTCTGACAATATGGTTCTTAAAGGCCTTGTTTGCTTTAACCTTGTCATACCATAAATATGCATGCCATCCAAAGGTATTGTTAAACCCTTCCAAATCTAACACATCAGTGTCTTCAAGAAGTAGCCAGTCTTTTAGCCAGCAAAACGCTGCGGCTTCGTAATACAACTTTAAGTCTGGCAGGGCAAAGCCCCCTCTTTGTTTTGCATCGGTTAATATCTTAAACTTAATTCTGGGCTTTTTGCCCTGCCAGACAAACTTAGAAATGTCTCTCTGCCACTTCTGAAAGCACTCCGTTTTGTCCAAAACCTGAAGTGTTTGAAATAAGAACAACATCCTTGGCAATACATTCATCTTGATAGCAGCAATTCGGCCTAACAAAGAAAGTTTCAATTTTGACCAACTATCTAAGTCTCTCTTAATTTCTGTCCAACATTTTTCATAATTGTCCTTAAATAGACTTAGATTTTTTGCTGTTATGTTTACCCCTAGGTATTTTACTTTTTTAACCACATTAAGTTCCGTCTCATTCTGAAACCGTTCTGACTCTGTATTAGTCAAGTTTTTCCCCAAAACCTTAGTTTTCTGTTTATTTAATTTAAATCCAACCACCCGACCAAAGTCATTAATCAGTTGTAATACTCTTTTCGTACTGGGCTCTGGCTTCTGCAAGGTCAAAACCAGGTCATCTGCAAAAGCTTTTAATTTATATTGTTTCTGACCGACCTGAATTCCTTCCACCAACTGATCCCTTCTAATCATGTTCAATAGCACTTCCAGAACCGAAATAAATAATAAAGGGGAAATAGGGCAACCTTGTCGTGTCCCTTTTTCAATTTTAAACTCTTCTGTAACCACATTATTAACTATCAGTTTAGCTTTCTGTTCTGAATATATCGCCTCAATCCCATTCTCAAAACCCCGTCCCACTCCCATCTCTTTTAAATTTCCCATCATAAATTTCCAGGAGATATTGTCAAAGGCCTTCTCCGCATCTATAAAAATTAAAACTACTTTTGTATTTATATCTGTTTGCAAAAGTTCCAAAATGTCAATAATGTTCCTTGTATTAGCAAACAGATGTCTTCCTGGGAGAAAGCCAGCCTGGTCCTTATGAATTACTTCATTTAAAACTTTTTTAAATCTATTTGCCAAAATGTCTGCAAATATTTTGTAATCCACATTTAAAAGAGAGATGGGACGGTAGTTCTTAAGTTGTGTCTTTTCAGCTTCCGACTTTGGTATTAATGTGATAAACGCTTCCTTCCACGACTCCGGTGCCCTCCTCCCCTCCATAATTTCATTGCTGACCTCCATCAAAGGTTGTATCAAATAGTCTTTCAATGTCTTATAGTACTTGGAGGTCAGCCCATCTGGTCCTGGAGATTTGCCAAGTTGCATGTTCTGGATAGCTTGTTCGATCTCCTGTCGTGTTATTTTAGAATTCAGGATTGTCCTATTTTCTTGTGACAATTTAGATAATCCGTTTTTTGCCAAAAATTGTTTAATCTCAACATCATCTTGCGGCCCTTGGGTGTATAATTTTTTGAAATATCTCTGGAAACACTTTCTAATGTCCACTGGATTCTGGATGTTTTTTCCATCAACCTCTAAGTTTGTAACAGTATTTAATCTTTGTCTTCTCTTCAACTGCCAAGCTAGCAGTTTTCCACATTTATTCGCCGACTCAAACGTTTTTTGTTTCATTAATTTAACCTTCCATTCAATTTCCTGATTTATCAATTTAGAATATTGTGTTTGATAAAGTTTAATTTCTCTCAGAGTTGGCTGTGACTTCGGATTCACTCTTAATTTCTTCTCTAATTCTTTTATTTTATCCAAGATCTTATCTTTTTTCTCATTTTGTGTTCTTTTCTTCACTGCATTCTGTTGTATCAAGAATCCTCTCATTACAGCTTTGCTTGCGTCCCAGATTATTCTTTTTTCCACCATATTATTCATGTTTATCTCAAAATAGTCCTTCAAAACTTTTTGGGCCTTCTTGGTAATTTCCTGATCTCTAAACAAATTGTCATTCATCTTCCATCTAAAGGATCCAGTTGGTAATAGTGTCATATCCATCTTTACTGCATTGTGGTCGGAGCAGGTCTTTGGGCAGATTTCCACTTTTCTGACCTTAGGTGCCAGGCCTCTAGAAATCCATATTTGGTCGATTCTTGTCCAGGTCAGTTGGGCTTCAGAAAAGAATGTTCCCTCTCTTCCTAGTGGGTTCTTTGTCCTCCAAATGTCAATCAAATCCATATTGTCAATCATTTCAAAAAAGGTTTTAGGTAGTCTGCCGTCTTTTGTAACATTTTGACTTTGTGACTTGTCCATGTTAGTTGATACGACCCCATTCATATCTCCCATCATTATGATGTTGTTGTAGTCTAGATAGTCCAGCATTGTCTCCTGCAACTTCTTGTAAAATTCCGATTTCCCTTCATTAGGTGCATAAATTCCTAATATCAGCAGTTTCTCTCCTTGATATTGTATCTCAATAGCCAAAATTCTTCCATGTTCATCTTTAAATAGGAATTTGGGTGACAGGCTCTCTTTTGCATATATCACTACGCCTCTCTTCTTAACTTTGTCCGAAGATACAAATTCCTGGCCCAATCTTTTATTTATTAACACTTTTCTATGGAGCCTCGTCACATGTGTTTCTTGTAAACAAATAATGTCCAATTGTTCTTTTTTTAATATATGAAATATTTTCTTCCTTTTTTCCGGAATGTTACAACCATTAATATTCCAGCTCAACAGTTGCAGAGACATCCTGAACTATCTGGTTATTTTTCAAGGGGTGGTATCTTCTCAGGGTCTTCAGGTTCCACAGATGCTGATGTTGGTATTGGCGTTGCCTCAGGCCCAGAAGGTAGTTCAATTCTTTTTTGAAGGTCCTCTCCGTGTGTAGACAGGAATTTGTCTCTCTCTTCCAGTGTTCTCACTTTAACCTTTCTCCCTCTAAAGGTAAAAGATAATCCTTGAGGAAATTCCCACCTGAATGGAATTGCGTTGCTCCTTAGTAGTTTAACAAGTTCAGAATAGGCGGTTCTAAGGTCAAGCAGTAGTCTTGGGATATCTTTATAAATTTCAATTCTTCTATCCAACACCTCCAGTGATTTTACAAAGTGTAGTCCCAAAATCTTATCCCTTTCCTCCTTTGATCTCAATGTTATCAAACAGTCTCTGGGCCTCTCCTTCTTTATAAATCTTCCAAGTCTGAAAGCTGACACAATTTTAAAGTCCTTTTCTTCCAAATTCCAGAACTTGGAGAATTCTTTGGTCAAAAACTCAGTTAGATGTCCTTCTTCTGCCTCTTGTAGTGATCTAATCCTTAAGTTGTTCTCACGGTTTCGCAGTTCTATCATCGAGAGATAAATCTGGTGTTCCCCAACTTGTTTAGTGAGTGGTCTTACCTCTTGCTCTAAATTTTCAAATCTTTGTCTGGTGTCCTCAGTCAATTTCCGATTTTCTGCTGAGGCCTCCGTTAGCTGTCCAATTGCTTGTGCATTCTGTACCACTTGTGTGGTTAATTTATTTAAACATTCTGTGTTTTTATCAATCTTTGCTGATTGCGCATCTGCTTTCTTGTCCAAAGCTTCCAATTTTTCAAAGATTTTGTCTAGTACAGAAGCAGATGCTCCTGAGGCCATATCTTCCAGTTGTAACTGCTCTGCTTCGCCCTCTCCCTCCACTTCTGAGGGCAAAGCAGGCACAGATGATCTGCGTGTCTGTGAGGCTGAGGTTAGAGTTGTTAGAGTTGTTTGTTTAGCTCTCCCTCTTTTTCTTGTGCCACTCATTCCAACGTTATCTGTCAGTCAAGGTCACACTGAGTTGTTCCCATGGGAATGGAAAGGTCCAGAGCAAGCAAACAGCAAGGGAATCGAAAGTAAAAAGTGTATGTAAAATCACTGTTATAATCCAATCCTCTAGAGGGAGCTTAATCTGTCTTTCAGAGTCTAATTTAATGTCCAAGAACCTTCAAATGCAAATGTTTAGCAGAGTTTATAAATGGTCACTTTGTTGCAGACAGTGCTTATTTATCTCCAAAAAGAATGTTTCAAATTTAAAAGGTCTCAATACCCTCAGATTGTTTCAAGTTCCAATATACAGTATCCAAATCTGCAGTACTGACAGCTCCCTTAGTACTCAGGCAGCTCCTGACTCTGGGTTTCACCTTCTAATTTGTAATCCAATAAGAGGAGGAAAGTCAAGTGCAAATAGAAATCCCAAATCTTTAACTTAAAGTCTTTACTTTAAGATGCAAGTTCAAATAGATGCTTAGATCTGTAAAACTTAGAGTCTCTTTCTTTCAGCCTCCACTCCTCCAGCTGATTGCTTTTTTTCAAGTTCAATGGCTGCGGAAGACGGACTTCCTGCTTCCACGTCTCTCCGCTCTCAGCCAAGTTCAAGCCAATTTAAGTTTCCCTTTTAAGGTCTCAAATTCAAGTGATTCAGTCTTTTACTCACAAGTTAGTTGCTTTTTCGTCCGGATCCGTAATTTAGCAGGAAAAGGGATCAGCGCTCACCGACAGTAGCAGCGCGGCTTCGCTCCTCAGGCTGTGAAACAGCTCACAGCGCCGCAACCCCCCTCCGCGCTCCGGAGCCCCTTACGGGGTTCCTTCTGCACTTGGAGGGTCGCTCTAGGCGCCCACCGAGCCTCAAGACCCCAGGCTCTTGCCGCCTGGGGTTTTCCAAAGTGGGTCTCCGCTTCGCCGTAGCGGACGACCCGTTGCCTGCGGAGCCTCCTCTCCCGTTCAGAAGAGGACCGCCATTGCCGTTCGCGCCGCCCCCGGAAGTCCCCATCTGATCTTTTAATTTAACAAACAAACCACCCTGAGCTCTTCAGTAATCCATAGGCAATATGGATTAAACAAAGCAAAACAATACAATACAATACATAAAAAACAAAAAACACTACTTATCTTAACAAAACAAAAACAAGAACAAAATCAGAATCAATTAAAAACACATCCCATATTTCCATATCTTGTCTTTCATTTACTTGTTTCGACGACCTCCTCACACCTCCCTTTTTTGTATTCTAGTTCAGTTAGCTATTTCAGCAAATCCTTTTCATCTTTCTCAGTTTTTGACCTATAGTTTATCTTAACACAATCTAACCTTGGTTTTTTCCCCCTTTAGCCCATTAACAGTCTATTTTTACTTAATTCTTTATAACATTTCTGCTAAAGCCATATAACTTCATTCCAGCATCGAACCAAGGGGACTTTCAAAGGCAGATTGTGGCAGGGCATGGACTTTCACAGAAACATCTGAAGGGGAGGGAAGTAAAATACTCAAATGAACATTAAGAGAACTGGTCTACCATTTCTAGTAGATCTGTTGACTAAGCAGCAGTGAAGCCTGAGCACACCTGGCCTCTGAGAAACAGATACTCTATATCCCTCTACTCTTTCCAAGTGGGTGCACCTCCTGTTCATCTAGGGACAGTGCTTGCATCCATGTAGCGATGGGGGAGAAATTAGATGCAGTTAGCGTTTTAAAGCCAAATCTAACAAATTTGCAGTTTCTGAAACAATATGAGAACTGGAACACAGCCGTCCTTCAAAATTTGCACTTATCCGAATTTTGTAATGCAGTTCTTCAACCAGTTTTTACAAAAATACATATATGAGATATAACAGTGTGTAAAAATGAATATATTAGTGAAAATAACATGCAAAAATGCATCATATTAGGGGAAATGGCTTGCAAAAAAAAATGTACATTTGTCAAAACTGCACACAAAAATATGTTCATTTGGAGAAATTTGCAGTAAAATGCTGAGGAATTTTCAGGATGATGAAAAAACACACCAACAGATTTCTGAAGACCTGAATTTAAAATTGGAAAAATGAGACATGTGAGAGGACCAAAGCTGACAGATCCCTCCATCCTTACTTCTACCCACAGCCAAAATTCATTAATCAATTAAAAGTTTTAGGGAGATTAACAGTGAAATATGATATGCCCTGTTGCCTCTGATTTTAGCCTAAGCTCTAGAACTGAGCTTGAAGGGACAGTAAAGTCATTCTCCACTTAAATATCTGGCAAAAGTTTCCCTAATCTGGCACCTGTAAACATCAAGGAACTAATCTTTCATTCATTCATTTAATAAAATTTATACTCTGCTTGATTGTAACAAAAAAACACCACAAATCAAATATACAAAAAGGCAAAACAATGAAATCAAGAGAAAATCACAACCACACTTTAAAGAATACCAATGTTAAAATGCTAAAACAGATTACCTCAACTTTCTAAACATCTGAGTAGGCTCGTCTAAACAGGAATGTCTTTAGCAGGTGACAAAAAGCATACAGTGAAGAATTTCAGTCATAATAAATTTAAATCTACATTATATCATGTGAGTGAGAAATGCATTGATACACACAAACACACAGCAAAATTTCTTGGCTTAATTTGAAAATGAAAGCATGATGGTGTTTGTAACCTTCAGCTATATCATTCTGCAAGATAACATGCTGAAAACAATGGGTTTTGTAAGCTAACCCAAATTTATTGGTGAGCATATTTCTACACAGGGACTCACAACGTATTTTACGTTAGAAGAAGAAAAGGTTTTCTTTACACTGTCTAACCTAGAGGGGGGAAAAGTGGTATACAATTGAGAAGTATACAATGCACCAGTATAAATTATGGGCTTATTGTTCATTGCAATGTAAAGGGTATGTGCGGTGCACTTAACTATTGTATTAGAGAATTACAGAAACCGAATCCACCAAGCAGAAATGGCTTATGTCTGAATAAAAAAAATGTATCTTTAAGAGAGATACAATGTGTTTGGAACCCCGAGGGTTAATGAGAGGTAAGCTGGTGAAGGGGGAGATGAGATGAAGGGAATAAAAGAAGCTGAATAGATGAAAGAACTGATTCAATGGGAGGTATTGTTGGTCACAGCTAGGTGTCCGAAACAAACAGAAAAATGGGAACTGCTTTAACATTGGAGGGAAATAATAAAAAAAAGAACTTATACCACATATTAAAAAGGGCGGGGAGGAGGAAATAAGTAATAAAAGGCTTTCAGGCTATTTCAGTAGAGCCCTCTCCCCTGCCATATATATATATATATAAGAGAAAGAAAGCAGATAAATTGAATTCCTCTCTAACAGCATCTCATACAGAAAGGTTCATTGTCCCCCTTTTCACATCAAGAATTTAATTTTGCATTCCCTTTCTCCATCTGGAGATATGTTCCGAGTTTCCTTACTCTAACTTCTATTATGCTTCCCCCACGGTGCCCTCTGTTTCAGATAGTCTGTATTGATGGATGTTCAGTTCAAATTTAGTGAGGATAGCAGAGAAACATTATGCAGTCTGCTGCCTCTAATTTTCAGCTAAAGTCTTGAGCTGAGCTGGAAGAGACAGTAAAGGTTTTTCGTGTGTGTGTTTTTGTTACTGGCAAAACTTTGGCTGATTTACTTCCCCTTCCCTGGAGCCTGTAAGAATCAGGCAACACTTTCACTCATATTCACATCTAAACGTAGGTTGTATCATGTGAGATGGAAGTGTGTTGATGGTAAACTATTGTTATTGTTATTTATTATATTTCTATACCGCCCTTCATCTGACGATCACAGGACGGTAAACTATTCCTTGGTAGGCTATCACCAACCAACCCCTAAATCACTTATTTCCCACAACGTGTTCCTGGCAACCATATTTACTTGGAAGAAGTCCAGGTTTTATGTATGGTTAGAGAGGTTGTGCGCCACTCCCAATCTCTGCTGAGCAGTAGCAAGATTCCAGGGGTGTTCCACGCACTCAGGGTTGTGTTTCATATGGTTAAGAGTGGTAGATTCGTAATCTGGGGAACCGGGTTCACGTCTCCACTCCTCCACATGCACATGCAACTCTTCTTCTTCTTATATATATATATATATATATATATATATATATATATATATAACAATAACTATAACTATATATATATAACTATATATATATAGTTTTCAGATTAAAATTTTACAGTCACATGTCTGTAAACAAGATTCCAAGGAATCTCTTGGACTTCCCTCCTCCGCTTTGTGGGTCCTATTGTTAATCATTTCCTCCTGCATCTTTTATAATAATCCAGATCTTTTATCTCTCCATTGTCTCCCGAATTCACCATTAAGCTACAAGCGATATTCCAATCCTACTAATGATTTTAACTGTTTACAATGGTCTTTAAGATAAGTTATAAATCCCCCCCCCCCAAATCCTTATTAAAATTTTGGTCTCCCTGATTTCTGATTCTTCCAGTCACTTTAGCCATTTCAGCACAATCCATCCATTTGATCTGCCTTTTTTCTCTGATGGGGACTTTATCTTCTTTCTATCTCTGGGCCAATAACATCCGCACAGCCATGGTCACATACATAAATAGTCTTTTCTGCTCCCCTTCATTCAGGGTTGTGTTTCCATTGGGAAACAAAGCACAGTGGAGACTTGTGTTTTTAAGAAATATGGCTTACTTGCCTTCCAAGTGTCCTGATTTCCCAGGGACAGTCCTGGAATTACGAAAGGCCACCCTGGCTTCTGATTTGATCCCAGAACGTCCCTATTTCACCTGCCAGTGCTGCCGTAGCTGAGCTCAGGGAGGAGGAGCCGGCAATTGTCTTGAATTATGGCAGCTGCAACAGCTGTAGCTGCCAGGGAACATCCTGTTGTCTCTCCATAGCCTCTCCATGGCCGCCGCTGGCCTCCTCCCTTGGACAGCTTATAGCAGATGCTGGAGAGGAGGAGAGGAGGAAGAAAGGTTACCGCCACTGAGGCCCAACTCCACATGATGCACCAGTTCTGAGGGGCAGGCAAAGGGCAGGGCAGGAGGGGAAGAAAATGGGAGTGGAGCAGAGCGCAAGCAGTCTTGATTTTTTTTATTTTAAAAAATGCTTTGTGTGTCTGTGTCTAATCTTGCCCCTTTCTAAAATTTATTTATTGGTGTATGTTTTTTCTTTTTGTATATCTACCAAAGAATAGCATAGCATAGCATAGCATAGCATAGCATAGCATAGCATAGCATAGAATATGGACTCAGGGGGGGGGGCTTTCTCAGGACGGTGGAGGGCTTGTGTGCTGTGTCTTGTTGGGGTAGCGGTGGCAGCACTTATCCTTCTTCTGATAGGAAATGCTCTGTGGGGGAGGGGAATGGGGAGGTCGACGAGGGTCAGTTGGGTGGGCAGTGAGGAATGTCCCTATCTTCATCTGAGGAATGGTAGAGGGAATGGGCTTATTTTACACATATTTACACCTGGGCCTACTTTGGAGAGCATTCAAAGCATTACATCCCAAGAGAGGCTTGCTCCCCACAGCAAGGCAGCATTCGAGTCCAAAATATCCTCTTCTTTGTCAATATTTCAATCTTTTTTTTAAAAAAATGTATATTAAAAAGTATAGGGGTTCCATTTCAACTATACATGAATTCAGTCACTCCTCTGCCCCATGTTGCAGGCCCCATTAGATTACTCCTCATAAACATTTTGATTTCTGGCTTCTCATGGGCCAGATTCAACCAAACTGGTGCACTAGAGGGAACCAGTGCTACGAGTCCTGCTAGCGCAACTGGCGCTCCTCCCTCGCCTCCTCTGTGCCCCCCACATCAGGGACTGGGTCAGGATGACCCTGAGAACAGCCTGTGAGGAAAGGAGAGGGAGATCACAGAAATACTTGTGCTGATGGAACAAATGTAATAGTGCAACATTATATGATGTTGCAATGTTGAATTCCACCCTCTGTGTTTCTTCACACTGACAATGGAATGGGTGTTTGTGCTAG
The DNA here is from genome assembly GCF_964106645.2 of Podarcis pityusensis. Lineage (NCBI taxonomy): Eukaryota > Metazoa > Chordata > Lepidosauria > Squamata > Lacertidae > Podarcis > Podarcis pityusensis. The sequence continues at coordinate 33,689,971 of NC_138028.1, forward strand.
GTATCTATGCCAATGGCTAGAACTGCTTTGTTTTTAAAACAGGGATGAAGCACCTGTTGTCCTCCAGGTGTTTTCAGATGACATCTCTCAACAGCCCCAGCCAGCATAGCCAATGTCCAGGGATTTATTCCCTCCCCCCTCAGCAATTTGTATACAGCTTAATCACAGTCCTCTCTCAGCCCTCTCTGGTGATAAGAGTTGTGGTCCATGAGGGCCACAGGTTTCCTGCCCCTGTTCTAAAAAAAAAGAGGAGGGTGATTCTTTGACCACGAATGACATTGTTCTTTTTTCTGAGGAATGAAAGGGGAAAAACATTCACATAAAGTAATGCATTGCTGGGTTTCTTGGTACAATTACACCTCAATGTATCTAGAGGCAGGTTTTAGAACTCTGCACTCACACCTGTCCCCACACACTGAAATCTCTGTTCATTGTACTGTATCTGGCATGACTTTCCTAGGTACAGAAGACCTTTCCTCCTTAAATCTGGTCAGACTAGTTAACTTGTGTATTGAGTTTACAGGAAGCTGGCCTATACTGAATCAGGGGGTGCAGAAGGCCACAACGAGACTCCTTACGGGGTCCTCGCTGCGGGGTCACATTCACCCAGTGCTATACCAGCTGCACTGGCTCCCGGTGGAGTACAGGATCAGGTTTAAGGTGCTGGTTTTAACCTTTAAAGCCCTATACAGCCTAGGACCCTCGTACCTATGGGACTGCCTCTCCTGGTATGTCCCACGGAGGACCTTACAGTCTTCAAACAAAAACAACTTGGAGGTCCCGGGCCACAGGGAGGTTAGGCTGGCTTCAACCAGAGCCAGGGCTTTTTCGGCCATGGCTTCGATCTCATGGAACGCTCTGTGACAAGAGACTAGGGCCCTGAGGGACTTGACATCTTTCCACAGGGCCTGCAAGACACAGCTGTTCCACCAGGCCTTTGACTGCTTTAACATTGGAGGGAAATAAAAAAAAAAAGAACTTATACCACATATTAAAAAGGGCGGGGAGGAGGAAATAAGTAAGGTAATCCTCACAGAACTTTAGCTCAATGGTTGCCATTAATTTGATTTGAACTGATTTTATAATGAATTGATTTTAGAATGCTGTATTATTTTACTGTTGTTAGCCGTTCTGAGCGCGGCTTCTGCTGGGGAGGGTGGGATATAAGTAATTATTATTATTATTATTATTATTAGACAAATGATATTGTTCTACACTGACTAGTAGCCAGTGGCGTAGGAAGGGGGGTGCGGTAGACTCGTAATCTGGTGAACTGGGATCGTGTCTCCGCTCCTCCACATGCAGCTGCTGGGTGACCTTGGGCCACTCACACTTCTCTGAAGTCTCTCAGCCCCACTCACCTCACAGAGTGTTTGTTGTGGGGGAGGAAGGGAAAGGAGAATGTTAGCCTCTTTGAGACTCCTTCGGGTAGCGATAAAGCGGGATATCAAATCCAAACTCTTCTTCTTCTGCTGCTCTTCTTCCTCCAGCTCTCCCCACCCCCATGCATCTGCCGTCTGCTGTGGAGGTTTCCCCAACCCACTGAAGCAGATTTGGGTGTGGCAGAAGGGCTACAGAGAGGCAGAGATGAAGGTAAGCTCCACTGTGTGTGTCTTAGAATTTCACCAACAGATTTAGGTCCCTGGGAGTCACAGATACCTGGCCAAGCTATTCTTATGGTTGCAGAGTGGGTTGCCATTCAGCTGTACCTACCCATCCTCCCGCTGCTTAAAATTGAGTATGCAATAAGAAGACCAATTATTTTTAAAAAAAACAAAGAGTGAAGAGATGTTTTGGAATAGGCATTGCTATCAAACTCAATGATAACAGTGCTTTGCACACTTGCCTGAGAGTAAGCCCCACTGAACACAATAGAAAGGGCTTCTCATAAACATGCATAGGATTATGCTGTTAGTTCTGAACAAATGTGTCTAGGATTGGTGTGTTTATCTATTATGGGTAACTGGCAGTTTCTTCATTGCTGACTCTGTGTCAACAGCTTTGGCTGATATAATTGTGTTGCTGCTTATCTGTACCAAAGATCTCCTCGGCTATTGAAATTTCATGTGGAATAATCGAAATGAGTGGCAAAGCTCAAGTGGCACAGGGTCAGTATTTGACAAGCTATACATTTACACATTTTAGAAACAGAGGGCCAGTGTTCAATAGACACTTGTCATAGCTTTTTCCTTTAAACATCATGATATGTGTAATACATACATAATATATATTTGTAATACTTTCACAATACAATATTTGTAATACATAGGTGATTCATGCTAAATGACTTGGCTTGCACCGTTGTTGTTGTTTTAATATTTTAGCAATATGGTTCAAATCAGCCTCTCTCCCTTGGTATATTTTTTCCACAATCATGGCTATTGCTGCTTACAACACTCAGTTGGTGCTTGCACCATGAACTGGAGCCAAGCCCAATCACATCAATATAAGCAATATTTGCAATAGAATGGATTCACTGTAGCACCACAGCAATTGTTTGTCAGTGAAAGCACTCTTTACATGTGGTTTTCTGGGGCTTCTCCTTACCTCCTGAAAACAATTTTGGGAAGTAGAGGTTTGGGGGAGGATAGCAGAGAAAGCCTTCTTGTGCTAATGGAAATCCTTGCACAGGCTTCAGCCAGATTCTTAGAAAATTGAGGCAATTTTAATCTGCTTCAGTATTTTAACTTTTGTATGTTTTAAAGTAGGGTTGTAATTTTTCTTTGATTTTCTTGTTTTATGTTTTGTAAACTGCTTTGTGATTCTCCATTAGTCTGACTTCACCCCCAGAGGCACATTCCATTGTCTCTCAAGACAGACGGATGTCAGCAACGACAAACCTCTTTGATGATTTTTTCCACAATCAAGCAGTATATACATTTTATGAAACAAACAAACAAATAAATAAACTATCAGGACTCCTTAGTTGAATCCCACCAACTATTTGAAATGTTCACATCATATAATTTAATTACCATTGTAATTTGCTGAAAGCATAACCAACAAAATTTACTCCATAGTTTCTTATTTTCCACCAACCAGTGGGATCTTTATCCACTGGTCTTTCATTCCTTCACTTCCGGAACTTTCTCTGTACACAGCCATTCCACCCAGCGGCAAAGCCCTCTTCCTAGAGACCCACGGGTTACATCTATTGAACTCAATGGAACTTACTTCTGAGTTGACATGTACAGGATTGCACATAAAATACTTTTGTGTCGTGATTTCTGCAATTGTGCAAAAAAGGCACTTGATCACAGCTCTATTTACACAAATGTATTTAATGGTACTGTGTGATGCTGAATGAAGTCTTTCTCTCACACCCACACTCCACATTTATTAAGGCCAAGCATTATGTTACTCATGCCTTTTGCTTTTGTGTGGCTGATGCAGTAATGGGTGCTTTCCTCCATGGTCCCAATCCAACTCAGAGGACTTATGTGCCAGTTATTTATAGAGTAGTAGGGGGAATCAGTCATACAAGGGCTAAAGTGATGAATAACATCATGTCTAATTTGACCCTCAAATAACTTTCGCCTCATATGTTTTCCTTTCCTGTCTGTACACATGACTAGGGGGGCTAATTATATGCCCAACAACCATTTTTAAAGGAATGGGGAATGTCTTTGAACTGAGTAGCAGAGGAGGGGAGAGAAAAAGTTGCTTAACCCTTTCTCCTATCCCACTACAACTCCCCCCCCCCCCCCAGTTTTCACCCACAGGCTGCTTTTTCCCATGAGGCTCTACTTATATGCAATGGTGGCAATAAAGTTTGCCTTATTTCATCATCAAACCTTTATTAGCATCTCATACAAACATTCAGAATAAATAGGCCAGTGCGATCTCATCGCCATTTCAACAGTACAGTCATTTGCCAAAGGGAAGAAGAGGCAAACAATCTATTTCATCTCTGTGAGTCTCCAGCAAGGGAAGCATCCTGTATTGTACTTCGGCAACAAAAAGTCAAATAGAGGAACTTAGCTACTGTCTTGGTGAGCTCCTGGTCTCTCCCCTGTAATAAGAAGCGTATTACCTCTGTCTCTGGTTTCCATGTTGGAATACATAGATGGTCTAGAAATTGTTGGCGGAGATCATCATACATTTTACATTTAAGGGCCATGTGAGCTAGAGTTTCCACCAGGTGGGCATCGCATGGGCAGATCCTCTCTCCTTCCGCCATACCCGCAAACCTACCCCAAAGGAGGTTAGAAGGATTATAATTGAACCTAGCCAGCGAAAAAGCTCTTCTTTCTTGCAGGTTTGTTCACTGAATGCCACAGATCATGGACAGAACCTGTTACAGCAAACACAGTTTAAAACAATTATTTCCAGATAATACCTTTATAGAACATGAGGAGTGCCCTTCTGGATCTGTCCAGCATCCTATTTTCCACAATGGCCCACCAGATGCCTCTGGGAAGCCCATAAACAAGGCATAAGGGCAACAGTACTGCTCCACGACTTCTCCCCAGCACTGGCATTCAGAGGCATGTAGTGTCCAATAGTCTATAGTCATGACAGCTAGCAGTCATTAAGAAGACACATCACCAAAAACAGAGGAAGTGCATTACGAAAAAAGAGAACACACAGATTATACATATTTTTGAACACACCAGAAACGGGGAGTGCGTGTGCCCACGCCTGCAACCTCCCAAATTCCTCTGCAAGGAAGCTGTCATCTGCTCATGTGCAAAGGCTTCTTGAACTGTACACACCTCACCTTAACCACAACTTGTCTTGTCACATCAGATGGAAGTTGGTTTGCAGGGAAATGCATCATCAAGGAGCAGGATACCGCTGGATTGCAGCTAGTGCTTTTTCCAGGGCAGGGGGACACAGGGGTACGCATACCCCTAAATATTTTATGACTCTTTGTACTTTGTATTTGTTTTTGTCGATTTGAACTATAAAATGGTGTTTTTCTTGAGTCAAAATGAGAGTACCCCTAAACATTTTTTTAAAGAAAAAAAGCACTGATTGCAGCCAATGTCATGTGTAGACTACTTCAGACACCAGTGGTGGGAATGCAGTGGAGCAGGAGTAAATGGCAATGTGGACATACCCTACTACTTATCTTTAAACTGGACTTGGACCAGACAGCCATTCAAATAAAGGACACCTTCAAATAGAGCACTGTGATAACCCTTCAAATGGAGAATTGTCCTCTGTGGATTTGGACATATGGCTATCATAGAAGCCACTGAATTTGTTTGATTTCCTTGTATAAAACCACCTACATTTTGGATTAGTGAATTCCATAGTTTAGCTGTGCACTATGTCCTGAAGTTTCCCTGGTTCAGCTTCATTGGATAATCCCATGTTCTATTATTATGAGAGAGGTAGAACTTCTCAATAACCACTTTCTCCAAACCATGCAGAATGTTATACACCTCTATATGATGCCTCTTACATCCCTGTTTTCCAAACTAAAAATATATAGTGAGTTTTGCCAGCCCCATGATCATTTTGCTTGCCCTTTACTGAGCTTTTCCAGTTTTGTAATATCCTTCTTGAGACGTGGTGAATTGTACCCAATATTTCACTTGTGGCTGCACCACAGATTTGTAAAAAGACATTGCATGATATTGGCAGTTTTGTTTTCAATTCTCTTTGATATTGTACGCTAATCAGAATTCACCTTTTCACAGCTGCCAACACTGAAGAATTTCTTACAGACTTTGCAAGAAAACCAGTTTTCCTCCCCAGGAGATTTCCTCCTCATTCAAAGCATGTTCGTTCCAATAAATTAAAAAGAGAAAAGTAATTTCCTATACAGTGGTGCCTCGGGTTACATATGCTTCAGGTTACATACGCTTCAGGTTACGGACTCTGCTAACCCAGAAATATTACCTCAGGTTAAGATTTGCTTCAGGATAAGAACAGAAATCGTGCTCCGGCGGTGCAGTGGCAGCAGGAGGCCCCATTAGCTAAAGTGGTGCTTCAGGTTAAGAACAGTTTCAGGTTAAGTACAGACCTCCGGAACGAATTAAGTACTTAACCCGAAATACCACTATACTTTTGAAAGAACTAAGTTACACTAACAGCCCGATCATGTTTACTTACCCACAATGAGTTCTGTGCAACTTACTTCCAAGTAGGCTGGAGCCAGAGCCACACTTACATGGGAGTAACCTCCACTGAATATACTGGGACACAATCTGGACTAAGTATGCATTAAAAACTTGGTAGGTGCTGATATGTATTTTTAATTATAGCATTGCATGCAGATACAATTGCATAAGAGAGTTGCTGATCAGTTAAAATATAAGTAAATACAACAGATCAACCTTGGCCAACCTGCTGGATGTTTTAGACTACAACTCCCAACAGCCCCAGCTTGCCGAGCTTAGTTGGCTGAGGCTGATGGGAGTTGTAGTCCAAAACTTCCAGAGGGCTGCAAGATGGCAAAGGCTGCAATGAATTTTAAATCAATGGACTTAAGGACCTCCCTTTATTTTATAAAGACACCTTGCCTCTGTAAAAGTACCTTGATGTTGTTTTCCGTCATTTTAAATACATATAGCCACAAGAATGCATTAATCTGATGCACAAGTTATATATATATGTATGTGGCATGTGTTCTATAGAGATGCATCTGAAAATGCAGGTAGACAAGATCTATCTATCTATCCATCCATCCATCCCTCCATCCGTCTAGAGAGCTTGAACTGCAAAACAGCCGTGTCAGAACTCAGATGGTTAACATTCGCTTCTTGCTGTTTTATTGCATATTACTGTGCGCTCCTGAGCAGCAGGAGCAGATTCGAGCAATTACAATCAAGTCAGGGCACACGCCGTGGCTGAGCAACACGATCATGATGAGGATACTGATGAGGCACTTATCGAAAACCCCACATCATCCACACTCATCAGCCACAACATGTCACCCCAAATGAGGCATCAGCTGCCTTCAGAAGGCTCATTGCACACTGTTTACAGCTTTCTCTAGGCCCACTTTTGATTTTGCAGTCAGGGCTTAGTTCAAACAGCAGCTGACTGGTTCCAGGGCTCAGTGCAGCATCCCTCTCAGGCTGTAGGCAGGCTCCAGCACAACAGCAGGGCGAGCTGCAGCAGGGAAAGCGGCTTTCCCTTTCCACGCAAAGGAGAGTCATGGGCTCTTTGCTGTAATTGCGCCATTATTTAAGTGAGAAATTAATATCAGCCGCCGGGAAATAAAAGGAGAGGAAGAGAACGCACACCTTCTGTCACCTGTTCTTTTTCTTCACATTTTAGCTTCTGCAAGTAGTATTTGAATTAACACAAAAAGAAAGAAAAAGTTGGATGTAAGTGCATTTGAGACCAACGCATTAGGCTGCAATCCGATACACACTTACTTGGGAGTAAGTTCCAGGGACTTATTTCTAAACAAACGCATGGAGGATTCTGATGTTAGTGACTTTAATCCCACTATTAAATAATTAGTGTCCAGTGTGATATACATGCTTGGGATAGAAAACCTGATTATTTTGCATCCATATCACTTTCACATATTTTTACCCATCATTTAGTTCTGTTCCTTTTGCTCATTAATCTGTTCTCCCCTCAAAATAGACACTTTAACACATAATTAACTGTGCATTTTCTCTCAAAATACATATTTTGTTGTGTGTTTTGAGTTGCTTAAATTGTGAAGAGCCATGATGCAACATTTGAAGAAGGGCGGATTCTGTTGACTGGCTAAGTTCTGATCTGCACATTAGTCACAGAGATCAAGTCCATGAGCAAATTATTTTGTATAGGAATTTGCAAAGATCTAATTGCCCAGGCATGCCTAATATTTTTAAAGAAGTGTTAGGTCAACTGTTGAGATCCTTGGTCTTCACTAATACAACCCTACCCATTTCAGTGGGAATTGTGGAAGCTCAGCCCAGCAATCAAGGAACTGGGCAGTTTTATTATCCTTACTAGAACACATTTCCTAAGTTTGAACATCTGGAGCATGAAGTTGCCTTAGGCTGTGATGTCAAGTATATTTAGTGGAAATTCCATCACTGCAGATAAATAATCTGGGAAGCATTGTGTCATCTTCATTCTCAAGACAAGGACTCAGATTGGCAAGATGTTTAGAAATCCAATGGGTAAATAATACATTAATTAATTATTACTGATAGTAATAACTGGGTTATTACTAAATAATAAATTTATTATCGATTAAGATGAGGAGGAGGGCGTACAGATTGCAGCACTAAGGCTGCAATCCTATACTTATATAGTTGGGTGTAAGTCCCATTGAATTCAATGGGGCTTACTTCTGAGTAGACAAGTATAGGCTGGCACTGCATGTCTCATTGGAGGATGGGGACAAATTGGTCCAAAGGGATAAAGTGCAATCCTAAATTACATTAACAATGGACAGTGTTCATCAGGGCTATTTTCAAACATTTGTAAGAACTCGATCACTGAGTTTGGCAGTATCTACACTTTGGAACTTCCTACCAATTGATATGTAGCAGGTGCCTTCACTGTATTCTTTTTGATGCCTGCTAAAAAAAAAATCTTGTTTAGATGCTTAGAAATGCTGGTGTGAGTTTTAATCTGGTTTTGTATTTTAACTTCTTGTTTGTTTTAATTCACTGTAATCCCCCCTCCCCGATTTTATGATTTTGTCTTATTGTAAACTTCTCTGAGGTTTTTCCAATCAAGTGGAGTATCAGTTTCATGAAATAATATATAAAGAAATAAACAGTCCAAACACTGCTGAACATCAAGAATTACAGCTTGATCCTAACCCTTGCTAACATATGAAAGAAATGGGGATCTGTACCAAGTTCTTCATCATTGTGGCACTGCTAAACAGGGAGACAAACTGGCATTGCAAGGATGTGATAACAGTACCACAAGTCAATCTAAGTGTGCAAAAATTAAGGAGCAGCATGGCAACCCCTTTTCTAAATGCATTCGGGCCGCAATTCCAAGCACGCCAACTTAGATATGGATCCAAATTAAATCATTGAGATTTATTTCAATGCAACATGGTTGGATCAAGAAACTATCTGAAGTCCAGTCATCACAGCATTCTTTCCTGCTTACGAACCAGCAGAGGCGTATTTAGTTTCCTGGCTTATTTGACCTAACAAGCCAGATCTCTCATACTTAAATTACACTGAAGTGCAAGTACTGTACGCCGATCTAATTGTTTCATGGATTACAGCCAAAGTTCCTGATCAAGAGCCCCATACATTTCCCTGTGTTCATACAGAGACTGTGCAGGCATAGACTGCCATTAACTTCAATGGAGAGAGGAGCTCCATTTGTACACAAGGTAGATCCGGCCCAAGGCATTTAGCCACTTGAGGCAAACCACAAAATGGGGCTCCTTCTCTCTGCCAGGGAAGAAGGGGTGAGTGAAGAAATAAGATTCCAATAGATTCAAGTTAGAAGAAAAGAAATTCTGACTGAATATTAGGAAGAACTTTCTGACAGTGAGCTGTTCAGCAGTGGAATGCACTGCCCCAGAAGGTGATGGGCCCCCCTTCATTGGAGGTTTTGAAACAGGGTGGTGTGCCCATTTGTCTTTTTTTTTTTAGCTGTGATTCCTGCATTGCCTGGGGTTGGACTAGATGACCCTTCCATCTCTACCATTGAACAGAATTGAGTTCCCATAAGCTGGAATGGCATTCTTAAGACGAGTGCTTCTAAATAACATGCAAGCTGAAAAGGCCGTGGAGGAGAACTTAGCTATGTTATAAGTGGGATAGTGTGCATAGATATACATTTAAAAGTACTCAGCTTTGATCGTATAACAATATATACTGCTAGCTATTCTTACAAATGCACACACCTATATAAAATTGAATTATATGCCTGGAGTGTGTGTGTCTGAGATCTGTTTTTGGGTCATCATCTAACTCTTTGTGATGCACATTCTAAATTAGGCAAGAGGGATGCGCCTTTCAAATGCAGATCATGTTTGCCTTTAGAAGAGCAATGAGAACACTTGCCACTTTCAGAACATTTATGTGCTAGAAGTACTGTTAGCAGAAGAGCAGTTTAGATAAATTCAAGACTTTTTTTTTGCTGATCACAAACATTAAGCTTCACACCTGAAGCCCTCAACCCCCTGCTGTGCTCTAATCCTAGCATCATTCACTGCTAGAGACTCAAAGCGCTGTGCCACTGCTCTCAAACATTTGATTGCCCTTCGTTTGAATGCCACCACCTGCAAAAATGCGTTTTTTTATTCCCTTTTGAGCCTCTCGAGGAGGAAGTAAAAAATGATAATTCATGGCAAACATTAATTAATTGTTTACAAGATGATCTTTTCTTTTTCTAACTTATGTTCAGGAGACATATTGAGCGGCGAGATCCTACTCTTCATGTCAGAGTTTGTCAAGAGGCCTCCGTTGTTGTTTATCGCTCAAGCATAGGATAGACTGGAGGTCATTGTTTCTTCAGCTCAAGTAGCCCTGTCTGGCTCTTGTTTGGAGAATGGAAGCGACATGCATGATTTCCCCGTTGCAAAAAGAACTACCGGGTCTAGGAAGGAACAGGGGATTTAACAGTGTAAATAAACATTTCCCTCCACCTTCTGCTCCGTGTGATTTTTTAAAAAGGTCAAGAGGCACCATTGCTGTATTTTAAAAGCCTCAAATTATGTTTTAAGAAACATATCACTAAACTCACAGAAACCTGATCAGAACTGTTAAGGAGCTGCTGTGATTGTATTCGCCCTTGAGTTCAGCAACCATGAGAAGACCCACCAGAAGATGCTAAGGCAATTAAATCTGTTTGGAGTTTTCTAGAAATCACTGGGGTTTGCTGCCTGGCAACTGTCAGTAAGCTCAAGAGTCCAGATTTGTAAGCTTGGTCACACCAACTTTGGTCACACACAACCATGTTTCCCACAGATCAGGTAACTTCCAGCAACTGAAATGTTAATTTGCCAGGTTCAACAAATTAATTTCAGTAATCAGTATAGCTTGGGGCAAATGTTTGGAATTAGGATCTTACAAATGAGACCTGCAATGATATGTCACAGTGTTAGGTGGTCATGGTCAGCTGTGCCTTCTTTGGCAACAGCCTATTCCATCTCCACCACCACAATTTCCCTACTCCCTCACAAACCTAGTCCTCATCTGAATGTGGGCTCTGGAGGTTTTTTGTGTTGTTTTTTTTGCACCACATAGTATTTTTCCCTTTAAAAAATTTGCCCTCCTTTGTAAAACTTGAGTTCGTTGAAGCTTGTTATACCTCTCTTATGTTGCTCTCCTTTGGCTTCATAGCCATCACCTGAGTTCAGTATTAGTGGTACTGTGGTCTAAACCACTCAGCCTCTTGGGCTTGCTGATCGGAAGGTTGGCGGTTAGAATCCCTGCGACGGAGTGAGCTCCCATTGCTCTGTCCCAGCTTCTGCCAACCTAACAGTACAAGTATGCCAGTGCAAGTAGATAAATAGGCACTGCTGCAAGAGGAAGGTAAATGGTGTTTCCGTGTGGTCTGGCACTTGTCACAGTCCTCCATGCGCCGGTAGTGGTTTAGTCATGCTGGCCACATGACCCAGAAAGCTATCTGTAGAAAACGCCGGCTCCCTTGGCCTGAAAAGCAAGATGAGCACCGTACCCCATAGTCATCTTTGACTGGACTTAGCCCTCAAGGGACTCCTTTTATTAGTATATACAAGTGGGCGCTCTGCAATAAAATGTTACTGTGTCCCAGCACTCCCTTCCGCCCTCTCCCCCAGTTCTGCTCGCCCCTTCTTGCAGAACCAGTCAGAATTCTGTGCCCACTAAACACACAGTCTTGTCTTCATTAAACTTTGTTATCTCCTCCATTTTATTTTATGTTTTCCTTTGGAGGTGATGGTGATGGGATAGGCTTGTGCCCAAATCTAGCTACATTAAAATATTTCATTGTATGGGCCAGCTCTCCCTTCTGTCACTAGCCTTTATGTAACTACTACTTCTTGCCCATGGCCAAACCAAGACATTTTGGCACCTGAGACGAACTGCAGCTCCCTCCACCAACGAAGAAAGGGTGAATGAAGATCTACACCAGCAGACCCCTCAAGTGTCCCGATTTATTCGGGACATCATGGTTTGGCAATCTCGAATGCTCCAATTTTGATCCCTCACACTGGTTGCGCCAGATCAACCAAACAGGACCAAAAAACGGAAGGAAAACTTACCTTGACCTCCTCTTCCAGTAGTTTGTCTACGGTGCCGGAGGAGGAGGAGGATGCAGTTCTGGTCTGTGCTGCATCAGAAGATGTGGTGTAGGCTAGCAGGCCTTTTGGCAGACTACACCAGGCCACTCGCATCTCTGGAGAAGCAGGCTGTCTGGTGCGGCCTGCTGCATGAGGAGAAGCAACGTGGCCTGCTGAAAGGCTGCACTGGCCTCTGCTGTGTCTCCCGACACTCCCGAGGAGTAGGAAGACTGCTCAAGGGGAGGGGGCAAGCAGGCGGGCAAGGGGCGGGGGGTGTGCGCCCCGAATTGCCCTCCCAAAATGTTGGCAGGTATGAACCAGGAACAAGGGTAACAAAGATCTACATCGGGTGGGAGTAGACCAGCACCACCTCCTATTCGCCAAGAGGTTGCTGCATAGGTGGCCGAACTGCAATTGCTTGGAGCCCTGATCTGCTGCCCCTATGGATCCTGCCACCTGAGGGCGTCACATCACCTTGCTTTTGGGTGGGCCGGCCCTGTTCCTGCCTATCACAGCCTCTGTCTAGCAAGCCCTGCAGACTGCTTCCCAAAGCCTGTTCTTCTGTGCGGTGATTCATGTCTTGTCTCCTCCCTCCTTTTTCTCTTTCCTTGTTTTCTTTTGTTCGGCCCTTCTTTTCTTAGCTCTGTTCAGCAGGCCCAGTTCAAGACACTTTCTTGCTTGAGGTGAAGGACTAAATGGTGCCCTCCCTCAAGGCCCACACAGAAGGCAATCAGATTGGCAATTGAATCTTACCCCAATACTGGTGAAAGGATAGGATCTTAAAATGCACTTGAGGGCAGCAGGCTAGCATAGGAGGTACAGGTCAGACCACACAGCACTCACAGCTCTGTCTATTCCCCACACCTCAGCATCGTAAACCACTGTGATTTTATAATACAGTAGTGTATAATGCAAGTAGCTTAATAGGTACTGCTTCGGCGGGAAGGTAAACGGTGTTTCTGTGCACTGCTCTGGTGTCGATGTTCCATTGCACCAGAAGCGGCTTAGTGACCCGGAAAAACTGTCTGCAGAGCAGACAAACGCCAGTTCCCTTGGCCTGTAAAGTGAGATGAGTGCCGCAACCCCAGAGTCGTTCGCGACTGGACTTAACAGTCAGGGGTCCCTTTATCTTTACCTTTACTTATATAATTTTTTTTATACATAAATAAACCTGCTCTCTGAGGCAACTGCTTCACTCTGCTTCATCACAGGGCTGCCCTTGCTGTTCAGCAATACTCCTTCCAGTCCTGGTAAATCAAATCAGCTTTACTATAGTTTTGCTGTAGGTGGTCTGAGCTAGACCAAGGGCACATTGAAAGAGGCACACAGCAAAATATATGCATTTTTGTTAAATGTGCATTGATCAGGCTGCGCTGTAGACCAGGGGGTGGGGAACTTTCTTCAGTGTGAGGGAGCCATTCCCTCATGAACAGCCTTCTGAGGGACACATACAAATGGTAGGCAGGGCCAGAGTGGGCAGAACAAAATATGTGACTCTTACCTTTGCATAGCCGGCTACTTCTGTTGATGCAGCCCAGAATAGCATTAACTCCATCTTCCATGTGGCAGCCCTTTATATATTTGAAGATGGCTATCATATCTCCTCAGTCTCCTCTTTATCAGGCTAAACATAGCCAACTCCCTCAACTGTTCCTCATAAGGTTTGGGTCCCAGACCCTCAATCATCTTAGTCACCCTTCTCTGCACACGTTCCAGCTTGTCAATATCCTTAATTTATGGTGCCCAGACACTGGACACAGTATTCCAGGTGTGGCCTGACTAATGCAGAATAAAGTGGGGCTCTTCTCTTCACCTGGACACTATACTTCTGTATTTGCAGCCTAGAATAGCGATAGCATTTTAAAATTTTATTTTATTTTTTGCTGCTGCATCACACTCTTGACTCAGGTTAAGCTTGTGGTCCACCAACATCCCTAGATCCTTTTCACATGTACTACGCGGGTGGTGCTGTGGGTAAAACCTCAGCGCCTAGGACTTGCCGATCGCATGGTCGGCGGTTCGAATCCCCGCAGCGGGGTGCGCTCCCGTCGTTCGGTCCCAGCGCCTGCCAACCTAGCAGTTCGAAAGCACCCCCGGGTGCAAGTAAATAAATAGGGACCGCTTACCAGCGGGAAGGGAAACAGCGTTCTGTGTGCTGCGCTGGCTCGCCAGATGCAGCTTGTCACGCTGGCCACGTGACCCGGAAGTGTCTGCGGACAGCGCTGGCTCCCGGCCTATAGAGTGAGATGAGCGCACAACCCTAGAGTCTGGCAAGACTGGCCCGTACGGGCAGGGGTACCTTTACCTTTACCTTTTTACTGGTAAGCCAGGTGTCTCTCATCTTATATTGGTGCAGCTGGTTCTTCCTGCCTATCATGTCCATTAATTTCAGTGGTTCTGCTCTAAGTCTTCTTCTTCTTTGACAATCACTCATAGCCGAGTAAGATTGTCTTCCATAAACATGGTTTTAACAATGAGTCCCTATGTGGCTGTGGAGGCCAATTCTGGAACCTCACGTCCTACCACAGTGGAGACATTGCTTTCCAAGCGGGAGTTGATCACGGTGTGGATTTGCCAAGCGTGCCTTTCTCTTAGCACGTTTCTCCCTTGCGTCCTGAGTTTGAGTGTCTTCAAAGCCCATGACACCTTTGGTAAAGGCTGCTCTCCAATTGGAGCGCTTGCAGGCCAGTGTTTCTCAGTTGTCGGTGTTTATGCTACATTTTTAAAGATTTGTCTTGAGACAGTCTTTAAACCTCTTTTGTTGACCACCAGCATTACGCTTAGTTGGACACAACCCAATGTTTTAACTGTTCCAGTTTGCTCCTAGGGAAACCTCTGGCACTAAGCCATCAGGTGTGGCTTTACACGAGGTCTGGGATTGGTGCTCTATTTTAGCAGCTGATGGGCTCATGTTCGGCCGCTTATAGGATGGCCACTTATATGAAACCAGAAAAGAGGACAAAAGAGGACATCAAACTGCATATAATCTGCATGTGCAAATTTCTGTGTACTGTTGCAAAATTAAAAAATAATTGCCGTAACTTAAATAGGCACATCCAATACACCTTATTTGGCCAGAAGAACTGTCAGTCTGTTGCCCAGGTACTAATCACTCATGAGGAACTTCAAAGCCCTTGCTATCTCTCCTTATGGATATTTCTCTTTAAAGTGGACTTGGACCAGAATGCCCTTCAGATAGAAGACTCCTTCAAACAGAGGATCTTTCTTCAAAAGTGTGTGTCCTGCTAGAAAATCAGGTGCTAACTTCAAGATTGGCTGTCCTGTTGTAGAAATGTGCCATATTCTGCAATCTGCAGAGGTTATTCTCAGACTCAAGCAGTTTTGTTTTGGAAACGCTGGGCTGCATAAACAGTGTACAACAAACTGGAAGTTAGTAAGATCTAACTTCTAGGAAGCGTGTAGCCTTGCGGCTCCCAGAACAACTAAAGGTTTTCAGATTCCAAATTAGAAACCCTTCGATCAGGGCTCTAAGGCTAAAAATCAATTTCATATTTTCTGAGTTAATACTACGGCTTGCTCTTAACAGACATAGAGACTAATAAGGTATGCAGAAGGAGTAAAAAGCAGCACACAAAAAATTGAGGCCTTAGCCTTGGCGATGATCCAGCACAATGATGTTTCAACCAGATTTGAAAAAAAAAAATCAATAACATCTGTGGTATAATGGTTAATTAAAGAAGCTCTTCAGCAGAGCTCAAGATGAGAGGCCCGGCCTGCAATTCAGGCAGCTGAAGCTTGATTATCAGGAAAGAATGCTTTTTAGCTATGAGTGGATAGGCCAAAAGCTGCAATGTGTAGAAATGGGGAGAGAAACTGCTTTTATTTTAACTTTCTTTAAGTAATCAATACATGGTTTTCACCTGCATTAGGAGCCAAACCCCACTCCCAAACTTCATCAAGAATGAAAGTGTGTCCTCCAGATAGTCGACAAAAAACAAATGGGAAATGTGCCATTTGGGCCCGTTTTCTTTTAAAATCACGAAAGCCACGTCTACCCTGCCACTTTCCATCTGTAGATGAACGCTATGGTTGCCACCTCTCGCACAACTGTTTGTGAGTGTGTGCACCCCATGCAGTGAGACCACCGATGTGCCCACTTCATTTTACCAGGGCAACATTTGAAGCACCACTTTATTTTGGAGAATACTTTTGTTGAGGAGAGTTATGCTTTTTCATGTGGTATACAGTGGTACCTTGGGTTAAGAACTTAATTCGTTCTGGAGGTCCGTTCTTAACCTGAAACTGTTCTTAACCTGAGGCACCACTTTAGCTAATGGGGCCTCCCACTGCCGCTGTGCCGCCACGGTGTGATTTCTGTTCTCATCCTGAAGCAAAGTTCTTAACCTGAGGTAATATTTCTGGGTTAGCAAAGTCTGTAACCTGAAGCGTCTGTAACCCGAGGTACCACTGTATAATTTGCTGGTGTTGGCTGTCTTCCTCTTTCTTGCTCCTTATTGTTGCATATGGTGGGGCAAGGGGTTGTTTGCTTTTATTCATTTCTCAGGAAGGGGAAAGTGTGAGATCAAGACTCCTCTGAAACGGACTTGAAGGACCAACCAGAAACACAGGTTAAGGGGCGTGGCCAACAGCAGAGAGAGAACAACAGGGAAGGTTAAGCAAGGCTGCATACAGGCAATAAATTTAAGGCACATTCAAAACACACGCCCCACTCAAAGAATTCTGGGCACTGCAGACCCTCCAAGTGTCCTTATTTTCCAGAGACAGTCCCAGATTTACAGAAGCTGTCTTGGTTTCTTATTTGATTCTGGAATTATGAGATGTTAGTATCCAAAATGCAAAAATTGTTTATTGCAAGGGCTGTAGAACTCTATAACATAATACACTCTGTTGCAAGTATGGCAGCTGAACAGTCTTAATAGTTTGAGTAGCAGGTATGTTGTGTTGTGCTGTGCTGCTGTCCACCTCAGAGTTGGTTAGTTTGTAACAGTTTAATCTATGTAAGATGTTTTAGCAAGTTAGGTATCACCCACCTGCATTCTACATTTAATCTTCAACTGCAAGTACACAAAGTAAAAGTTATTTGTTCTTTAAACTTTAAAAGAGAGTGTCTTGTGTAATTTTTATAGGAGGGAAAAGGAAACTAATTAAAGGATCAAACAACCAGGGCTGACTTCAGCTTACTTTGTAAATTGGGACTGGTGTCTAATTCCTACAGGACAGGAGTGTCCCACATTTCCTTAGGACGTCCCTATTTTCATTGGAGAAATGTTGGAGGATATGGAGTTATGCGACCCCCAAACCAAGGAGAGAAGTAACTATACAACCTTTAGAAGACATCTGAAGGCAGCCCTGTATCAGGAAATTTTTTTTAATGTTATGTTTTTATATATGTTGGAAGCCACCCAGAGTGGCTGGGGCAACCCAGTCAGATGGGTGGGGTATTATTATTATTATTATTATTATTATTATTATTGGACATCCTTATTTTCATCAGATAAATGTTGGAGGGTCTGGCATCGTAGTTTACCCTCACAGAGGTACAAATCCCAACACCCCTTAACAAACTACATTGCCCAGAATTCTTTGAGGGTGGAAATGTGTTTTGAATGTGCTTTAAAAAGGTAGCCTTAGATGGAGTACTCTTATCTTAAAGTGCAATGAAGTGTTTTTGTTAACATACAACTGTTTCCAGAATTGCTTCCTAATACAAGGGAAATTACTGAGCTCCTCCAGATGACCTGTTTATTCAGCATTTATCCTGATTTGCTTGCATAAAGCTTGCATGGCAGTTAGGCTATGCCTGGACTTTACTGAGCATTCACTCTGATTTGTTTATGGGGTAGTTATATGACAATGAGCATTTGCCCTGCATTCATTCTGATTTGCTTGCAGGGTGTTTACTTGCTTTTTCATCAATCATTCATCCACCCCACACTTGCCAATGCATTTATAAACTATAACAACTGTGTGTGTGTGTGTGTGTGTGTGTGTGTGTGTGTGTGTGTATTTGTTGTGCTAGGGCTTTAATTGTACAAACCTAAAGTTACAGTATACATTTGAATCCCTCCTGCAAGCTACTGACTGTCTATCTGGAGGTGCTCACAGAGACAATGGGCTCTTCTGTATAAAGCTGTCATTCTCCACCCACCAATCTATATAATAAATCCATATAATCAGTGCTTTTTTTCAGCTGGAGCATGCCGGAGCACAGTTCCGGCTCCCCTCATTTGGGCGCCATTGTGGGCTGGCAGTCCCCTTGCCCGCTTCTTCCCTTTACATTTTTATGGCATTCACACATTGTCTTCTTCATCCAAGTGTTAACGCTAAATTCAGATTCCCCTCGTCATCACATAATATGAAAAGGGAAGAAAACACAATATAAAATTTTATGTTATTTGACTGGAGATGTGCTGAAGCACACTGTGTGCACATTTAGTTTTTTTGGGGGGGGTTAACACGTGTGATGACATTTCACTGGATGCCATCTGTTACCACACCCGCTACTTCCGTTTTCTTTCCATCACCCCAAAGAAACATAAAGAAATAAGAGGAGCCCACTAAATTTGGCCAATGGACCATCTAGGCCAATATCCTCACAATGGCAAACCAGATGCCTACAGGAAGGACCTAAGCACAACAGCACTCTTCTATGATTCCCAGAAACTTGTATTCAGACACATGCTGCCTCCAGCAGTGGAGGTTGACCATAGCCATCCTAGCTAGTAGCAGATTTAATAAACTGATAAAATATGCAGCTCCTTTTTTCCCATTGGTTGTTGCTAAACGCATGCCATGGAATTTATAATAATAATAATAATAATAAATTTTATTTATATCCCGCCCTCCCCAGCCGAAACTGGGCTCAGGGCGGCTAACAACATTATATTTTTAAATACAGCTCTTTTTTATGCAGAATTGCTCTTGCAGAAAACAGCTGTATTCAGGGCTGACTCACCCATGAGGCAAGGTGGGGCGACAACCTCAGGCGGCAGAATCCACAGGTGCAGCAAGACCAGCCTCCAAGGAATGCATCACTCACTGCTGCTGCTGCTGCTGCTGCCGCCACTGCAGTAGCGGGATCCATGGATCTGCCGTCTCCTCAACAGTGCCCCCTGCAATGCCACCTCTACAGCAGTCTCTTGGTAAATGATTGCAGTCATGGGATTTTTGTCTACCACATGACGGTGTATGTTTTGACTCCACAGAGTGGGAAGTGATGGAGACAGGATGTTTGTGTTACTGTGTTCTTTGAAGTGGGACTATTGTCCTTTGTTCTTTTTCTCTTTGCTGTCTGATGCTAGAGAGAGAGGGAGCCATGTTGCAGTGCTCTGAGTGTGTTTATATGTAAATAAAGTAGATTAGCCAAAATGCTGAGTTGCTGAGGTCTGTCACGCAAGGTGCGCAAACTCTGCAGATCCCTAAGTGTGCTGGTGTCGGTTGGCATCGGTCGCTGTGATGTTCGGGCTGAAGAAAGCTTATGACGCTCCCAAACGATTGACCAGGAGGGAGAGAACATGCCAGTCGGGCATGTGTCTCTGCCAGGGTCCTACTCGAGTGTAGGCTGAACTCCTGACAAATAGGAGGCACTGCTGGTCTCCTCCCACCCTTGCTTTCTATGCAGAACTTCTGTCATCCCTTCTTCCCTGGCCAGGAGGCGGCACCATTTTGTGGCTTGCCTCAGGTGCCAGAATGCCCTGCCTGTATTAAAAATAGGAAACATGCCCTCGAAGGTACAAGAGGCAAGAAAAGAAAGGGGGAAGGAAGGAAGCAGCAGCATTTTATACCAAATCCACCCCCATTATAATCCTCATGACAACCCTGTGAGGTAGGTTAAGTTGAGAGATAGTGACTGGCCCAAGGTCACTCAGTGAACATTGTGGTTGAATGGGGATTGGAACTCGGGTCTCTCCAGTCCACTCTTTAACCATAACACAACACAGGCTCACTGTATAAGAATCAGGCAGGCAGAAACAGAAGTGCAAGCAGGAGATGGAAAACAGGTGCTATTGGTTTTCTATTAAAAAGCCAAGAAGTTCAAGAAGAACCAGCATGATGTTTAGTCAGGGCAGCATTGCAGTCATGGGGCAGAGGAGAGGTGCTGATGTCCCCCACATTGTTCATCTTGCAGACAATCTCCTGTGTGAGCTGGACTTTCCACGGGAACAGCCAGTGGTGTGGCTGATAGACAGTTCTGCTTCCACGCTCATCATCATCGAGAAGGGGAAGGAATAATGTGAACTTGGCCTCCATGCTGCCAGCTGTTCAACATGAAGGCCGCAGCTGTTGTGAGGATCTCAGCATGGCAAAGGGAAGCTCCTCGCACCACTCTTTCACCAAGCTGTTTCTCCGCTCCTGGTGAATGTATGAAGCGCGGCTTAGTGTTTTCATTGTCGAACTGCGCTGGCTATAAAGAAATAGGCCATTTTAGCTGATTACTCTGAGTCTTTGTTTATTTTTCTTTGCTGCTCTGAGAGCTGTACAAGAAGTTGGGTATCACATCCCTGCTTTAAAAGAGCAGCGCACTTGTTCACTGCACTGACAAGTCTCCTGCTGAGCTCTCATCTCTGGCAAAGTGCAACAATGTTGTACAAATGAACTACTTGTACAGTAGAGTCTGGGAATCTTTGAACAGTGACAGCAACAGGGCTCTCTAAGTGTCTCTGCTGAAAGGGAAGGCATTCCTAAAATTCACTTCCTGAAAAGGCTTTGCTGTTTGTCTGCGAAAAAAGCAAGCCACATATACCTCTCACAAGTTCACAGGGAGTTCACAAGTTCACAACCCTTATTCTTAAAGCACATGGGTCAATGTCTGGGACAAACAGAAGGAACTGTGCGCTCCTTTCTTTCAAGCTATCCATGCAAACCACGCCACACAATTGCCAGACCATCAAAGCCATGTTGGGATGTGGTTGGTCTAACCTAGGTTTTCTCTCCTGTGCCCCATTGCCTATGTGAAGACTCGTGGTTGCATCTTCTAGTCCTCCCGCTTTGCCTGGTTCTTGCTGAGTTAGCATGTGAATCTTTCACACCTAGGCAACAGTTTTGAAAGGGAAACAATTTCATACCAGTATTTGTGTGAACTCTTCCTTCACAAAGAGTTGTGCATATAATCATGCATGTTCGTTATGAGAAGGTTTCATGGGCAAAAGCAAAATGAATGCTAACCTAGCACTGAAGATGTCCGTACCAAAAGCCGTTTCCGTACATTATGGTGTGGTATGGACATGTTTGTTTTTAACATCACACCTGTGCCACAGCTTTTCAGCAATCACTGGTGCTGTTGTGGACACTTTTCTCTACACTTACCTCAGCCTGGAGCAGGCCTATAAGAGTTAAGAGTCGGGACCTTTTTCAGTAGATGAGAAAAGCCTTCACAGTTGTTACTCCTTCATATTCTGAAAATGTGTTTTCTTATGTTGTTCCACACGTGTCTGTTGGGAAGCCTCTTGGGGGGGGGGGTGACATTGTGGGCTGTGCTTAACAAAATTCACAAGCCCCATCTCCAACCCCATATTTTATTCAAATCATAGACCCCTCTAGCCTTCTAAAGATATGATCTTGACATGCTAATGACCCCCTCATCTTCCCACATTATCTCTGGGCTGATGGTCTCAATGACTTTGCCTAGGTAGTAAGCCCCATACCTCCAGAGCCCAAATTAATTTGTTCTTGAAGATCTCACACTCCTGCTTAAATCAGGTTATTCAGATAGCAGCACAGTCAAGCAAAAATCCAGCCTGAAGACACTTGAATTCTGTGCCACAAATGGAGATACTGCCTGAGCACTGTGCGGAAAACATAAGAAGATCCCTGCTGGACCAGATCAGAGACCTAACTAGTTTGCCACAGTGACCAAGCAGATGTCCATGGGAAGTCCACAAGAAGGACATGAGGTAAAATAATGGGATGGAAATAATGTGCTACATGAACAACTCAAGGACCAATGCCCTGGATTTGTTAGCATGATTTATAAAGCGCTCCAAACAGGAAAATTGGGTTGCATCTAAAATGCTGAAGGCTTTTCATTTTAATTATGCTGTATATTAGCAGTGGACATATTCTCTGAGTGCGGATCCTTTTGTAGCCCAAATGGCCAACATCCACAGACAAGAGGGAGGTATCAGCAGGTTTAAGGAAATCCCAGATTACTCTTTTTAACTAAACATCCCCACAGACTACTGATGGAGATAGTAAAATGGTAAAACGATGGTGGTGGAATAGGAAATTGGGACAGAGTATTCTGGGAAAGGGCATGGCTGGTTGACTGGTTGGCTGGCTGGCTGGGATCCTGCACAGGAGAACTCCACGTGGCAATATTTTGTTGCAACAGGTCCTACATGGCCCCACCCAATTATCAACATCTTACTTTTTGACAAAATAGGACAACTGTTTCTATTTTCAGACAAGCATCAGATCTAAATTTGGTTTTGCAATCCTAATTTCAGAATTGTGCAAACCGTATTTTGACTAGTTGGGCACTGAGAGTCTTTCAGAATTGTGCAAATCACAATTTATCTTTTTGGGCACTGAGAGTTTGCCTCAGGATATGTTGGCAAAGAATTGCCACACATGAGAACAGGAAAGAGAATGTCAACCCAAAGCTCCTCTAGGTTTGTTCATGTAGCACCAAACCATGGTTTAGTGTGCTGCTGTTCTTTGCATGTCTGCTTTCCATGCGTGTTTAGAATTTCTGTATTTTATCACAACCTTCTTAATATAACTGATGCATTTTTTAATCTGCTTTGTACAAATGTTTGTGTGTTTTTCTGTTTCATGCATATTTTCATACATGGAGTTAATGGCATATTTTCAGTTTTAATTAGCAGTCCACTGGAGGTTTAAGGTAAGTAGCCATTAGGAACTAGGGAAATGTAATTGCTCCACCATCTGGTCAGCTGTAATATTTTATTACAATCATTTGATAAACAACAATATTGGTAAAATATTGAAGATGTTTCTCCTGAGACCTATTTTAATGGAAAGCTGGTTTGTTTTGACAGCCTTTGTCACATACATTCAGCACTCAAAGATTTGTAAACACTTTATTATTATTTTTACCCTGGAAAAAATGGCAATATTGATGTTATAATTATATTTATACAGCAACCTCTCACAAACAATTAATTTAAAGATTACAACAATCACACACACATGGCTCAACTTGAATAAAATACTTGGGGACCCAGGTAAACCCCGTCCTGCATCACAAGACACAGGGACACACACCATTTGAGTGGCAATGCCCATATTCTTTGGGGAGCTCCAACCCCCTCAACTACTTTATTGGGGGAGCTGAAGGGGCCTCAGCTCCTTGTAGTTATTGCATATAAAGCAATAAAATACTGATAAAAGAGAATCACAGGGTGGGAGGAAGCCTACATGAATACTAATGAGCAATTTTCACTGAGTTCAAGGAACTTTACTCACAGGCAATGGTGTATAGCAGAGCATTCCAAACTCTGTGTCGTGACATGTTAGTGTGTCAGCTGCAGTGTGTAGGTATGTCTCACGAACACTTCCCACACGCCTCCCGGGGCTGGAAACGGATTAGTTTAACCTCCGATTTGCTAGTAAAACAGAACTACTGCGTTGCGAAATAATGCAAGTCTGAAAAGTGTGTCACCAACATTAAAAGTCTGGGAAAGTCTGGTTTTTGCAACTCAAATAAAATATGAAGCAATGAAGCTTGAATAAATATCACTTGGACTTCATATAACAAGCACTCTGGGCTTAAAGTCCTATTCAATCACCTTTTTTGGACGAGGAAGAGGAGGAAGAAGAAGGAGAGGAGGAGGAGGTGGTGGTGGTGGAGGAGACGACAATGATGACATGAGGGAGCCACAATTTGTTGGGCTGAGGCTGGCTTCTGGGTGGGACTGTCACTATAAATGCTCTACCTCAGCCATCTCACAATGTATCTAACCACTCTCCTGGAAGGAGACCCAGAAGAGAGCTGATATTCAGAGCCATCCTGCCTCTGATTCTGGAGGCAGCATGTAGACATCATTACTAGTAGCCATTCATAACCTAAAGCCATCCAAGTTGGTGATCCTCGCCAGTGTTCACATCCTTAGCAAATGTCCTTTTTGCTACTTCAGGCTACATCTCCCTTTTGTTTCTTCAAATCATTGAGAGGAATTAGTAATTATTAAGGCGTTGATTAGGACATTTCCCCCTTCTTTGGTCACCTGGGTTTCTGCAAATCCTTTTAACTCATCCAGATCACTAATCCCTTTCAATCAAGGTAGACACTCCATTAAATTCTGCTGATGTAGGTACCGTGGCACGAACCTGTATTGTAAGTCTGTCCAGTAGAGGGCAAACTCATTCACTCTCACTCTCTGTGAGAGAAAAGGGAGAGGGGGGAAGAGAGAGATCATTATAATAAGGTTCTTACAGTTTTGCAGAGCAGTCTCATGCAGATTTCCACAATTACCTGCAGGATTTTGATGACTGTAAATCACTCACCACAGGCTAGCAAATGGTGAGGGTTTTTTTAAAAAGCTATGCTCATTGTATAAAATAGCTTTGCATTTGGAAAATTACTTGAACATTCCATTTTTATTCCACATATGAAGCCAAAGTCACCTTAAATAATCCTATTTCCCCCCCATTGGTCTCCATTTGGAGATTATTTCTTTGCCCATCTTATTTCGTACAATGTACAAATGCGTCACGACTGATTATGTGTTTTAAGCTATTGGGAAACGATTCAAAATTCCAAATTGCTGTTTCATTGTATCAAACTTTACCTAAGATTTCTGTGTATATTCTGAAAGAAATATCCATATTTTTACACCATGCTAGCAACAAAATGCTTTTCTTTTAATGGCCTAAGTCTAGGCCATCTTGTTCAATGGCATTCCCGTCTTTGACAATAAATGGATGCCGTGCTCATCCTCAAAACTCCTATAATTCTTGGAAGAATACTCACTAATTGTTACAATTCATCTAAAGGAATAAATTCTAGACTATTATTTTGAGACTGCCATTATTTAGATTAATTTGAGCATAGTAAAGCCTGGCATTCAGTTCTTGAGTGAATGTATCAGAGTTTTTGAAAAAGTCCTTGCCCCAACAGGTGTAACAGCCAAAATTCAAGATGGTTTTTCACTGACCATTAATACTATACTACTTTTGTTGATACCAGTGGAGCTATACCACTATACCAATGATGACTGCTTAGCCATTTTGTTTAAAGGGTCTGCTACTGTCTTAAACATGAAGGATTATTTTCATTGCTTTTTGCCTCAGTATCATGAGGGCTGAAAGGGTGAGGAGATCCAACTGATTTACTTGTTTGGGAAAACAATTTCCCTTGAAAAACAATTTTACTTGAAATGTGATGGGAATCGAAGATGTTGGCTAGGATTTGAGATCATGTTTGGGGAAGGAGACAATATTATTCCTACTGATTTCCTGCTTGGGAAGATTAGGGACTCAGCTACATTAGTAAAGAAAAAGCCTTTTAAATGTGTTATAATACTGTGACACCAGATGGCGCAGTGGAGTTCCATTTTTCACCAATGTGATTTCCCATTATGAGGTTTACAACACGTTTTGCTGAAACACTTTTTTGATGTGTCTAGATCCAGCCTAGGAGACATTCCAGAATAATGTTCTGGTGGTGTGGGAGACTACAGGGAAAAGGAGAATCAGTGAAAAAAACGATTCCTCTCTTCTGCCAATGAGAGCCTCCACTGGATCAAAGGCCTCTGCACCCCTAGTTCTATTATTATTATTATTATTATTATTATTATTATTATTATTATAATACCTGAAGGAATGTCTCCACCCCCATCACTGAAATTGGACACTGAGATCCAGCCCTGAGGGCCTTCTGGCGGTTCCCACACTGTGAGAAGTAAAGCTACAGGGAACCAGGCAGAGGGCCTTCTTAGTAGTGGCACCCTCCCTGTGGAATGCCCTCCCATCAGATGTCAAGGAGATGAGTAACTATATATATATATATCTTTTAGGAGACATCAGAAAGCAGTCCTGTATAGGGAAGCTTTTTAAGGTTTAATGTTTTACTATGTTTTTATTTATGTTGGAAGCTACCCGGAGTGGCTGGAGCAACCCAGTCAGATGAGTGGGGTACAAATAAATTATTGTTGTTAATTTTGCGAGAGTATAAACTGTTGTCAGTTCTTTAGAGCTGGTCCAAAATAAAAAGGAGTATGGTGTACATCATTTCAGGAACTTTGGGGGGTTGAAAGTCCTTAACATCAGAGGGAATAAAAAAAGAAAAGAAAAGAAAAGAAAGAAAGCAGAAAAAGAAAGTCATCCTGAAATTTACTGGGTGAGCAATAGCAATATCCGCAAAAACTCCTGACAAAACTTCCCCCAAAATACCCCAGTCCTTGCTGGGCAGCAGCAGCAATAGTTCTTATGAAGTCTGTCAGGCCCTGCCCTGAGTCAGGTGGACAGAGGCAGGAACCTCAGGCTCCCAGCAGGTCAGACATCAGCGCATCACCCACAACTCCTTATGAGTGATTCCTTCATGAATTCAGATTTGACATTACTTCTATAAATGTTAGAAGCTGCTTTCCCCATCAGACTAGAGTAGGAGACACACACACATGCAGACACACGGGCACCAAAGCAAAACTGAAAGCAATTGTCCATGGAAACTTTAAAGCTCTCCTTGTATAGATCCAGTCTTTGTTTTCGGAATCTCCCTAGCGGCACTGGCGAAGGAAGGGGGTGCAGTGGTGGTGGCGCGCCGCAGGTGTCATCCCTGAGGGGGGTGACATTGCTGCACTGCCCCCCTGAGACGCTCACCGCTCACTGCGGGCGGCACCCCCCACCCCCTGGGACGCTTGCCCCACCCTTGCGAGCGGCTCACCCTGCCCCCAGGTGCACAGCATGTGTGCCGCTCTAGGTGCAGCTAACTCCGCCTCTGCCTAGTGGATCTATCCTTTTCCTGATAGGATTCCCTGTCCAAGGACATTAGGCAGGTGTCTTCACTATACAGTGGTACCTCTGGATGCGAACGGGATCCGTTCCAGAGCCCCGTTCACATCCAGAAGCGAACGCAACCTGCGTCCGCGCATCTGCACGTCACGATTCGCCGCTTCTGTCCATGCGCATGACATTTTGACTGCCCATGCGCGAGCGGCGAAACCCAGAAGTAACACACTCTATTACTTCCGGGTCGCCGCAGTGAGCAACCCGAAAATACTTATCCCAAAGCTACTTCAACCCGAGGTATGGCTGTAGTTTTTAATATGCCTGCTGAAAACATGTTTGCTTTAGCAAGCTTATCCAGACATTTAGTTTAATCCCCCCGTGTCTCTTTTAAAAGATTTATTGGTTTCATCTTTGTTCTTAACAATGATGGCTCTCTGTATATTTGTTTTATTTATGGTTGTTTTTATTGATGATGGTTTTACGTAGTGCTATTTTTCTAGAGAAAGAGGTACTGGAACTCACCATGAACGCCTCCTTTCTTTTATATGGTGGAACCTTGGTTGTCAAACGTAATCCGTTCTGGAAGACTGTTCGACTTCCGAAACGTTTGACAACAGAAGCATTCACTTCCAGGTTGTCAGCATTCGAAAGCCAAAATGTTCAACTTCTGAAGCATTCGACAACCAAGGTTCCACTGTAATGGCAATGGTGCCCACCCAAGAGCCCTGGTTTTATGTATAGTTGCTTTTAATTGGGCTGTGGATTTTAGCTGTGTTTGATCGAGGGAAAGCTTTATTCAGAGAGTTTTTTGATCAAGTAATTTATAAATATTATAAATAAATAAATCTAATAGATAATAAAAAAATTCATATTCCAACCAAAGTAGACATTCCCCTTAGAACTACTCTGTTTTCACCTGTCGTCCATATCATATCTAATTCTCTCCCTCCCCACTGTTTCCCCCCCCCTCCAATTATATTTTACTCCATTGTAGGATCAAAAGCCAATTAAAGACCATGTCCAGTTATCCCTGCCTTGGTCACCTCCCAATCCTACCCTGTTTCCAAAAGAAATCTGATGGCTCCATCCCATCTTATTATTTACACTGGGTGACATCCAAGGACGTCTGTCCGTGTGCCCAGGAAATATACTTGCACCCTGTGACTTTTAGTTCATCTCCTTCACCCCTCCAGCCGCTGCATGCCCCTCCCCCAAATCTGCTCTGGAAGATACCACAACCCCTGAAAGCAGATTTGGGGGGTATGCAGAGGGCAGGAGAAGAAAGTTGTCCATTGGATGAACAATGTTCATTCTATGTTTCATCTCACCCATACTTGCAAAACTCAGACAAAGGGCACAGAAGCTGATGGATTTGCTAAGTTACGTGAGAAATCAGACCAACTGTCAATCTTGTCAGTAACTGATGCTCAACAATTTCGACCCTCAATTCTAGTGTTCAATAAATGAGTGATTAAAGAGGCTGGTTTTTAGAGACCTTTGCTCCTTGGTCTGCCTTGGGTCCCAGCACAGAGTTATGGCTCAAATGATGTATTTGGGCCCAGGGAGTGTTACATTTCCACTTCCTCTGTTTTCTGGGTGCTTAAATTGCCCTATCTTTGCATCTTAACTCTGTAGTTATAAGACACTGAATATAAACAGCATGCAGAAAAGCTACCTTTGGAAATAGCCACCTCTATACAACTAGCCATGTGTGCAGGCCTTGAGAACAGGTCATTTGTCTCCTGTCCTCACCTGGCCACGTTTGCATATTTCACATATTTATAAGGCTAAATAAAGTTACCTCATGACACCCATATTGTGTCTATTTCATATTTCACTTCAAAACCTCACCTCCCTCCTAAACCCTCTTTAGCACACTTGGAGTAGCAAAGCAAAATGAAAGGAATTTTCTATTTAAGTAGAGCACTGACATTCTGTTACACAATTCGATCTTCTCTGTATACCTGCTCTCAAAAACAGAAGACACAAAACAAAACAAAAAATGCTGAATGCATTGAGTCAGCAATGGCATAGGTGTCTGAATGCATCCTCACTGCCTCTATCACTCATCAGTGTAATTGTTGTCATGTTATTCCATTTTTTGATTAGTCTGGTCCGCCAATCTCCAAGCTTTTTTCTGGCCAAACGTTCTTCTGCTAGTTGCCATGGTGACTGGATTGTTAGAGAGGAGAAAAGCTCTGTTGTCTATCATTGTTCTGTTGTGTTTTAGGTAATGCAGGAGGCATCACGAGTGAAGTGGATGGACCTTTTTTGCTCGACATCGTTTCAGAGTATTGAAAATCTCACATAAAAAAAAGGAGCAAATAGGCCACAACCAAAGAAATAACTAAGTTCACTTTAAAAAGAAAGTGCATGTTATTGTAAAAGGGGTAACGTGGAAGTAAGAACACAGAGGCAGAATATTATATTTATCATGAGAACAATTGCTACAGTTGTGAGTGTAGGCATACAAATACCAGCCATTTTGCAATTTAGATTTAATCTACCATTTCTTTACAAAAACGCAGGAAGAGGGAACATGGAGCTTTATCGCCAGTTGTTTGTTTGTTTTTGTCTTCGCTTTGTGTGAGGAGTAAGAATCACACACAAAAGTAGGCAATGATACGTATTTCCAGCTGAACTGTCACTCATCCATAGGCACTGGATTGCCCCCAAGATGGGGTGTGTGTGTGTTTGGAACGCATTGTGCACACATTGAGCACTTGCGCTGTGTGTGTGTAACGTCACAAGAAAAGGTGAAGGCCGCGTGCTCTGAAGGAGCTGACTGCCGGACCTGCATCATGAATCACACATTTCGCGTGTGCAATGCACACAGGACCACCTGAAGATGGAGGGGGCCTGGACCCCTTAAAACAAATATTGAGTGGGCTGCGGTGCCTTCGGCCTCCAGAGCTGGTGGACCTACACTCATCTTAGAACTTGTTTCCATGGATAGGGGTCGTTTCTGGGCAGCTCCTTTTGCTGTCCCATTTTGGAAATTAATAAAAAGGTTGTCTTTTGTTACAGATTATTGCTCACATTTAAAGTACAGATCTAGAAACTTTCTGTCTTGGGTTTTTCTTCTTCAGGCTATTCCAGTTGCAGATCAGCAGCAATATGAAACTAAATGGGATGGCCGGGAAGAAATGAAGATGTGCATTGTTTTGTTTTTAACGCCTTTGAAAAGAATAAAGGTAAAGGTAAAGGGACCCCTGACCATTAGGTCCAGTCGTGGACGACTCTGGGGTTGCGACGCTCATCTCGCTTTATTTGCCGAGGGAGCCGGCGTACAGCTGCTTCTGGCGAACCAGAGCAGCGCACGGAAACGCCGTTTACCTTCCCGCTGGAGCGGTTCCTATTTATCTACTTGCACTCTGACGTGCTTTTGAACTGCTAGGTTGGCAGGAACAGGGACCAAGCAACAGGAGCTCACCCCTTTGCGGGGATTCAAACCGCCGACCTTCTGATCGGCAAGTCCTAGGCTCTGTGGTTTAACCTACAGTGCCACCTGCATCCCTTTTGAAAAGAATAGCAAAACAAGAAAACCGCTAAAAGGATTTTTTGAAAGTGTTGCCCGAATTTTTAGAAAAAAACTATTCACTGGTATAAAAAGCTTGTAGTAATAATATGGAACACACACACACACACAGACACACACACACACACACACACACACACACACACAGTCTCCTTTTTAAAATACATTGGGTTGTGCCCCTCTGCTCATGGAACATTCTTTGCTCCAATGAGGCTTTCACGAGTGGGAAAAGAAATTTGTGAAAATTCACCCTTCCATCTGCAGTTCCCCAAAGTCTTGTCCAAAGTCTATTCCATTGACATAGGTCCAATTCATAGCTAAAATCCTATTCCAATTGATGTTTTATAGGGTCAAGTGAGCACACCAATGCACTGAGTAGAATTTTATAGATTGTGGATGCTATACCTGGGTCTTGTCGTTCTGTGGATATTACAAGTCTTTCAAATGGGGCTAGTGGTCTTGTGGCTGCCTTACTGATTAGCCAAACAAATGCGGATTTGGTGAAGTAGCAGCCAAAGGGGCTGTAAGTTTCCAATCTGGTTCACATTTCTTTGTCTGATAGTGGTGTATTTCAATTCTAAAAGTCACATAACTGGTATAGACCTTTTGCCCTCCATCCGGCCACAGCAAATAGTCACAAATTGTTGTGAAATAGTGGGTGGAAGGCAGTGGGGACAGTGCTGGAGTTAGAACTCCTTCCTTCTCTTTCCATGCATTAAGCATGGCTGGCGTGAATCTGTTTTGAACTTTTAGGCTGGTACTAAATTTTTGCTTTAAGAAAGGGTATTCTAGGTTGGAATTCCCTCAGTTAGTTCTGTTTGACATTGGACCCATTGTTTTGAGGTACCATCTAAAATAATAGGGATGGCGTGTCTTACTTGGTTAGCAATAAAATATAGCTCCACGTTTAATAGGCCCCAGCCTCTTTCCACAGTGGGGAGATATAGAAGTTTGGCATTTATTCTGGGTCTTTTGCTGGGTCCTTAATTTTTTCCCCCTGCCACTTTTGTATCTGGCTGAGTGGGATCCAAATTAGAAGTGATTGGTGATTGGGATAAAAACAGCAGTTTAGGTAGGATCATCAATTGCTAATCTGTTCGGGAGAGTAAAATGGGTTTTGCTCCAGCCCCCCCCCCCCCCCCACAGACACAAATTTTGAAGAATTGTCTGCCATACAGAGGGATAGTTTTGTAAAAATTGTAACCACTCTTATAATGTTTTTAACTGAAACTGTTTTTAGAATGTTTTAACTGTTTTAAAATGTAGGGTGTTTTTGGTTTTTTTTAAAAATGTGTGTGTGTTTGCTGCCAGGACTCTTTTGGTAAGAAGGACAGGATATAAATTTAACAAGTAAATAAATCTATTGGCAGAACTTTGGAGCTCTATTCCTGGTGTTGGGCTTATTTACAAAGCAAGCGGGGGGGGGGGTAGGGATACAACGTAGGCACTGAAATATATGCTGTTAACTCTTTTATAGTCTGCTTCACCCATAATTTAGAACTCTAAAATAGATCATGGTATGCAGCCAGAATGAACCCAGTGGACCTTCCTGCCAAATAAATATGCATAAGATTGCACAGCCATTCACTCTAAATCTATAGCCTATTTCTCTTTTAAAGTTTCCCATACATAGCAAAGATTTGCTATGTATAAACAAAACAGGCACACTTTCACAAGACTGAAAGCTAGAGCACTTCTCTCCTTGGATTCAAAATGCCAACTATACTAAATATTCATCTTTGTCTCCTTGCCTACAGCAGCCAAGGAATGAATCTCAGCCTCAAAATGATGCGCCATAAAGTAAGGTCCACATTTCACTAAAAGCCAGAAGCTAAATTTCCTAGCCTGGACTGTAACCATCATCTTGTGCACAGCCATTGAAAAATGGGGCCGAGTGTGTAACTCTTTAATGTGAGGCTGGTGCTGCCAAATCTAATGCTAGAGTTAGTTCTAACTAATTAGAACACTAATTAGTTCATTTCTGTTCACAGACATGCTCTTTTTCAAAGCCAATTAGTCCACCCCCTCCTTACTTCCTCTTCAAAAGCTCTGGATCCTGGGAAGCTATCCCATACATCAGGAGAAAGCAAAGGCCAATGGCAGACAAAGGAAAGAGACAAAAGGGATGTTCTAGCTATACATTTCTGTCCTGGCTGATTGAAGTAATTGGTCCCCATGAAGAAACGTTTGAACTGGCTTCCTAGTACCGGAGCACTCTTGAAGGCGGGTCTTGTAAGAATGATTTTCATACCCATTTAGAACTAGACAGTTTCAAATTCTGTTGACCTGGGAGTGTTTTTCCAGTCAAAAGATAACATTAAAAGGAGAATATAAGTTCAGTGGCCAAGTGCTTCATTTCAATATGACTATTAGGTAGGGGTTAATTATAGATGACACCCCAAAAGTTGGGATTGATTTCCCATTACCTATCCACAGGAGGGACGCGGGTGGCGCTGTGGGTAAAACCTCAGTGCCTAGGACTTGCTGATCGTAAGGTCGGCGGTTCGAATCCCCGCGGCGGGGTGAGCTCCCGTCGTTCGGTCCCACCTCCTGCCCACCTAGCAGTTCGAAAGCACCCCCAAGTGCAAGTAGATAAATAGGTATCACTTTATAGCGGGAAGGTAAACGGCGTTTCTGTGTGCTGTGCTGGTGCTGGCTCGCCAGTTGCAGCTTCGTCACGCTGGCCACGTGACCCGGAAGTGTCTCCGGACGGCGCCGGCTCCCGGCCTCTTGAGCGAGATGAGTGCGCAACCCTAGAGTCGGTCACGACTGGCCCGTACGGGCAGGGGTACCTTTACCTTTACATTTACCTATCCACAGAGTGGCTTTGGTAGTAATCATATGCATGTACGCAAGGAAGTACAAGGGAGCATGTTTCATGTATCTGAACATGCCATTAGGGTTTGAAACTTCTCCCCTATGTACGTTCATAATGCAGAAACGGCTCATCCATCTCCTCTCAGGGATGAAACACAAGCCACTTATAGGAGATCTTACTCCCTTGAGCTTTCAACACTTATTTATTCATTTATTTTCATTTTTTATAAACTGCCCCTCATCCCTTGGAATTCCAGGGTGGCTTACAAAATTGTCATGGAAAAAATACAAATATTGAAATGAACCCTAAAAATCTTCTCAAACACAGCAAAATTCCAAACACCACAGTGCCTTGCAACAGCAAACACCATACTAACTCCAGGACTTGAAAGAGTCCTCCCAAAGAAAAGAATGACATAAAAAAAGCTATCATTGAGGCAGACAACGAGACCTCCAATGGAGGGAGTTCCATAACTGGGGTGCCATCAGAGAAAAGGCCTTGCTCATGCTTACCGCACTAAAACAGAATGAATCTGCCCAATTGCCAGCATTAATGCATATTCTTCTTTCAGTTCATGTTAAGCTGCACAGTTCAGCATGGAGTGCTATTTATGTCAATGAGCCTCACGTGGACCTAACTATGCACTGGATTGTGCCCAACATCTGGAAAATGTTTCATTTAAAAAGTAGCATCTATACAAACCTACCTGAAAGTAAGTCACATTACTCTGCATGGAACTTAACGTCAGAATAGACCTGTATAAGGTTGAACTGTGAAAGACTCAGGATTTAATATGTGTGATAATAGTCTTTGGGGGCTCAAAACGCCCTGAGAAATCTGAGACTAGCTGGTATCATACGAGAATGAACAAAGACAAAATATTAGCAATAACATAGTAGTACTGTTTTAATGCTGAAATGCCTTTCCAATAAGTGAAGAACTTTTCTAAAAATAGAAATAAATGCAAGTCAACCTTTCTGTGATCTATTGAAAGAAATGCAGCAATTTCAAATAAAAAGAATAAATTTATTTTGTTTGGGTCCCCATGCCATGATTTTTGTTTGTTTTCACTGGGCACATTTTAGGGGCTCATCACCCTTGTAAAAGGTCCTACTGCTGTTTGTCTTGATCTTCCCTGCAGCTGCTGAAGGGAAAGCAAACAAACCAGAATTAAGGTCATTCCTTAAATCCTTCAGAAAGGAAGGTGAGGACTAAATTATTGCTGAGAATTACATATAGGAAAACCCCAGGATAAGATAACTTATTGTTCCTTATTTGCTAAGGCTCACAGCAGCACTGCATTTACATATTTGTAAAGGGATTACATTAGATCTTTTAGAGACAGCTTGGTATAACTGCTGGCTTTAATGTTTTCAAAGGAAAGGTGGTCCCAGGATGCTTTTGTGCAACCTGAATTCTTTAGTACTGGACAAAAAAGTTACTTGATTATGTCTGCCAAGTACTTCCTGAAGCACCATCTTAAGACAGCACCACATTACAGCTAAAGATGGCTAAGTCCAATTCGGTTTCTCTCACTTTTGCATTTTGACATTTCTGCAAAAGTTTGCAGATTTTTTATGTATTTAAAAAACTGTACAAAACTCCCATACACATTTTTAATCCACATTTTGCTTAATATACTCATGTGGATGCAAATGTTGCCTAATATGTGGATTTTGCATGCAATTTCCCCCTAATAAAATAAATTTGTATGACTTTCATGAATAAATACACCTTTGTGTATGCTTTCCCCTAATGTAATTTTTTAAAAAAGCATTTTTGCTTGATGAATGACATTGCATAATACAGAAAAGTGTAAATCTTGAAGCAGCATTTTGGTTTGGAAATTTCAAATTGGGTATATTTGCTTTACAATATGAAATGAACACATTTCTTTCTTGTCCCTACCATTGAGACTTTGACCATTCCTGTACCAGCAACATGTTTTCCCTCCACTCTCCCTCTCCTTACCCTATTTTTAAATTATTATAAAACCTTAGCAAGAGATCTGTATACCTCAACATCTGGTATCTATATCTATATCTGTATCCCCCCCCCCACAAGGTTTTATGACACTGTTTCTATCAGCATCTTGGGCTGTAGTTCTATTCACACTCACCCAGAAGTTGGCCCCTTTAAACTTAATGGTATTTACTTCTTAACTGACAGGAACTGTAAGAAGATAAATGTACAAATCCTGTTGCTTAAAAGTGGGTGCCTCCATTTTAAAAGTCCTAAAGCAGACTCATTCACAAGAACAGTTTGAAGGCAAAATCTAGATTGCAGCAAGAAATTAATGAAGAAATGAAACTTTTGAGAAATGCTATACAGACCAAGTAGAATTTCTGGATAAATCTGGTAAATGTTCACCATAAGGAAGACATTGTGCACTGGAGATCAGAGCATGAGTGTTCTGTACAGTGTTCAAAGCCAGGGCCGTCTTAAGAATATCCGGCACCGTGGTGCAAAGATCCCTCCCATTTCCCAGAGTTGCTGACCTTTTTAGGGCACTGCCGGCAGCTCTGTGGGGTTGGAGGAGGCGGGCATCAGCTGGAGGGCGGCTCCTCCAGCGGGGAAGAGGCAGAGGCTCCGGGCGCGGCGCTGCTTCAGCGAGGCGGGCGAGGGCGGCACCCAGCCTTCCCTGGCGCCCTCCAGAACTTGGTGCCCCGGTGCCCCGGCCACTTGCCTCTATCTCTATGGGCAAGACGCCCCTGTTCAAAACTCCCATTGTTCTAGGTGCATTTTGTGACAGGGAATTTCATTAGTGCAGGCAGTTTTTGAGCTCTAGTACTGTGCCTAAGATTTCAGATTAAAATTGCAGAGTGGAAGGAAAGGAGGACCTTTTTCTTCCTCCCCACTTCCAGCTACTCTCTGAAGACTGGAGAAGAGACCCTCTTAAGAATATTAGGGGGGGGGTGAGCAGGGGAAGGGCTAGACTATGTGAAAAATGAACATCATATTTTAGCTGCGGTTCATTCATTTTCAGCTTTGTATTCTTGTTATAGACATTCCGTTGCTGCTCCCATAACCTAGGTTTAAGGTGCCTTTTAGCTCCTATCTTTCCTATCTCAGTTTCTGACACTGGTTCTGCTGTATTGTGCAGTGTGATTACAATGCATCTCAAGCACGTTAAAGGACAGTGTTGGCTGTCCAGTCAATGCAGTGCGTATTTAATTTCTTTGGATGTGTTTGAAGCTACAGTATAGTTCCGACAAAGAATATACCACTACTAACCTACTGTCTCCTCAATGTTTTTTTTTATTATTATTTTTAAAAACCAACAACCCACAAGGTTTCCCCTTCGACCTGGGAAATATTCTCTGGCAGCTGTTCTATAAATAAAACATGGTAGCTTTTAGTGTAATTCTTAGTGTGAGAACATGCTCCTTTTAGAGCCAACAGTAATGCCACTTCACAAAGGGGATGCTGTCTGAAGAGAGGATCTTGCCGCTCCTTTCCACTTTAAAATCAAGTACATTGGTGCCACAGTATCCTCAGTCCCCAGGAGCCTGATGACTGCAAAGTGTGAGTGAGTCAACTACAGAGCTCAGAGCTGCCAGTGCTCACGGCCACCATCAAAACACCGGATGCTTGCAGGAATACCTCTTGTATTTCACGGGCTGGGTGAAAGGAACCAAAAGCCTCCTCTGGAATCAAAATCTGGAACTGGACTCAGTTAATACATGAAAAGGGGAGGGTTAGGGTGGTTTTCTTAGGAGTCATCCCCAGAACTCTTCAAATAGCCAGAAAGACACTGTAAGGACTTTTACAGTACTGTAGTCTATACCATTTACTCGAGGTTGGTTCCAATCCGTAGCACTTCCTAATGGGTGCTGAATCCTGGAGAAATTAGGACCCAGCTGAGCCCGGGAGCCAGCTGACTGCCAGTTGTCTTTGGCTGGATCTAGACATATAAAAGAAGCGTTTCAGTTAAACACAACAGGGAAATCCAGTACAGAAAAATGGGACTCCCCATCGCCATCTGGTGGCACAGTGTTATATTGTATATACAACACATATAAATTGCTTTTTCTTTACCAATCTAGCTGAGTCCCAGTGGAGGGAACGTGATCTCCCTTCTTAGCATGGATAGAATCTTTCTGCTTCACTCACAGGATGTAAGAGCACCATTTCTTCCTGTTGTGTCACCAGGTCTGAGGTTCAGAAGACCACATCTGATGTTTCAGCAGCCTAAACTGCCCATTACTAATACCCCTAATTGCTATTGTTTTTCTAGAGCATCTAATTTCAGCATGATTACTCTGTCCTCATTATCAGTAATCACATCAGACTCCCCATCCTTCACTTTGGGAGTACATTCTCAAGGTTACATACTATTTAAAGCATATCCAATGCACATTTAAAGCATTTGACTCCCCCCAAAGGAACTTGAGAATGGTGGTTTCCCCTTCACATAGCTACAGTTTCCATCATCTTTAACAAATTACAGTTCCCAGGATTCTTGGGGCATGTGTGCCGTGCATTAAATGTGTGTTGTGTTTTTACTTGGGGTGGACATTTCCCATTTCCCCTGATCTCTGAAGTACAAAATCCTGTATCTCAATCCATCTGTTTTTATTATGGATGAATTATGACTAGACCACATTCACAGTCACTGATGCAGAGTACTTGTGGAGGGGCTCTAACTCAAGAGGAAAAGGTATACCTGATGGTGATGATGATGATGTAGAAGGTCTTTGATTCAATCAGGTGGTGTGCCTTGAGACCCTGGTGAGTCGCTTCCAGTCAGAATAGGTAATATGCAGTTAGATAAACAAGAAGTCTGGTCTGAATTTGGATTGTTTTATCCAGTCTTTTGGGGGGGCATTATACTTCTGTTGATGCAACCTAGAATTGCATTAACATTTTTTCCTGCTCATCACAGTGTTGACTCATGTTAAGCTGGTACTCGAATAAGGCCCCGAGATCCTTTTTGCCTGTACTGCTGTCAAGACAGGTGTATTATTATTATTATTATTTATTAAATTTCTATACTGCTCTTCATCAAAGTATCACAGGGTGGTTTGCAATCTAAAAACCACAAAAATACATACCAAAGAAACAACAACTCTGCTGCATGCAGTTTAAAATGCCATAGATTGCTCAATTAGCCAAAGGCCTGGGAGAAGAGAAATGTTATTGCCTGGTGCCTAAAGATATGCAACTAAGGTGCCAGGCGAGCCTCCCTGGGGAGAACATCCCACATGCGGGGAGCCACCACAGAAAAGGCCTGTTCTTGTTGTGTTGCCGCCCTCTGGATCTCTTGGGGAGGAGGCACACAAAGAAAGGGCCTCAGTTGATAATCACATGGTCTGGCTTGGTGCATATGGTACCCTATCCTAAATTTGTGCACCTGATTATTCCTGCTTAAGTGTAGAACCTTACATTTGTCCATATTGAAATTCATTTTGTTAGTTTTTGTCCATTTCTCCAATCCATTAAGGCAGAGGTCAGCAAACTTTTTCAGCAGGGTGCCGGTCCACTGTCCCTTAGACCTTGTGGGTGGCCGGACTATATGGGGGAGGGGGGGAGAGAGAATGATTCCTATGCCCCACAAATAACCCAGAAGTGCATTTTAAATAAAAGCACACATTCTACTCATGGAAAAACACCAGGC
This sequence comes from Podarcis pityusensis, assembly GCF_964106645.2. Lineage (NCBI taxonomy): Eukaryota > Metazoa > Chordata > Lepidosauria > Squamata > Lacertidae > Podarcis > Podarcis pityusensis. The sequence continues at coordinate 33,728,981 of NC_138028.1, forward strand.
AGGCCCCACAAATAACCCAGAGGTACATTTTAAATAAAAGCACACATTCTACTCATGTAAAAACACCCTGATTCCTGGAGCGTCCGCAGGCTGGATTTGGAAGGCGATTGGGCCATATCCGGCCCCCAGGCCTTAGTTTGCCTACCCATGCATTAAGGTCATCTTGAAACCTGATTCTATCCTTGAGGTATTAGCTCCCCCTCCCAGTCTGGTGTCATCTTCAAATCTGATGAGCATCCCCTCTATTCCTTCATCCAAGTAATTTATAGAGATGTTGAGCAACACCTTGCCTGTATGGGGGATGGAAAGGAGTGTGTAAGTGGGTATGGAAACTAGCTTACTGCTGATGTAAAACACTCAAAATTTTGGTTCGGGGCCCCAAAGGGTTCCTCTAGAGTCAGAGAAGATGGGTGATGTCCAACCAAGGAGAGAAAGAAGCAAGCAGCTTTTTAAAAGCAAAGATCCTTTATTCAGTTGCAACCAGGTTCCCTGCGCAAAGGTGACAAAGGGTATGAAGAACCCCAACCCAAAGGTAAGTTCAGAATTTTATACAGTCGCAATTGTGGGTGGTCTTATTTGTCACAGGTTCGTCAGTTTACAAGGTAAGGGGGAGGTACATGGGTGCAGGGTGCAAAAGGGAGGTTGGGTGCAAGATACAAGGGTGCAGATCCTATCTACATGAGTACGGTAATACCTAGAAATCCAAGAAGAGATGGCAAATGATATGGTAATCCGGTTTTTCTAGAATAACAATAGGGATGAGAGTTTTATCTAAGAGCTGAATTCCTCTCCCCAAATGGATCTGGTCATCTGGCACTTTACGGAAGAAGGAAGGGGAGCTGAGTGGAAGTGATTAGGGTGAGGCTAAAAATAACATTTATACTTTTATGGTTGCAATAAAGTGATGCCATCCGAATACATGGGTTCCAATTCTTATTTTCCTGGAAGTAGTTACAATAATGGAGAAGCTGGACAAAGGCAAAAGGAGACAAAGGGGTCAATTCCATTGCAATGATGCCAAATGTAACAATTGCATAAGGGTGACGGTAAGGAATCACATTTACAAGTAGTAAAGACACAATTACAAGGGGGGGGGGGGACTAGATACAATTAAAAACTACCTGGATACAATTATAAAAATACTTGGATACAATTACATAAGAATACTTAGATACAATTATAAAAATAGAGAGAGGGTAAATTCAGGAAATAAGGTTATGGGCAGTGCAGGGAAGAACGAAAAATGCTTTATTTGACAGAAAGGAAAGAAGGGATTCAAAGGAGGAAAATAACAGCAGAAGCGAATTATAAAGAGAGAAGATTAAATGGCAAAATTGAAGAAAAGGTTTATATATCTCTTGGGCTGTCTTCATTTGGTTTATTTGGTCTTGGTTTCCAGCTTCTTTAGCTATTTTTCTACATCACTGTACAAAGGTTATAATTTACATTTATTGCTCTGCCCATTTTCCCTTCTGCCCATTACTCCACCCTCCTCTGAAATGGAAGCAAAATTTATATTCCACATTGCAGGGGCACACAACCAATAACCTTCTGGGGATTGTTTTCATGTGACTTCACACAACACTGGAACTGAACCGGAGAAACACATAGAACCAGGCCTTTTTTTCAGTTGGAACTTGCTGGAACTCAGTTGTGGCACCTCTCAGGTGGGTGTCATTTGCCATTCTAAGAGAACTAGGGAGGTGTTCGTGGTACCTCTTTTTCTAGAAAAATAGCATTGCATAGAACAAGTGTAATATTCATAGAGAAAAAGCTTAGACAACTGAGGAAATGAAAACACATTCAACGGTGATGGGTGGAGGCAAACCTTATTAGTCTCTTGAAGGGGATGTTTCTTACCGGCTAAATTCGGCAATGGCTCCAACATAAAGAAGGTATTATTCTCATGTCATGTCAATATTGACTGACTTTGCAAACAAGTGGCTTTGTACGGCCTTCTTTTTCCAACCAGCGTCTGCCTCAGATAGCTTTGTGTACTCTCCAGTCTCTTGTAGTGAGCCAGTGACTGATAGGGCAGCAGATCAAAGCTCTGATAGAGAGAGGCCGGGCAATTTGTGCATGAAAATTTGTCTTTAAAAAGTGATAAGAATACAAAAGGTGGCTTAACATACTTTCTCTGCAGTTTGAACTGCAAACAGTTGATTACTTTGACAGCAGATACCGAAGTAGCTTCTGATGCCTCCAGTCTGTGGTGAGACAGAACGGAAGTCCAGAGATAAATGTAGAAAATGGCAAAATGGTGGGTTTAACCAGAACACATTTGGTCATGGTACATTTGTTTAATGAAGATGAACAAAACCTAATTTTGATATGCAAAGGTTGATAAGCAAACTCAGGACAGATATCTGTATTGTGAGGGGAGCAGCTTCTATGGGACATAAACAGGGAAAATAATGATTTGGCCGTGCGATTAACCGTATGACAACTAGCCTACTTGTGATACAGATCCAGTTATTGGCAACACACATCTTAGCTACATCAAGATTGGATTACTGCAATATGCTCTACTTCCATGATTCCCAAAAGATGTGGTGTGGCAGAAGAGGATGGAAAGCGTGGTGGGAAGATTCAAGGACAATCAAAGACACATTTAAATATTTCAGTTTAATATAAAATTATCTTTGGGGTTTTTTTTGTTTTGCAAAATATGGATAAATATCTTTTCAAAATGAGAGCAAGAGCATCAAGTGATACTGAGGACAGTCCTTGTTGTGATCCAGAATCGCTGCTTTGTGCTAGAGAAAACTCATTTATAATTAAATTTTGGGAATGATTCATGATCTTAAGTAGCTGCATTGTTTTATACTGTCTGGATGCCCCATGATGATATTATAAAGTAGCTGTGTCCTGTGCACTGCTAGGAGTTGGTTCTTTTTGTTTTCCAATGTATTTCTTATCAATAAAACATAAACTGTGTGGTGTGAACAAATTTTTATTCTGAAAGTGTTGCCCAGAAGAAAAAGTGTGAGAACCGCTACTCAGCATTGAGCTGCCTTTGAGAATCCTACACATCCTATCTTGTAATGCCTGCCCGTTTTGTTCTGGGTACAATTCATAGCGTTAGTGATTACCTAGAAGCCCCAAATAGCTTGGATCCAGGATACCTGGGAAATGGCCTCTTTGTGCATCTTTTTGCCTGCCCCATGGTTTCAGAGGAAAGGCACTTCTCCGTGTCCCACATAGGAAGCACTGCTGATGACAAGTCAGTGACTGTGCCTATATTGTGAAACACCTTGCCCCATGAAGCACTGGTAATTCTGTTCTGGCTATCTTTCTCCTGCTGGCAAAAACATTTTTATTCTGGCATGGTTGAGGGAAGCTGCGGATTGGTGTTAGCAGCCAATCACCCTGAAAGTGACTGCCATAGAACTGTGTATGTGTGTGAATATCCAGACTGAGAAGAATGGCATTCTTAGTTTCTTCTCAGAGCCCCATAACTAGCAGACTACATAATTGCATTTCTTTGGAACTGCAACTCTCCTTTTTAAAAAAATTTTAAAAAAAAATTGCGACAAGATCAATTTAATCAAAGGTCATTAGAAAATCAAAGATCATTAGAAAATATTAAACAATGACTTCAGTCTTCTAATCACTGGATCGAAGCACATAAATGTGCAAATGCACTAAGTGACATGTACATTTGGTACATATAGCTGATTTTAAAATTATTTCCCCCCTCATATTTACATGTCCAATCCAACCCTAGGTAACCAGTAAAACACAAATTCAGATTGCAATCCAGCTACAATGCATACCAAGCACAAAAGCTTTCTAATGATCTTTGATTAGTTCTTTATTAAATTCATCAACGGAGCAAAGAAAATTTAATAATCTTCACCATTTGTCATCTTTCTGATTAGAGTTTTGATTAGAACTTTAGGCTTTTATTTGCCTCCTTTCTATCCATTGCCATTATAACACTGTTCCTTTCTTCCAATTTAATAGGTAGGATGGCAGAGCAGAAGAACATGTGCCTGATTGGTATTCATCTGGAAATGCACAAGTTAGACTAAAGCTAACGGCAGTTTATTCAGCATACAGATAGCATTGGGGGTGGGGTGGACCTGAATATTGTTCCACTGTAGGTCCAGAGATTGCCTCCAATGACCTGCATGCTTGTTGCCCTCAGAACCAAGTGTGGCAACTTATTAAATTGACAAATGAGATCACAGTAATCACATTTCATGCTAGAATAGAGGTCCCCAACCTTTTGCGGCTGTTGCACATATTTGGAATTTTGAGAAAGTGCTGTTGGGGCATAGCATTTCACAAAACAGTGGCCATATGGCTGTGGCAAAACGGTCGCCACAATTAAAAGAGCAGAAAAGGAGGAAGGGCCACAAAATGGTGTGGGCATGGTCACACATCAGTAGGGAGAAAGGCATCTAGATCAGCCAATTGGTGTCCCTCTGCTGATAGGGGCAAAGAGGGGAGCTTCTTGTGGGAATGTTAAGGATAGTAGGAAAGTATATATTGAATATATATTTTCCTTCCTTTACTCATGCTAGTGAGTGATGTAGCAGAGCAAATTCCCCTTAATAAAGCTGGAAGCTAGTTTGCAGATTCGTTTGAATCTCTTAGTTAAGATTATTTCTTGGTGTCCCCTTTAATCCCTCTTAAAAGAATAAAGACACAAGAGTCTTTCTGAGTAAAGTAACAAAAAGTTTACTCACATTTCAGTTCATGATATGATCCCTGAAAGGCACGCTTTACTTAGTGGTTACATAAAGAAAGAGACTGCGAGTTCATCTCAAAAGGAGACTGAACTCATGTGCTGCTGGCTGAGAGCCAGCAGACAGCATTGGCCGAAATGACTGGCAGGATCCGAGACCAGGGAGAAGAGTCGGTGGAAGAAGATTGGAAGAAATTTAAAGACTATTTACAGAAATATTGTAAAATTAATGAATGTTAGAATGATGTTAGAATGAAATTAAGTGGTTCTAGTAGCAATGTCATAAAGGTGTATGTAAAAATGGATGGTTAATAGGTGAGAATCTAAAGTTATAAAATATTAAGTTAAAGGACTAAGATATAAACAAAGAGGGAAAGGAATTGCTGAATTAACCAATTGAACTGGAATACAAAAAAGGGAGGTGAGAGGAGGTCAGGGAAGCAAGGAAATGAAATGTAAGATACGGAAGGATTAATTTGTTTTTAAGTGTTTCTTTTTTATTTTTTTCTGTACTTTGTATTTTGTATTTTCTTTCTCTCTTTTTATATATATTTTTCCTTGTTTCTTCTCTCTTTAACTATGTAACTTTTTGTTTTTGAAATTTTAATAAATATCATTTTAAAAAAAGAGAGAGAGAGAGAGCCAGCAGACAGCAAAATTACAGAGACAAAATGGCTGCAAAAGAGCAGCATGGCAGCAAAAGAACAGCAACAAGACAATAGTAGTGTCAAGACGAACTAGACTGTGAGTGAGAAAATGGCTGCATGATTCGGCTCATTTATGGAGTCTACCTTTAAAAATGACTTGGGAACTTCAGTAGCACAGAATCTTGCTGTGGGCTGGAAAGAACACATTATGGCAATTCTGGAATATCTTAACTGGTTACCAATTTACATCCAAGGGTCCAAAGTGCTATTTTTAAAATCTTCAAACCCATATATGTCAGGGATCTTGAATATTTTAGAAAACACTCCTCCCCAACCCCATAAGCCTCTTGCAGGATTTTACGATCCACAGAGAGTGTCTCCACTTCAAATGTATCTTTCTTGGAGATGAGATCACTTTCTATTAGGAGCAGAGTCTTTTCAGTTGTAGCCCCAGACCTGTGAAATACATTCTCTCTCTTAAGGCATTTGGTCTAATTTCAGAGACAATGGTACCAGGCACTTAGGGTTAAATGAAGTAGTGCTATATTTATAGTTGTTTTGCTTTTGAATGGTTTTCTTTAAACATGTCATAATTTTGAATATGTTAAAGGGTTTACATTGTTATTGCATGAAAACCGTCTTGAGAACATTGATGCTAAAGGCAGTAAAGAGATGTGGCAAGTAAATAAATAAATTCTCTTGTTTTCAGGTGGTACTTATATAAGATCAGAATCTGCCTTTCCACTTGGATAAGTACCTTGTTCCATAAGGCCTTGACACAGTATAATACAATGTTTTATTCATTAAGTGACAGGCATTAATAATGAGAGTACAGGAGTCAGGGATATTTCGTTATTTCTACGATTCACTGTGTTATTTTTCGAAAGCAAAATAATTTTTTTCTTGCATCTTGAAGTGATTGTGTTTAAATGCATGTAAATTGCAAGCTTTGAGGCAGGTTCTGTCTTCCAGTCAGAGGTCTTCAGCGATTGAGAAATATATCAAGGAAACTCTTTTGTTTTTGAACTAGTATGAAAAATATCTAGAAATGTTTTATTTTGGGACAGCTACCAGGCTCCACTGTGCTGGGCACAGTGTCATTTGTGGAAGGATCCACATTGCGAATAGCAGAGCGTTGTTTTCCCTCAGTCCTTGCAAACATGCAGGCACTGAACACACCAGGTCAGTACAGGGAATGGGCAGTTTATGTCACCTCCGTAATCTGGATCCGGCCAATTGCTCATCTAGTCCAGCATCCTCTTCTAGTCTTCTGGCTGACTAGATGTCTGTGGGCAACCCACAAGCAGGTCCCAAACACAAGAGGACCCTCTCCTTCTGTAGTTCCCCTCAACTGGCATTAGAAATATTACTGCCTCTGTATTCATACTTTCCACTTCATATGGCCAAAGAATGTGGAATCCGATTTACAGTCATACCTCGTGTTGTGTTAGGTTCATGTTGCATCTTTTTGGCTTGCGAATGCGGCAAACCCAGAAGTGCATACTTCCGGGTTTCGCCACACGTGCATGTGCAGAAGTGTTCTGTGTGCTTTGTGCATGTGCAGAAGCACTCTATTGCACTCAGCGCTTGCGCAGAAGCGCCGCTCTAGTTGCGGACTTTTTGGGGTGCGAACGGCACCCTGGAACGGATTGTGTCCACAACTAGAGGTACCACTGTATTTTTTTAAATGAAGACCATAACAAGAGCTGTGCTTGATCAGAATAGAGTTCCTCTCTTATCTCCTGACAAACTCTCCCCAATGGGAGTAAGAAAGCAAAATAATTTAGAGACATCCCTGCTGGATTATTTATGACCACTGAAATTTTGTTATATTTTTGTAACTTTTTTGGTGTTGCAAGCCACCTTGAGCATGGTTTAACTACAAGAAGGCGGGATGCAAATAGATGAAGATGGATCTGACCGATACAGTATTCTTAAAGGTAAAGTAAAGGTACCCCTGCCCATTCGGGCCAGTCGTGTCCGACTCTAGGGTTGTGTGCCCATCTCACTTAAGAGGCCGGGGGCCAGCGCTGTCCGGAGACACTTCCGGGTCACGTGGCCAGCGTGATGAAGCTGCTCTGGCGAGCCAGCACCAGCGCAGCACATGGAAACGCCGTTTACCTTCCCGCTATAAAGCGGTACCTATTTATCTACTTGCACTTAAGGGTGCTTTCGAACTGCTAGGTGGGCAGGAGCTGGGACCAAAAGATGGGAGCTCACCCCACCGCGGGGATTCGAACCGCCGACCATGAGATCGGCAAGCCCTAGGCACTGAGGTTTTACCCACAGCGCTACCCGCGTCCCACAGTATTCTTAGACCTTGCATAATTGTATTCAATTGTATCTATTTTATTCCAAAGATGTAGAACCCCACTTCTGCCAAGCACCACATTTCCTTAGCGGTAATATGTCAGAGGCTGCAATGTGGGGGTGGGTGGGGCAATAGCCCCCAATGGGCAGGGCACATCTCTTCCCCATCCCCCCTGCTTTCTTTTCCTCTCCTCCACCTGGTGGCGATCCAGAATGGATCACTCTTAGCAAAAATCTGAACTAATTGCTGGAAAAGACATGTTTTCACTTCCTCTTCCCGTTTCATCCGTTCCATCTTTCACACCATTTCCCTACCAGCCCCCCTCCTCCACCTCCATGGAAATATTATTATTAGACCAAGGGCCACATGAAATGAGTGTCATATTCCTGTTTTAATCGGATGTTTTACATGACTTTTCACAAGTAGCCATACCATCCAGGACAGGCTGAGGTAACTGAATAAACAAACAAAGCTGGCTGATGGCTGAAAAGCCGGGGTGTAAAAATGTTGATAAGATCACATTAACAAATCAGAGTTTTACCCTTGCAAGCTGCACTTTATTTAAAAGTCCTTAATTAAATGGGGAAATAGGCTTGTGAGAGTGTAATGGGATTAATCATCTTGTTAGGCGGTGGGGGGGGGGGAGTATTGAAATAACTTCATGGTTGACATGGCCAGTTTTCAGATTAGCTCTGCTTTTCACAGACACTTGTTGGAATAGGCGGTGGCGGCAGCGGCGGCGGGGGTGTTAACCCCTCAGACATTGAGCTAATCGGTCCTCAAATGTTGGTTCATCTAGAAAAGTGGAATACGTATATGCTTTCCTTGACTGTCCACCTCTAGCATTTAGAGTGAGGGTAATGGCATTTAAAATGGTCATTTTTATACAAAAAATATTTTGCCATTTTAATGCACTGTTGATGGCTTTCATTCTCCCCACCCCACCCCACCTCAATTCATACTTAATTATTCCCCTTTTGGAGAGCAGTTTAATGCCTGTTTCAAAATAAGACTTAGCACACCTGGATGTTGCTCTGTAGATTTCACCAGTTGGAGCTCTCACACACTATTCTGTCACAGACAAAAGCTAAGGACCTGATTAATGATACAGCACTTTGTTTTCATGGAACAAGCAACCTCATAAGCTAGACTCGCTGCTTGCACCTTTCTCCATACTATGGCACTGTAAATTCAGCACCTTATGAGCCAGAGAACAATCCTAACACTGAGATCATCACAACTTCATATAAATTACAATGCTGTTTAAATAAAGTAGCTTTGCCTGATCCAGCTGCCATTTTCACATGTTACCAGAGCAAGCATGGCTTTCTCCCCTCTACTGTGCAGATGTCCTTATGTATGATTCAGGCACAACACATTGGCACCAGAGTGCATGGGCTCCTCATTCACCACTTGGATTGTGTGTTGGTGTGATGCATCTACTTTGTTCAGGAGGTCATCTCATGGTGGATGTGAGGCTGCATGTTGGCTCATCACCATATGGGCACCCATGTGGGTTCTGGCAATATTTCTTTGGCGATCACTTATAGCCGAGTAAGATTGTCTTCCATAAACACGGTTTTAACAATGAGTCCGTAAGTGACCGTGGAGGCCAGTTCTGGATCCACACGTGGGGACATTGGTTTCCGGGCAGGAGTTGATCATGGTGTAGATTTGCCAAGCGTGCCTTCCTCCTAACACATTTCTCCCTTGCGTCCTGAGTTTGAGTGTCTTCAAAGCCCATGGCACCTTTGGTAAAGGCTGTTCTCCAACTGGAGCGCTCGCAGGCCAGTGTTTCCCAGTTGTCAGTGTTTATACTACATTTTTAAAGATTTTCCTTGAGACAGTCCTTAAACCTCTTTTGTGAACCACCAGCATTACGCTTTCCATTTTTAAGTTTGGAATAGAATAGTTGCTTTGGAAGACGATCATCAGGCATCTGCACAACATGACCAGTCCAACAAAGTTGATGTTGAAGAATCATTGCTTTGACACTGGTGATCTTTATACAAACTGGAACAACATATTAAACCTTAATCAAGAGAGCTGGCTGGCACAGAGTTTTCTTGTGATGGCTGGAACAGGGAAGAAGCCTGTCTGCCTGATTTTCAGACTCTAGGAGAGGCATGGGGAAGCTGTGGGCCTGCAGATGTTGTTGGACTACAACTCCCAGCACCCCTCACCATTTGCCATGCTGCTTGTGGCTGAGTCGGTGTCACACAACATCTGACAGGCCACAAGTTCACAATTTCTCCTTTAGGAATTATATGAACTATCTGGCATGCAGGCCTCTGTGATGTCCCTAAGGAGGGACGGAAAGGACCACATTAAAACCTCCATCTTACTCCCTTACAAAAGCTTCATCCTTTGGGACTCTCTGACCCAGAACAACAGAACTGGAAGGTATGGCTAGTGGCAACCCGATTGGTACACAATTCTTATGCAGCCCTCTAACATTACCATCGGCAACAGGATCTTCAGATTTGTCTATGCCTAGCCTCATGCTGGAGATTGCTCCCAGTTAAGCCGGGGCAAACCAGTAAAAAAGACATAGCTCCTTCCAAGCTGCTCAGGGGGAAAAAATGAAAATCATTTACATTAGGTCCTTCTCCTGCGTGGGTTATTTTCTTTGATTACTAGCCAATGCATTATTATGATTATGATATGATTATTTATTATTATAATAATATAAACATAGTATCCACTTGCTACCTAAAAGGTCTCCAAGCGATTTACATTTTAAGACCATATACATAACTACATTATATCACAGGGAAAGGAGGAAAATCATACAGAACTTTAACATTTAATATAACATTTAAAACAAAAACAAAAAATAAAGAGCTTTTTGTTTAGTTTGGAACAGTAATGGATAACTGGCTGCCTCTGGGCAATTTTCTGTCACCCTAAGAACAAGCGCATGATTTCTGTGCTATGACTGAGCAATGAATTCTATAACCTGAAGCCATTTCTATTAGATAGTGCCAACTTTACATTGAGCTGACAGTGGTCTGTGTTTGCCTGAGCTCGAGTCTGGACTAAGGATTCTGAGCCCCTGTGTTCTGATTTGGTACATGATATCCAAACACAGAACATTTCAGGATTTGGGCCACTGCCATTGGCCCTTAAACTCTGGGTTACGATTCGCAGCTTGGGAGTTTAGACAGCCAATCATGTTGAGAGTGGCCCAGGCCTGTAGAAATGTATATAAGCAGTTGCTTTGCCTCTGTGGTCCAGTTCTGTTCGTTCAATAAAGGTTCTTGCTGTTATCACTGTGTCTTGCTTTGTGGGAACCCACCTACTCTTCACTGACCGTGTCTGGTTTAGAAGGACATAGAAAGATAATGTGGAAATCCTTTCCAGAACAAAAGATGCACGATGGGTAAACACAGCTTCTCCCATCTTCATTTTATGATATTAGTAAGATAAACAATCTCAAATTTTATCGGCGATGAATAATATTTGTTGCTGCCATGAATTAAATCTGCATGTACAAGTTCCTTTCTGCCTTTAGACTTCTGTCTTTCCTCCAACAATCTAACAGGGCTTTAGCTTCATTGCAGAAAGCTTTCCTTGCATACATGATGTCACAGGTCACTTGCTGGCACTACAAGTTTTTTGCTGCCTCTACCTGTCTTTATTGTGTATTTATTTTGAAGAGTTTGTTTTGATGTTTTATTGCTGTATGAATTCAGTTATGTATATTCCTTTGTTGTACCCTAGTATCAACATTGATGAAAGGTGGATTATACATATTTTTTTAAAAAAAATAAATAAAAACAAAGCACAATGGTCTTTTAACTAATGGTTTGGATACAGTGAAAGATTACATCATACCTGGTTGCAGAAATGAGTCTTTATTAAGAGAATATGCTGATTTCAGTTCAGCAAAGGAGTTTTGCTCCATTCCTGGGGCATCTTCATAAAAAAGGACTTTTACTCATTTTAACCATCTACCTTTTTTATTAATGAGAATAGGTAGGTTTCTAGAGTAAATTGTCTCTCCCTTTCCTGAGCATTTGGTTGCTCAATTAACTATGTCTTAAATTAATCAGTGCGCCAAAAAAAAAAAAAAATAATGAATAGTAGTAGGACTAAACAATACTGAAAATTTGATTGTGTGTTATATATGGAATGGAGCTATTCAGTGAAATCTTCCAATTGTGATAACTCCTCTCTCCTGATTACAATTACTTCAAAGCTGTAGTGAAGGTATTGTAATATGTCTCTGAAACTGGCTGTTATTGTGCTTTAATTTTTTGTCCTATATGTCCTTAAATAAATTTGCATTATGGTAATACCTAATCCAGAACAGTGAGACGCAACAACTATAACGTGTGTGTATGTTCATATATATATATATATATATATATATATATATATATATGAATTTATATACCACTCTTCATCAAATTGTCTCAGAGTATATCCACTTATGTAGCAGTAAGCTGCAAAGAACTCAGTGGGACTTACTTCTGAATACGCATGCATATGATTATGCTGTAATCATAATAATGCCAGACTACAAATTGGTGTGTGTATCTGCTTGTCTCTAACCCACTATTTACAGTCACATACACACCAGCAGGGCAATCCTGTGTGCATTTGCACACTGCAGCTTAACACAGACGCAAAGATAGAGAGATAGAGATTGACATATTTAGAATTTCTAAGGGAATGCAATATGCTTGAATGCCTTTGTTTCCTTCATTATTGTTACGATCCTATACACGCTTACAGTGGAATCCCACTGATTCCAATGTTGGACTTATTTCTGAGTAAACATGCATGGGATCAGGCATCAGTGAAGCTACAGTATTCAAATTATTTAACGTAATCGTAAAAATGCACCTACTCCGAAGGTGAGTTAAGGATTGTTGCTCAACTATTTCACTAATAGACATATGGAAATACTTGCAGAGACCAATCTCTACCTGCCACCGATGATACTGATCCTGCGAGCCAATTCATACCTTTTTAAAATAAATGCTCAAAACTAAAAAAAACTGAGCAACCTGTTTACAATTTGAGCTGAGGTGTCTCAGCCGCCTCTTGCTTTGTAGTGTAGGGATGATCGCTGGGTCCGGAGCACACTCCCCACCCGCAGGCAGCCTCAGCCTGCCTGCACGCGTGACTTTGGGGTGCGGGGCACACTCCCCCACACAGATAAAGCCACAGCTGTCTGAACATCATGCCCTCTGTCTAACCTTATGTGATCTCAGTAGTCTGCGCTGTCCTGTCTGTGACCTTTGTCTCTGAGACCTTTGTCTCCTTCGTCATACACTGTGCAAGGGGAAAGTGACGCAGTGGACAGGTGCCAAAATAACTTTGTACCACCCCACCATCTCGGGACTGAAAGATGTGTAAAGGTCACAGCCCAAAATGTATCTGCCTGGGTTTGCATATTGTGTCAATAAAAGGAGCCTCCACAGAGCTGGCCGGCAGCTTGCATGCAGCCCACCTGTGCGCAGCTCACCTGCATTATCAACTCCTGTCTCATGTCCTTCACTTCATTGTAGAGTACATTTTTATTCTGTTCTCCTTCCCAAGGGCTCACAGCAGCAAGATTCTCTTCCCACCCACCCATTTTATCCTCACAACAACCTTGCAAGGTAGGTTAGAAAGATAGAGTGACTGGCCCAGGATCACTCAGTGAGCTTCTCCACTGGGCTCCGAGAGGACTTGATCCGGGTCTCATTTCCAAGCCCACTACACCACTCTTGAGCTTCATGATAATGCTCTGCATTATACTGCAAAGCAGTTTTGCAAATATATCCTTCTTATAGCACTTTTCTGGCAGTAAGTTAATTCAAAATCAGATCAGTGAGTAAAAGAGAAAAAAGATGGTAGTATTATTTAGGAGAGAGAAATTTGAATTAAGAAACTGAAAAGCTGTATAATGACATCACACATCTACTCCTTCCTTCAAAGGTAAACCCTTTCCAATTATAAAAGCCCATTTTACTTGTTTCAGGCTTTTGTATCGAAATATTTAAAAACTGCACTTAACTTATTCTTCATTTCTCAGATGGCTGATGCTGCCATTAACTTCGGCAGTCATATTATTAGAGAAATGGATTGTATTTCTTTGTAATCTTCTGCATGCATCTACAAATTGTGTTACTTTAAAGGTCAAGATAAGTCTTTTGTACCATAATGAGAGTAATGATGAATAATGGTACTTGTGTTCATAAATTAGGCCTTGTCCATAAACATCCTTTTACACAGATGCTCAGTGGAAATCTATTAAATATTAGCAGTCATCTGGGGAACTGGGTACAAAACAACCTTAAGGAGGCAGATTAATTGTAGGACTGTTTAGGTATCACAGTGAGGTTAATGCATCATGCTTTGCTAAAGCTGAATTGGGAGGGAATTTATTAGCTCAAAATGTTACACGAGAAAAGGTAAGTGGAGTTGTTGACATTAAATGTGAAGCCTAATCACCTAATAGTAAATATGGAATCATTCTATTTGTGATTACTTTATTGAAAGAGAATATTCCCATCTAGCTTTTTGCAAACCCGCTTAGAGACAAAACAAACATAATGCAGGCAACCTGTACTTGGGTCTCCCAGTGTTGCTGTTCTTTGAATATAAGCCGCTGGGAAAGGGGGTGCTTAACATAGCTGTCAACTTTTCCCTTTTCTTGCGAGGAATCCTATTCGGAATAAGGGAATTTCCCTTTAAAAAAGGGGACAGTTGACATCTATGGTTAAGCCCCCCTTTGAGCAATTTCTCCAATTTGTGCCCCATCGTGGCTGTTATTAGCCCTATAGGGGAGGTATAGAGGTAATTGTATCATTCCTCATTTTCTCCCCCCAGTTTGGCAGAGGAGTCGATTTAAATTTTGGAAAAAGCATGTGGGAAAGAGTTAAAAACAATTTGATTATTTTCTGTCGCTCAAGGCTGGCCCAAGACATTCTGAACTCAATTTCCAAGGACAAGAAGATCCTCCCTGCCCCTTACCCACATTTCATGAAAAATAGCCAACCAGACAGGTTGTTTAATCTTACTTCTACCCTAGCAACAGTGTCATACACCACAGGTGTCTCAGAAAAAAACGGGGCGTCCCATTTTCTTGCATGAGAGCACAGTGGCCATTTTGGGTGCCATGATCTTGTGCCAAAAACAGCAGCACCCCCAAATACAAGTTTTTGGATGCTGTGCAAGCACAGCCCCCAAAAGTGCATCTTTTGAGTTCTATGATCTTGTGCAGGTCACATGACTTACAGAGGACCATGGGTGGTAAGATGTGCATCCCGGTTTTAGGACTCAAGATGTGAGAGGATATGCATTGTCCAGCACTACCACCATACCTGCGGGAAACAGATTAGCTTAGGAGGTGCATGATAGGCTACAGAGCATATGTAACTTTGTCTTCCTGAAGGTCATCACCACTGACCTTCTCCCAGCACCTGCCATCTGAATGAACACCCTCTTCTGACTATTATTATTATTATTATTAATTACCCATCCTTCAGCCTAAGGTCCCAAGGCGGGTTACAACATTAAAGCATAATACTGAAAACAGTTTCAAATAACTTACAACCACAAAAATAAGGTGGATCCTAAAAACATAGCCAGGCTAAACAGGTGTGTCTTCAGTATTCGCTGAAAGCTGCACAATGAAGGCACCAGAAACAACTCTGTGGGGAGGGAGTTCAGCAGCTTAGGGGCCACCACAGAGAAGGCTTTCACCACAGCCCCAAGCATCTGAGGGTAGAAAAACTACCAAGAGGGCTGCCTCTGCCCATCTTAATACTCAAGAGGGTCTGTAGGGAAGATGGTGGTCTTTCAGATATTTGGGGCCTAAGTCGTTTAGGGCTTTAAATATTAATGTGAGCACCTTGAATTGGGCCCAGAAATGAATTGGCAACCAGCATGGCTGTTTTAAAACAGGGGTTATTTGGGATCTAAATGGAACCCCAGCCAGAAATCTGACTGCTGCATTTTGGACCAATTAAAGCCTAATGGTAGGCCGAGACGTGCCTAGCATGGCTGCTATAAGGTTTAAACAGGAAACCTGTCAGAAGATCTATACATGGATCCCTTGCTTCGTATCTGTTTGAGCCTTGGATGCTGGAACCCACACATGTCTTAATTTTATTGCAAGGCGCCCTGTGTCCTTTTCCGGTCCCACGGAGAAATCCATGGGGCCAGGTGGCAAAACGTGTCTCCACACGGAGCCCACGTGACCCACACATCTCAGGGTCCCAGACACAGCCACCTCAGGTGGAGTGGGGGGAACAATAGGCTTGATTGCCTATTTCCTTGTAAGGCAGGCATCCCCAGCCTTTGGCCCTCCAGATGTTTTGGACTACAATTCCCATTATCCCTGACCACTGGTCCTGTTAGCATGGGAGTTGTAGGCCAAAACATCTGGAGAGCCGCAGGTTGGGGATGCCTGTTATGGAAGTGACATAGGTAAGCCTGGCAGGACAGCTTACAGGTACTCTAATAGTGTTAACCCTTTCATGCATTAGTTAGACTTAAGCATGCTGGTTATATGAGGTTGCTTATACCCCTGCATAATGGCACATCACCTCTCTAAGGACATGTCAGCTATTTGTTGATCTGCTCTTCAAGGGCTTGTGTACACCTTCTGACTGCTCAATAGCAAAGGTTTCCCCTATTTTAAAACTGGTTGCTCAGAAAGTTCAGCTCTCTCTCTGCACATCGCCATTGCCTCTCTGACTATGTAGTTCTTGAAGAAAAGAGCTGAAGAAAGGAGCAGGTACCTTAACCCTGCTTGTCTTGCTACTGTTATCATCTGTGGGGCAAAGTATGTCTGTGTTTAGGCTTTGTTTAAAGTGTTTGGGGTTTTTTTTAAGGTAACTGCCATGTGATTCTGACTTTCTAAAAACAGTATTTCTTTTTACTAAAGGCAAAACAATCAAACAAACACCAAACCAAACAGAAACAGAAACCCACCTTTGGATTGCTATCATAAGTCCATTTGTACTTTTAAATGCTCTACTTGCTATATGTTACTGGTGAACAGATATTTTTGGATCTGTATATGAAATTTCAAATGCATAAAGGGCAGCTTGAAAGGTATTTAATGATGACTTATTAAGTGGTCATTTAGAGAAGTGGAAGATTAGTACCATTAAAATACACACCCTGTAGAGAACCAGTGGCTGGAACAAGTATGGGAATGTTTGACATCAGAATCCATCAGCAGTCTAGGTCTCTCCCCACCCTGCTACCCTGTACCTGGGGGCTGGACCTGGGACTTACTGCAAGAGACCCCTGGCCTCTGACCCTGACTGATTGGTCTTTCCATTCCACCTTCACTTCTTCCTTTCTGCCCATCAACACCTGGCACAATTCTGTAAGTGATTTGTTTTAATCAAGAGCATTTATCTTTTAATGTTTTAATAGAATTGCATTATTGTGCATTTTAATTGGGGTGTATTTTTAATCATTCTGCATTTTGACAATGGTTTGCAATTGCTTTTCACATTTTGTAAACTGCTTAGAAGTCACCTGGACATTAAGAGGTATACAGATTAATAAATCAATAATTATCATAATATTTGAAGGCTCTACCCTTAAGCTATGGCTGGATCTGTGTGGTTTTTTGTTTTTTAAAAATACTTCCCAGCTTAAAGCTATTTTTGCATTGAATTAAAGTCATTTTTGTAAATGGCTTAGGGGTTTTCTTACAACCAAGTGGTGTGTAAATTTCATTAAATAGATAAATAAAAGTGCAACTGCAGTAATGGTTTTGGAAAGACAATTTTCGACATCAGTTCTCAAAAATGGAAAAAATATCCTTTCATCAGCGAAATGACTCACTCAAAGTAGCATTTAAGCAGAAACATCTACACTGACCTCATAATGATGCCAATTTGCAGTGCGCAGATTTGCATATTATTTTTCTTCCTCTCTGTAACCGAGGCTGCTAAACCAAACCCAGGAATGATTGTGTATATGCACAGACTAGTACAGTGTGCACAGAAACCAAACAGATATGTATGGGGAAGAACTAGAAACATAGCAGTCAGGCTTGAAAGAGAGAACAGTGACTGCACTAAGTCTGTATATTCTAAGATGCTATTCAGCTACTTCCCATCAGTAGAGTCAACATTGTTCATATAGTAATGTCACCTTGGCATTAGCTTGTTCCAAATCAAAAAGTAATTTCCTCCCATTTTAGTGGAACATAAAGGCCCTTTGTTGTAGCATTTATGCAGAAGCTACTGAAACTAGCCTTTACCATTTAGGCTTACTCGTAATGCAGCTCCTTTTGAGTTAGCAAATGGCTCATTTAATACCCCTTCTTTTTCTCTAATAACTCTGCCATTCTTAAGAATTTCACAAACACTCTGTGTAAGTAATCTTCAGTCCTGTGGGTCACCTATGAACTTTTCATTTTGAATATTTGAGCTCTGGGGTGTGTGAGACTACCAGGGTCACTTGAGAATTGAGATTGCAGTCCTCAAGCCTTATTCCTTTCTAGTCTCATACCCATATAACACCCTCCTCCAGCAGATGAACACCTTTTGCTTGCTGCTGTTGGATTATTATTATTATTATTATTATTCAAAGTAGTAGTAGTAAAAGTAGTATTTCTTACTTGCCGTCCACCAGGAATTTCCAGAAAAGGTCCCAGAAAGTTTCAGGTTACAGCATATAAAATCACAATTAAAACAGTAGAAAACAACCCTACTTTAGCATATTACGGGGAGGACACCAAAATAAATTCTTCAGTTTTCAAATGTTAGGATTGAAGAGGTATATCTTCGGCAACAAATGAAAGCTGTAAAGAGATGGTACCTGAAGCATCTCTTTGGGGGAGAAGTCATCACCAAGAAGGTTCACCCTGAACCTGGGAGTGGCAGGGCCACCAGAAGGTCCACCTCCACCATTTTGGGTGTGTGTGTTGGTCTATAAGGAAGGGGGTGTTCCTTCAGATATTGGGGTGGGTGGGTAAAATTGTTTAGGGCTTTAAACACTAACACGAGCAGAGCCGGATTTAGGTTTGATGAGGCCCTAAGCTACTGAAGGTAATGGGGCCCTTTCTATGTCCAGCTATCCTTTGTCAACAACAGATTGTCGCTGTTTTTTGAATATATGCTATATGGTAATTTATGGACCTAATAGCTATCTAAAGCCATTTGCACATGTTGCCATGCAACCAGTTCATGCAGAATGTAGGCACCCTATATATAGAAATGAGCAAACCAGTGATATTTTAGGGAGCAGGCTAGCAGGCGGGGGCCCATTACTTACCTCATAGGAGCCAACACAACACAATACACTGTTGTTGTATGTTGGTTTTATATTATTTGTTTTTTATCTTATATTTTGGAAATATACATCCAGGGTTTTTTTCTTTAATTTTTTTGGGGGGCCCCAAGAGAGTGGGGCCCTAAGCTATAGTTTGTTTAGCTTATACGTAAATCTGGCACTACGTGTGCGTGTGGCTGGGGAGTAGTTGCATGGGGAGCATCCTGAGGGTCAGAAAGGAAGGCCTTGAGGACCACATTCAGCCCTCAGGCCTGAGGTTTCTCACCCCAGCTATGAGGGCAAGTGTCTGTAAAGATCCCCCTCTTTCTGAGAGGCCTGTCAGTGGCTGCAGCTTCCTGCTGCCAAGTACATACCCCACCAGCCCCTGAAAGTTAGGAATGGGCCCGGTTGGCATCTTCAGTGGTTGGCACTAGAGCCCATGTAACTGGCTAGTGCCAGTTCTTGTGAGTTTGTTTTCTGTCTTTCTCAGCACATTGATCTTTATGTATATATATATATATATATCTTGTCCAGTGAGAGCTGGATGGGTAACTTTAAAGTGAATTTTTTTTAAAAAAAAGATCACACAAATGTAAAGAATCTCAAAAGCATAAAGGGGAGGATTTGCAAAGCCTCTAGAACTGCACCATACTAGTAATCTGTAAGGGTTTGTTTTAGTAGCATAAGAATAATTATGGGATCAAGTAGAAGACAATTCCCAAGTGGAGGGCAAGATAGCACCTCACAAATCACAGCCATGCAGCAAAGGGTAGTAAATTTGCATGTGAAAAGACGGGGGAACAGCATTTATGAAGAATTGTGAAATTACGCCTGTATTTATTATTATAATTTTGTGTCATCCCCATCTCATTTCAGCCTGACCTGTAAGAATAGATTAAATTAGTGCCATTTTCTTCTCTTGTTAACATCTTTATCACAAGAGCAAGCTGTCAGGATTTTAGTGTCAAAAAATAGTCTGGGAATTACCGGAGGCAATTGTTGGACTATTTCCATGGGGCTCGTGCTGATTGGCTGCCACAATCTAGTTTCCGCTTCCCTACAGATGTGCAGGTGCTATATAGCCTGACAACACAAAAACTTTCAACAGAGTTTTCTCCCTAATAGAAAATGCGAGGCACTTTATTGTTTTAATAAGAAAGGAAAGCATGAAAAAGAAAGAAGCCTGAAAAAGGGATGTCAGAGATGGTACACATAGCTCCGTATCTATTCTACATGTGCATAATATAAATAAAGCTCCGCCCATCCTGTCATGCAGCTGTTTCTGACTGCTGCCATTGTCAGCTGCTGTTCTTGAAGTGGAGACCCTCCATAGAGATGATCTGTGCACAGATTAGAACCTGGATATCCCAGTGTTTGAAACCTTGCTTCAGAAAGAGCCGCTATTGCTATTCTAGGCTGCATCAACAGAAGTCTAGTGTCCAGATCAAGGGAAGTAATGGTACCACTCTATTCTGTGGTCAGACCACACCTGGAATTCTGTGTCCATTTCTGGGCACCACAATCTAAGGAGGATTTTGACAAGCTGGAACATGTGCAGAGGAGGACGACCAAGATGTTAAAGGGTGTGGAAACCAAGCCTTATATGAGGAACGGTTGAGGAAACTGGGTATGTGTATGTGCTGGGCCCGGGGCTTAACCCGAGCAATGCGGTCCAGGTCCGGTCCCGAATCCAAGGATACCACGAGGAGTCAGTCCAACAGGGCCAAGGCAGGAAACCAGGCTAGGTCAGGCACAGGGTAACAGGCAGGTTCCAGCAAGCAGCAATGTTGCTCCCGCAACCTGGGGTGGGGTCCGGCAGCCTTTTATCCCTGTCGGGGTAACGGCCAGTCCTGATCCCCCGGTGACTCACCTCCCTGTCTCGCCTGAAGGCGAGCACTCCACCTGCGAGTACTCAGGTCTCTCCTTCTCTCAGACCTGAGTCTCTGCAGCTCGGGAGATGTCGGTGGGTTACTAGACCCAGAGGCCGCCTCAGCCTCTCCTGACCCAACTGGTAATGGAGCAGCTGCATGTGACTCGGCTCGGCTCAGCTGGTGCTTGTTGCAGGGGAACCTGTGCAGACTGGGGCTCTTCAGAATCAGGCCCCAGACTCGGTTCAGATGCCGTCTGAGGCAGAGGATCCAGTGTGGACTGAGACTCCTCCAGTTCCGAGTCCGAGCCCGAGTCCCAGGCCATCACAGTTCAGTCTGGAAAAGAGAAGACTGAGAGGAGATATGATAACCATCTTCAAATATCTAAAGGGCTGCCACATGGAAGATGGATCAAGTTTGTTTTCTTCTGCTCCAGAGGGTAGGAGTCAAACCAATGGCTATAAGCTACAAGAAAGGAGATTCTGACTGAACATCAGGAATAACTATCTGACAGTTAGAGTTGTTCAACAGTAGAACAGACTACCTTGGAATGTGGTGGGATCCCCTTCATTGAATGTTTAAACATAGGCTGGATGGCCATGTATGATCTAGTTGAGATTCTTGCATTGCAGGGGGTTGGACTAGTTGACCCTTGGGGCCCCTTCCAGCTCTATAATGCTATGATTCCATGATTCTATAGCATCCCATTATATTCCTAAATTCATTTTGTTAAACAGGAGCAATTATGCTGTCCTGTAGCTTGTGACAAAGCAGTGCATTGTTGCAAATGATCCAATAAGATGAGCTGCCTTATTCTGAATCATTGCATTGATCCATCAGACTCAGGCCAACCACACTGGCTAGTGGCTGCTGCTCCAAGGTTTCAGATAGGACATATCTAGGGATGCTGGGGATTGAACCTTCTACATTCAAGGCAGATGTATCTGTATCTGAACTGCAGCCCTGCTATAAAAGAATACTCAACTGATTGGCCCTTCTTCCATTACAAAATAACACTCAGAATGTGGGATAGAATCAGTTTCTCTAAGTGTTCGATTTCTTTCTCAGGATAGCAGAAAGCCTTGTTTTGTTTTTTGTTGAATTCCTATATTTTTGGTTTTCTTTATCTTACTCTTCCTTCCCCCTCTCGTTTCTTCGGAGTACTTTCTTTGTGCCATTGACAGCTGCCGCACAATGTCTTTTGAGGGAAGGGGAAAGGAACAATTATTGCACTTGGTAAAGCGGTGATGCATATAGTACTTAAAATATTTTCAATTTTTACAGCACTTTTTCATGCTACTATTGCCTGACGTGTTTTTTAATCACAGAATTCTAGGTAGGATGGACCCAAGCTCATTATTATGAGAGTCTTCTTTCCGAGCCTTTTTGATGTGCAAAATCAGCCTTACAGACTTACAAGGATTTCCTGTATATTGTTGTCTCCACAAAGCCTTCCATGAGCTATTTTGACCTACTTCTTCCACTTCATGGCAGAAATGGTAGGAGCAGAGAGGAGTAGGAAAGACAAAGGGAAACATAACCACTTTGAGTCTTAGCTTGGGTCCAAATTAGATTTAAGGAAGAGATGCGCTTCTTATTACAGGGGAGAGACCAGGAGCTCACCAAGACAGTAGCTAAGTTCCTCTATTTGATTTTTTTTGTCGCCGAAGTACGCTACAGGATCCTGCCCTTGCTGGAGACCCACAGAGATGAAACAGATTGTTCGCCTCTTCTTCTCTTTGGCAAATGACTGTACAGTGGTACCTCAGGTTACATACGCTTCAGGTTACAGACGCTTCAGGTTACAGACTCCGCTAACCCAGAAATAATGCTTCAGGTTAAGAACTTTGCTTCAGAATGAGAACAGAAATCGTGCTCTGGCAGCGCAGCGGCAGTGGGAGGCCCCATTAGCTAAAGTGGTGCTTCAGGTTAAGAACAGTTTCAGGTTAAGTACGGACCTCTGGAACGAATTAAGTACTTAACCCGAGGTACCACTGTACTGTTGAAATGGTGACAAGATCGCACTGGCCTATTTTTTCTGAATGTATTCTGAATGTTCCTATGTGATGCCAAGAAAGGTTACTTGATTTGATTTACAGCACACATCTGAAGCTCATAAGAAGAGCCTGCTGGATCAGGCCAATGGGCCATCTAGTGCAGCATTCTGGTATCATAGTGGTGAACCAAATGCCCATGGGAAGCCCATAAGCAAGACCTGAGAGCAACAGCTCTCTCTCCTGCTGTGGTTTCTAGCAGCTGGTAGTCAGAAGCACACTGCCTCCAACCGTGAAGGCAGGCAATAGCTGTCACCTCTCCTTTCAATCCATCCAAGTTGGTGACCCTCACTGCCTCCTGTGGAAGCGAAATCCATAGTTCAAGGTGACTGTTCCATACCCTCCAACATTTATCTGATGAAAATAGGAAAATCAAACCTATCCATTCTTAAGGAAATCAGCCCTGAGTGCTCACTGGAAGGACAGATCCTGAAGCTGAGGCTCCAATACTTTGGCCACCTCATGAGAAGAGAAGACTCCCTGGAAAAGACTCTGATGTTGGGAAAGATGGAGGGCACAAGGAGAAGGGGATGACAGAGGACGAGATGGTTGGACAGTGTTCTCGAAGCTACAAACATGAGTTTGACCAAACTGCGGGAGGCAGTGAAAGACAGGAGTGCCTGGTGTGCTCTGGTCCACGGGGTCACGAAGAGTCGGGCACGACTAAACAGCAACAACAACAACTTTCTCCATGCCATGCACAATTTATATGTATCTTTTTTCTTTTGAAATAATTTTTATTTGATTTTACAAGTGCCAAGTTGTAACAATACAAAATACATATCCATATTTTGAAATTTCTCTGAATCTCGAGACTTCCCTCTATCCTATCCATGGATTCTATTGTCAACCTTTTCAGCTGTATATTATATTATATTATATATTATCCATGTTATTTGTTACATTACAAATGTTATTAAAATCCTGTTGATGTTTTCATCTGCTTACAGCGGTCTCCTAAATAAATTATTATTTCCTCCCAGTCTTTCTTGAAGTTTTTGTTTTCTTGGTTCCTGAGCTTCCCGGTCAGTTTTGCCATTTCAGAATATTCCAACAGCTTGGCCATTTCCCTCTGGTAGTAGGGATTTTGTCTTCTTTCCATCTCTGGGCTAGTAACCTCCGTGCAGCAGTTGTCACATACATAAAAAGTCTTTTCTTACTGTATATGTTTCTATCATGTTGCCTCTTACTTGCCCAATGCTCAAGTTATCTTAAATATGGCTTTCCACCAGTTTTCTGGGAATAGATGTTAAATCAACCAGCCTGTAATCCCCCCCATCCCAATCCCCTTTTTTAAAAAATGGTGCTACTCTTGGATGGATGCCCTCTGGACCCCATGATGTGACCATTATAATTTTTCATCCCTTCCTTCAGTTTCTTTGCTGCAAACTGTCCATGCCTGAGGATGCCCTGAAAGCTAGGAACACCTGTCAGGCTAGTATTACAGGCAACTGCGGTTTCAGATTTAGTCTGGCCCCCTTGCTTTTAACACTTGCAGGTGATTGGTACAAGCCACCACAGTCTTAAAGCATTATTTTGAAAGTGTGGGGCATGATCCAGCCAAAGTTGAGCACTTTTAAATTGATTTAAATGGGAATTTTTTTAAGCACCTGCTTCACTCTCTCCCCTGAAACTAACTGAAACTATGACCTAGAGTACTTACCTTAGAGTGGATTGGGCTCTTAACTTTCTCCGTTTTGAAGTTTGGAAGAACGCAAACAGCAGAGTTTGGTGAAAGAAGAACGCACAAGCATTAATCTCTCTGTGTGTCTTGAACTCTCACAATGTGACCTCTGCCTTTAGAGTTTTACAGTTATGTTTGTTAATTTAGATACTGACATTCATCATCTAGGCTGAAGAGCACTTTTACGTGAAATCACAGTTTCTCAATTTAAAGCAAAAATAAAGGCAAAGACAACACTGTTTTCGCCTGAAAGGTCTTTAGGTAAATAGGTGCTGAACTCCAGTTCAGAATATCTATCCAGATCATCGGGAAAATATCAGGAAATAGCAAATCACATTTTGTCACAGGGTGTCTTCTGGGACACATTATTTAAAGGAGAAAAAACTGTTATCGGATAAAGCAGGTTGTTATATTAAGCTCCTTGTATGGTTTTCCCTTCAGTATATCATTTATATAACAATTAATTCTGTTTTCTGTTTTATGTAAATGATGATTACCTCTTCAGCTAGAAGAATTCAGCAGAACAGAATATTGTCATAGCATAATAGGCTCCTGCTGTTAGCTAAGTGGGAAGACATTAGTCGGAAAAGGTGGTCACTCACTACATGAGCAAGTAGGCCCTACATTATTCAGAGGGATGACCCAGAAATCTTAAATGGGATGCAGTTGCATTCTAATTTTTCACATATATATCACATTTTATCCAAGCTGGGAAGAGAAAAACAAAATTCTCCCAATCTCAAACATGGCTAGCATTTAGAACAGCTTTTCCAAAACTGGGTCCCCAAATATTGTTGGACCACAACCCCTATCATCCCTTAACATTAGCCCTGCTGGCTGAGGATGAAGGAGCTTCTAGTCTAATAACATCTGGCAACCCATGGTTAATTCAGATTTAGAACAACAGAAGGACTATCTATTTGCATGCACCGTGAGAAGCATGTCCCAAGGGGTTAACTGCATGCAACACAGAGATAGTTTCGGGTGCAGAATTCAGCATCCTGATAATACCAGCTGTCTTCTTTTCTTTTTTAAAAGTAGAGGCTTGAAGGTCTTTAGGCAATGCCTGATGAAATCGCAGAAGGCAAAGTATGAGCTACATAATGTAATGCCAGCGCAAACCTTATGACTAGCAGAAGCAGGATAAATTATCCAAGATAGGCAGATGTGTGCAAATTTGCCCAATTTGCATTAGAATCATGGGGCCATAAAGCTGCAAGGGGTCTGCTAGACCACCTAGCCCAACCCCACTGACCTACCCCTCTTAATGCTGGCAGTCCAAAGCTATATATCCATAAGAGATTGCAGATTGCAGGTTTTCAGCAAAAGCCTTTGCTGAAAAATCCACACTTTTTTTTTTAGCACACAAGGAATTACTTACTAGTATTCAGCTTAGTAAGAGTAGCACCTCCCCTTGCTATTTTCTCCTGCTATTTACCAGTGGCATCTATTTAATTTGTTTATTGCAGCTTCTTCCCATTATGGGATATGGTGTGAACAGAAGGCTATCATGTCAACCGTACATCACAGAAACAAAGTTTTCTAGTGGGAACAATTGACATTCAGATAATCATGTTAATATCTCATACATTGTGCTACTTCCTTGTTATATCTAAAGACACGTTTACAGAACAGCAGGCAGTATTATTTAAAAATAAGTCCATAATGATATTTTTCATGAGGCCAGATATAGGGTGAAAAATCAGGATATTAAAACTACCCCCCTTCCCCCGCTAAATCAAAAGCTATATATTATTTTCTTGGACGGCAGCAGAAAATGCACACAAAGAGACAAAAAGGGTTGACCATTGATGCTGAAGATGCAATTTCTATTTTTGGAGCTGCTAAAGTCTCTTCTTTGATCTATCTTTCCATTCTCCTCCGCATCGCCCATTCTCTGGGTCTCTTTTCCTGTTTTGTTTTTTGTCAATGACCTTTCTTCAGTCCAACTCAGCATCTAATGGCCTGAAGAGGGCTTCTTCACATGACAGAAAGCTTTAGATTTAAGATTTTACCCCCTTCTTCATTAGAGGGGAAAGTGAACAGCCTCTATGCACTGGGTGTTATTGAATGTGAAGGGAGATTTTTTTATTATTTTTTTTGGTATGTGTTTTACACATTATGTTCTTGACTCCTCAAGGTGCTACAATAAATTGCTGCGCTTCATTTACAAGGAGTGATAACAGCAGCAAAATGAGGATCTGGCAGCAAATGACTTTTCACTTCACCCTGGGTCAGGCTGCTGGGGCTAATGAGAAGAGGTGCTCTAATTTTAAATTCCTCCTCGACCAAGCTATTCTCACATTAATGTTCACTGCTGTAAATTGTAAAGTCAAATGAAGGAGCACTGTTGAAAATTAACCAGTATTTTTGTCCTTTAAGTACCCAATAGAACATATTTTGGCTCCTGAGACTGGTAGTTATTAAAGGCAACTCTGACTGCTGCAACAGAGGGTGCCAAGCATAGGTACCCTCACTCAAAACGGTAAAGTACAACCTCTTTTTTAAAAATAAATAAATAAATGAATGAATAAATTTTAAAAAAAATTGGCCAACAAAAGTGATGCAGGCCCTCAACAAGATTATAATATAGCCCAGAAGAGGAGGGTGTTCGATAAGCAGCCCTATTATGTATCCATTTAACAAGACACTGTACACCGGCATTAAAAGTCATGTGGAATTAGGCTCCCCGTTTACGGCTGCTGCATGTTTAATGAACTGCAATTGTGTATCTGGAGGGACTTTGTCTGTCGAAGCCCAAAGCAGGATTTGAGTAACTAATGAGAAACGAATGCAGCACCTGCTTCTCCTATCAAATATCTTGCTAATCCCACATTTGCCATTTAGCCAAATCAAACACGCTACGCATGGGGCATGGGGAGAGGAGTGGACAGCACATGCTCTTCACAGTGACTTCAGCTTCCTCCTCCATCCAGGCTTTGGACAATGAACATAATAATAATAATAATAAGTCCATGTCATTGACACAGAATTCACTTGGCTAAGGATGTTCCTGGTCCTCTCTGGTAGAGTCTCCCATGGTACTGCAATGTAAAATACAAATTAACCACACTATCCTAGTCTAGTCATTGTAATCAGTTATGTTTTCATGTGTACATTACTGATATATAAGGTTGTTGTAGTTCTTGTGTGTGGCTTAATTGCTTGTTTTTGCATATCTTGTGTGATTGATGATGTTCTAGAAAATCTTTTCCCCTAAAGGAGACTTTCTAAATTACTTTGTTTAGATGCTAATGATTGTATTTCATTAGTGGCCCTCTCATCCAGAATCATCTTTAAATGAATGAATATGCCATAATTAAAAATCTGAATTATGAATTACTTTGAATGGAGACAACATTGTCCCGATTTCCCACTGCGACTCAGTGTTATTTCAATTATGTAAATATGTTTAATCATTCCCCTTTTGTTTTTCTAATTATTTAATATTAATGTTGCTTTACCCCTTTATTGCTACCAGAAGAGATATGGCATCTTAAATGAGAGTACTTAGACAAGTGATGCACAGATGACAAGATTAAAGCAGACATTTATCAGAATGCATAACCCATTTCAAAAACAAACATGCTATTAACGTTCATACTAATATGGCAACACTAGCAGTAATTGCACTTCATGCATGTTTTGTCTGTGTAAACCTAATATATTCACAATGAACAATTGCAAATCATTATCCTTTTTCTTATCAACAGCAAAATCCATTTGAGAAAGTTGACAATTGCTGAAGATACCAGTCCTCCACACAAAAAAGGATTTCCCCCCTCCCCCCGCATCACGACTAATCAGCACAGAGTGTATTACTAAGGAAAATTAGCAGCTGGACATAAATTAGTGCTTTTTCATGCCCAAATTCAATTCCCCTAGCAGGTTATTCAAATCTGTTTCTCCACCTGAGAAAGAAGGCTTGCTCCTCTTCAGCCTGAACTGTTCTTGAATCAACACACTACGCGAAATTGGATACAAAAGATTGTCATGCTTGGACACACAACGTTTCGGAAGTCCCCGTAAATAAAAGTGATGCATAAAGTTTACTAGGTTATGTATGCAGGGCTATGAAATCTGGGGGAACATTTAATAAGGCACAGGAAGGCACCATACTAAATAAATACTGAAAAGTATCTGTATGAAGATATAGCTATTAACATTTAGAAATAGTTTGGGTTTCTAACCGATGCAGTTTCATTGATACAGTCCTACTTAGAAATTGTAAAACAGACACTGTAAATAAGACTGAAGAACTGGGACAAAAATTAAAAAAAACATGCTTGGATTAAGTGCTTTAAAGTTCACAACAGCACCAAAGGAAGTCTGGATGAGCCCTAAATGGTAAAATGTGCTTTGGAATCCTTCAGAACACAAAACACCCAGAAGTATATAAAATCATTCTGCCATCTTTACCGATAAATAAACTGCACTACAGTACTTGTGTAAAATAAGCTGTAAATGGTTGGGAAAGTTGTTCAAAAACTCAGAAGCAACAATACTTGGGTTCAGCAGTCAGAAAATTGTATGCCAATGGCCGGATAAAACAGAAACGAGGATTAACACAAGTATGATTTGCGCAGCACCCCATCTGAGAGTGGTATTTGCTTCGATTAAACAGCTAATGTCTAAATTACAATCTACCACATGTCAGCGGAGGAAATGTTGCTGTTGCTTCACAGCAGCTAAGACAATGATTATTCCATTTCTATTTATTTTCATTTGCCAAAAGAAATTGAGTGGTATGCTCCTAAGCTGCCCCACCAGCACAAGGATTATGGTTAGCACAGTGTGATTTCCCCTTCTCCATCTCCAGCACACGCCCCACAGCTCAGATCTGCTCTGGGGGGTTGGGGGAACCCTTAGAACAGAATTAAGGGGCACATTTTTGAGAGGGTGGGGGTGGAAGTTCAATGGTGTAATCAGAAATGCTTGCCCGGAAGTAACTGCTTACTTAGTGCTATGATGAATACAACCCTCTTTTTTACCAATTTCCCTATACAGGGCTGCCTTCAGGTGTCTTCTAAAGGTTGTATAGTTACTTATCTCCTTGGCTCAGGGATCGCATAACTCTTTACCCTTAATCATTTCTCTTATGAAAATAGTGTCGCCCTAAGCAGGACATCCTGGAATCAAATCAGAAACTGGGACAGCTTTCTGTCCCTGGAAAATAGGGACACCTGGAGGGTCTGCATAAACGCTTACCTGGAGCAAACGTAATTCAACTCAGTGGGCCCTAATTACAAGAAAACATGCAAAATATTTCACCTTGAACTTGCCACCCCAAAGTCTCATGGTGTAAAATCCTGTACAGTCATAACTTGGGTTGAAGTAGCTTCAGGATAAGTATTTTCGGGTTGCGCGCTGCGGCGACCCGGAAGTAACGAAGCACGTTACTTCCGGGTTTCGCCGCTCGCACATGCACAGACGGTCAAAATGATGTCGCGTGCATGTGCAGAAGTGGCAAATTGTGACCCGCGCATGCACAGACGCACAGACACGGGTTGCGTTCGCTTCTGGATGTGAACGGGGCTCCGGAATGGATCCCGTTCGCATCCAGAGGTACCACTGTATTTGGGAAGAAAACACTTTCTGATTCCTCTCACTCCTCCAGTTTAGACAGAACATAACTTGGAGTTTAGCCAAGATATTGGTTAAGTTGATTGATATATAATTTGAAGGCAAAACTCTATTCCCTTTTTTAGTGGATTGGGATTTACAGTAGTTGAGCCTCAGCCTTGTGGTGTAATCCCAGAGGGGTTTATTCAATCAAAGAGTTTTGCTATTGCACAAGTACCAGTCAAATTATGTTTGAACACTTCACAGGGGGCAGATGCTGTCTTCCCAGGTGCCTCTTTACTAGACAGTAGAGTAATTAGCTCTCCCACTTCTCCAAAAGTAACTGTAGGCCATGGTCTGAGAAGAGAGAGATCACTAACTAACCACTGAGGTTTAATTCCATGGTCAAATGATATCTTGTACTGGTATAAATGTTGCTGCTCCCTCTCAGACTTCGACAAATTAGTAGACAAAGGGTTGCGGTTCCATCAGCAGCCTGCATTTACTAGCTTTCAAAAACTTGTACATTCTTTTAATTGGAGAGCAGATTCAGACCAAATACGCTTTTGGGTGGACAAACATTTCTTTTTAAAACCCCTGAAAACTTTGTAATAGTTTAGAATTTGAGCTCAGGGGCATACCTTTTATATACAGTTAGAAATGTCTTGTTTTTTTCCAACTTAGGCTGGTTTTTCCAAGAATATTAAAGGGGAAAAAATACGCTTCTTTTTTGTGGGGGGTGGGATGGGTAAGTTTGGGGAAAATTGTAGGAATTGCACCTCACTTTGAATCTGGGTCCCAATTAAAAGATATCCCTTGTTCTTCTAGGAGAGGGAAAAGGTATAAAGTAAAGTAGCTCTAAGCTCTTAGGGTTCTAAGATATGCAAATAGTTTCCCCACTTCAGATCTCTGCATAGACTCGGCCGGTGCAAATTACTAAAGCATTCTGTGTGCCTCAGAGAGAGACAATGAGACCGCTACAACCGATGAAAAAGAGTTTCCAGCATGTTTGAAGGTATGCATCAGAAACTTTACTTTATTTTATATAAAATTATATGGTGTTCCCTCTGCATGAATTGTATTGAAAGTGTGTTTGGACTTTAAAAATTGAATTTAAATTGATCTTTAAAGCTTTGAATGTCCTGCTGCCATAAAGAATATAGAGAATTAGCCATTTTTCATGAATTATGGATTACCTTAAGAATTGCTGCCACTCCAATAAATGCACGCTTTTGGATTTGAATTTAAGTTTGTATATTTATCTAAAGAATTTTATAAAGATGTAGTCTTCAGCCATATTTTTTTACCTAAAACAAAAAGAAAAAAATGTGTGCAGTTCCTTACAGTAAAGTTCTATCTTGAGTTAACTGACCAAGTATTCTTACTAGGAAAACCTTAAGGCAGTTAACAAAAATCCAAGTAAATTAAAAATACTTTTGATATTTGTATTTTCCAGTTAATAAAGTATTTGTCCAAAGCTCATTTTTTCCAGAGCTCTTCTTTCTTCCTCATTACTGAAATTTTGCAATATACTTATTTAACTATTGCTACAAAAAGAAAAGAAGTCTTAATTAAATCTTTATATTATTCAAATCCATTTAAAGTCTTTTAGTTAAGCCAGTTGGGGGGGTAGGGGAGGGATCATAATCTTACATCAACTTCTTCAAAAAGTTGGTTTACATCAGCAACAAGCAATAAGACTGAAGTAGCAACTATCCATCTTAAACTCTCTTGTCTTTTAAGTTTGATCTTCACTGTTCAACTGCAATGACCACTCCAGCTAATTTTTTGTATTTCTTTGAGTATATAAGTAAAGAAGGTATCCTTAAACATTTGTTTTAAAATGCACACATCTCAGGGCTTCTTTCCATTCCTACGTTTTACCCACACAGTGGCCAGTTCAAAATAAACACTGAGTACGTACGTACGACAATCAGCCTAATGAGAGCAGCCTTAAGACTTTCTGTGATGATTGGCCAAAACATATTTCAGCTTTTGCTGGATTTCATCCTTGTATGGAATATTATCCTTTTGTGGGATAGTCCTACATATTCTAATTCAAAGGCAATAAGATGATTTCTGGTCTACATACACATATACCGCTACCAGCATGAGTTTGACCAAACTGCGGGAGGCAGTGGAAGACAGGAGTGCCTGCCGTGCTCTGGTCCATGGGGTCACGAAGAGTCGGACACGACTAAACAACAACAACACATATACCAACTAAGATGACAGCCTTGATGGGCAGGGCATTAAATGTGTTACTTAAAAAACAAACAAACACAGGAGAGATGCATTTCAGTGCTGGAAAAGAAAACGGGTAGTGGTGGCAATTATTTTGATTCAGAACTCTACTATATATTTTAGTAGAACTGATTCTTACGGTGTAGAAATGCACATTATTCTATTTAAAAATAAATCACCAACGTACACTCAGCAGTTGACAGATAATGAGACTAGGCCTCAATGTTTCCTTGCACAGTGATGTGTTCTAAGTTTAGCACTGTTGTTTTCTGTGTATAGATGTGTGTGTGTGTGTGTTCGTTCCATCTATCCATCCAATATAATGCT
The DNA here is from genome assembly GCF_964106645.2 of Podarcis pityusensis. Classification (NCBI taxonomy): domain Eukaryota; kingdom Metazoa; phylum Chordata; class Lepidosauria; order Squamata; family Lacertidae; genus Podarcis; species Podarcis pityusensis. Next base: position 33,761,609 of record NC_138028.1, read on the forward strand.
GAAGTCCATTAAAGCTTCACAACACACCTCCTGGAACTATGTACGGTATATATATATATATATAATTGGTTTCTTATTTTATTGGCCAGACCAACTTAACTTTTGCTGTACAAATTGTTGTTGTTGTTGTTGTTGCTGCTGTTTTAAAAAAACTACATTGCACAGCATCTAAAGGGAATATAAACTTTATAAATAAATAGGTTTATGGATACATGTTTGTTGTGAGGAGTCATTCCTTTCGTGTAGCAGCACCTATACATTGGAATTCCCAGCCTATTGAGATTGAGCTGAAATCATTTCTGTTTCAGCAGGCCTTTCCAGACACCTGATTTGGTAATATTTGAACTTTATTTTTTTTTTTTTAGATGTTTATTGTGTTTTATTGGTTTCAGATGTTTTAAACAATTTTTAAATATGTTTTATCTATTTATTTATTTATTTTGCTTTGCTTTTTAATAACAGATGTGTTTACTACCCTGTGGCTCCTTTGGCGGGAAGAGTGGAATACACATTTAATAAATGAATGAATGAAAGAAAGAAACATTGATAGATTTGCACTCAAAATAAATCATGATTGATATGCCAACGAAGTAACCCTGTTGCTTAAATCTATTTTCATCCATAAACTAATTTTTAATTATAAATGGTATCTTTGCCCTATTGATATAATAACCTATAAAACCTTTTTGATTAACTAATAAATTACACCGCTACAACTTCTGTAACTTCCTCAACTTTTTCTAATTTCTAATCTGCCATCAAGTCAGAATATTTGAACTTGAATATATGTTAGCCTCAGCCTTCAACTTTGCAGTTACTCTGACACACACACACACACACACACACACGTCAACGGGCTTGCCCATGTTGCTTCTTTACAAATCCCATTTCATCAGAGGTGACGGAGGGCTGTGACACACTTAAGAGAAATTTAAGTGTATGGTAAATGTGTGTGTATAACAATCAGTTGACTGCTTAACTGCACATACAGAGCAGCAGGGTGGGACCACTTAACTCATGTGTGTCTATGAATAAAAAGTTATCTGAATTGGTCTTCAGGAAAAATCTACTGTCAGCAATGGAAAGCACTTCCATATTCATCCGAGAAAACTGAACTATCTAGGAGGACCTGTTGTAAAGGAAAAAGAAAGGAAACAGTGTAGTCTCTTTCTCTACCAAATTGGCAATGAACGTAACACAAATTGCCAGGTAGGACGACCTTGCACATTCTGACTGGAATTTGTTTTCTCCACTGTAGTACCATTAACACCAGACAGGTTGCTCTGGAGTAAGCAGGGCTGGCTGATGTTCTTGGGAAGCTGGTAGGGAGCACTGCTGATGCCTGCTTTGAACCCAACGTACAGTAGTTACTTTTGTGGTCTGGCCCTGTAAGCAGGACCACGTGGTTGCTTCTAGCCAGCCTTTGGACCATGTGGCTGCACATGGATTGTAAGGAATTAAAAGGTTGGCTTAGAGCCACTTGGAGTGCTACCAACAAGGGCGACTGGTAGACGACAGGGCTTACCAGAGGTTTGCCCAAGGCCCCCTGAACATAAGAAGGCTGCAGCTCTGACGCGTGAGAAGAAATTTCACTGTACAAGAACAGGGTGAGCAGAGGAGGTTATTTTATTTATTTAACAAGATTAATATGCCACTTAATCAGAAAAACCACTAAGTTGCATAAAACAATATAAAAGAAAATAGTGATTAAAAAAAAAAAAAAACCAACCCACTAGCCTCGCCTCCCAGTATGTAAGACTTTGGAATTCGTAACACTTCCATTTTATAATTTGCTCCTTGTCAATCCCCTTTTCCTTTGATATGTACTTACCTGCAAGGCATGTTATCTTTTTTTATTTGGTATCCTTGCAAATATGAAAAATAGTAGGTGATTTCATGCTCTTGGAACTGATGCACTCTTTTCATAAGTGTTCCTAACGAAATACCTAAACTATTTGGTTCTTTGTTATTTGGTTGGTTGCATTCTACTTTTATGTGTATTGTCTACATTAAAATAAATAAAAACGGAAGGGAGGGGATAAAATAAAGATTCTGTTAAACCTTAAAAAAAAACCCCAAACCAAATAGCCATAATGAAATTCTTCAAAATATAGATAAAAATGAACAGTTTTGCAGCAAATATATGCAATAAAATTATATATCTAGGCAGGTTTGCTGAAACAAAAAAAAAAGGTTTTGGCGGGTGTCAAAAACAGTACAGTGGTACCTCGGGTTAAGTACTTAATTCGTTCCGGAGGTCTGTTCTTAACCTGAAACTGTTCTTAACCTGAAGCACTACTTTAGCTAATGGGGCCTCCTGCTGCTGCTGCACCGCCGGAGCACAATTTCTGTTCTCATCCTGAAGCAAAGTTCTTAACCTGAAGCACTATTTCTGGGTTAGCAGAGTCTGTAACCTGAAGCGTATGTAACCTGAAGCATATTTAACCTGAGGTACCACTGTACAGTGAAGGCACCTGCTTAATATTAATAGGCAAGGAGATCTAGAGAGTAAGGGATAAATTCCCTGCAGAAGTGCACTTGGAGGGTCAGCAGCCCAGTACCTCAGTGCTAGACAGCCCCTACTGCTGTTGAAAGGTACCAGGAACTCACAGGAACAAGGAAAGCAAGCTACCTTATGCCATTGGTCCATCTAGGACAATATTGTTTAAGCTGACTGGCAGCGGCTCAGGTAGGGGTCTCTCCCTGTTCCTCTTGAAGATGCCAAGGATTGAACCTGTTGATCCTGGACTTGGCTACACAGTGGCAGAGGAAGAGGAGCAGGTGGTGTGCCACGCCCCCAGGACACACATCACGCCCCTGTGGGTAGCGCGCCATGCCCCCGGGACATGCGCAAGCTCCGCCCCCGCCTGCTCTCTGCCCACCGGTGCCGGAGCATGAAGCTCTGCCACTGTGGCTACATAGAAGCATCAACTATTGCAATTTTAAAAGGGCATTGTCAGCAATAGAGGGAAGTGTAGTGGTATCGAATTTCCAGATGCAACGCTCTACATTGCCCATGAGTAGGAAAGGTGATAGAACCTAAGGATAGAATTTATCACAAATGATTCTGTGTTGCCTCCCAAAAGTGTTTGTAAGCAGAACTGGGACAGTGTGTGTCTTGCAGTATTAATTCTCACTGTTCTAAGGGGCTAACTAGAATGCAGCCTTCCATGCAGGGCCGGATTTCGGTTTATTGAGGCCCTCAGCTGCTGAAGGAAATGCGGCCCTTTCTATGTCCAGCTGTCCTTTGTCAACAACAAATGGTCACCTTTTTTGTGTTGAATATATGCTATAAGGTAATTTATGGACCTAATAGGTATCTAAAGCTATTAACACATGCAGAATGTAGACACCCTATATATAGAAATGAGTAAACCAGTGATATTTTAGGGAGCAGGCTAGCAGGCGGGGCCCATTACTTACATCATAGGAGCCTACACAACACAAAACACTATTGCTGTATGTAGGTTTTATTTTACAGTCATACCTCGGGTTACAGATGCTTCAGGTTGTGTTTTTTTCAGGTTATGGACGCTCCAAAACCCAGAAGTACTAGAACAGGTTACTTCTGGGTTTCAGAGTTCACACATGCGCAGAAGCGCTAAATCGCAACTTGCACATGCGCAGACTCGCCACTGTGGGTTGCGAACGCTGCGAGTTGCAAACGTGCATCCCGCACGGATCACGTTCGCAACCCGAGTGTCCACTGTATTTCTTTTTTATTTTATATTTTGGAAATGTAAATCCAGTTTCTTTTTCCTTTACATTTTTTGGGGGCCCACAAGAGAGTGGAGCCCCAAGCTATAGCTTGTTAAGCTTATATGTAAATCTGGCGCTGCTTTCATGTGTGAGAATGCAGATCTGGCACACCATGGGAAAAGTGGAAAGGCAAAGTAAGGAAGAGAAGCAGTGGGCAAGAATACTGGGTACTGAAAATGTTTTCTTCTTGATGCATTGGCCAGTATAACCACTACCACCCCCATTGCATTTATCCCAAGTGAGCTTCCTTCAGGTTTCTGAGCCACAGTAGCTGCAGGGAGCGTGGCTGCTGCAGGAGGGGTTTCAGGGTCAGAAGCAGGAAGCAGAAGTAGGATTAACCACTCCTCTCCAATTCACTGTGCCTCCTATTTGAATTGATAGTTGCACAGCAGAACTGCATTCTAGCACACCACTGCTGTCATAGGGTTTTGAAGGGGAGAGGTTAGCTCTTGCAGAAGGCACAAATCTCAAATCCCTGACACTGCACTCCATGTGCTCCAAGATCAGGTTTACCAACCTTCCTCTATTTTTCTTTCTTTTGGTGTGAGAACATCGCTGCAGCCACTTTCTTTTGTCTTTTGGGTGGTTAGGGATTCTTTTACCCTTTAAGACTAAGGCTTGTGTATGTACTGATTATTTGCAGCCCTGTTTAAAGTAGCAACCACACACTCTGTCTCTTTCCTTTTTGTGTATTAAACCAATCTTTTTCTGCTTCCTGTTGCAACAAGTTCTTTCTTAGGCATGCAAACTTTAAATGGACACATGCCCTGACTCCACATGAAAGCTTCCATTCCTCTCAAGAGCACACACTGGGTCTATATCAGTTGGTGGATAAAAATCAATGATTTAAAAAATAATAATCAGATTTTTTAAAATTTAAATTGGTTTTTTAAATTTAAATTGGATTTTTTAAAAAAAAAATGGATTTTTAAAAATAAAATGCTTTCAGAGCAAAAATATTTCTATTTAAGTTACATTATAGTCCAAAGGCTATTCATCAGGAAACAAGGATTTGTTTTTAACTGTGTAGCATAAGGCTTTATATGCAATGTTTAAATTTTTTGGGTAAATGAATTCCTTTAATCCATTCACTATGTCATGGCCTTCCAGAGGTTTCTGTAAGATTTTGGGGGCAGTTTTTTCTAACGAGAAGATACTATTATAGATGCTTGTTTTTGCAGTTCTCAAAAGGGTGAATTTGTGTCTGCAGAGGTAACATGCCTTTTCTTCACAGGAAAAATGTTATAAAATACACATACAGAGTTAAGGGGAAAATCTTAATCCCATTGTTTCTTTGCAAATTTTATATACACAGAATCAGCCCCTAACCTCTGAAAAGCAGAGGTTCGATGAATAGATTGTCTGGGAGACAGCACACTTCCCAAGACATCTTGTCAGGCCCACAGATCACTGCTTCTGTACCCCTCAGTAGGGAATCCCCTATCACCACTACACACCTCCTCTTAGCTTTGGTCGGGGTTCTTCCGTGAGCTGTCCGTTCCAAGGTCGCCTGCACATTCCCTGAGGACTGACTTTGCTGCTCGTCTTCATATACGTGATCGACTGTAATGAGGGAGAGATCCTCAAATGGAGTCTGTTCTTCATCTTCCATGCTAGGGGAGAGGACCTCAAAGTGATTGTGTATTTCTAAACAATCAGAGTGAACCCTGGGCCTCCTACTTCTTTGAGTCACATTTCTCCATATATCTGGCTCCTGTGTTGGTGAACTAGCCTCCTTCTCAGGGGAGTCCCCTGTCTCCTCCTTGGTGGAGACGGTGTGCTCTGTTGCTTCCAAGAAGAGCTCCAGCTCTCTAATTCTTTGGAGCGTAGCTACATGTTCCTCCAGTTGCTGGACTTTGTCTTCTAAGAGGGCAATCAACATGCAATTGCTGCAGGTAAAGCTGCCTGCAACCTTTGGCAAGATGGCAAACATTGCGCAGGAACCGCAGGCGACTACAGCTGTTCCCTTCCCCTCCATCTCAGAACCACTGGCAGTCATCTTTGAGAATTCCTGGAGAACAGGCGAAGTCCCGGCAGACTGGAGGAGGGCAAATGTTGTCCCTATTTTCAAAAAGGGGAAAAGAGAGGACCCAAATAATTACCGCCCAGTCAGTCTGACATCAATACCAGGGAAGATTCTGGAGCAGATCATTAAGCAAACAGTCTGTGAGCACCTAGAAAGGAATGCTGTGATCACCAATAGTCAGCATGGATTTCTGAAAAATAAGTCATGTCAGACTAACCTGATCTCGTTTTTTGACAGAATTACAAGCCTGGTAGATGAAGGGAACGCAGTGGATGTAGCCTACCTTGATTTCAGCAAGGCATTTGACAAGGTGCCCCATGATATTCTTGTAAAGAAGCTGGTAAAATGCGGTCTTGACTATGCTACCACTCAGTGGATTTGTAACTGGCTGACTGACCGAACCCAAAGGGTGCTCATCAATGGTTTCTCTTCATCCTGGAGAAGAGTGACTAGTGGGGTGCCACAGGGTTCTGTCTTGGGCCCGGTCTTATTCAACATCTTTATCAACGATTTGGATGCTGGACTCAAGGGCATCCTGATCAAACTGGGAGGGGTAGCTAACACCCCAGAGGACAGGATCACACTTCAAAATGACCTTGACAGATTAGAGAACTGGGCCAAAACAAACAAGATGAATTTTAACAGGGAGAAATGTAAAGTATTGCACTTGGGCAAAAAAAATGAGAGGCACAAATACAAGATGGGTGACACCTGGCTTGAGAGCAGTACATGTGAAAAGGGTCTAGGAGTCTTGGTTGACCACAAACTTGACATGAGCCAACAGTGTGACGCGGCAGCTAAAAACGCCAATGCAATTCTGGGCTGCATCAATAGGAGTATAGCATCTAGATCAAGGGAAGTAATAGTGCCACTGTATTCTGCTCTGGTCAGACCTCACCTGGAAACGATGCCTTGTGAGGAACGGCTAAGGGAGCTGGGCATGTTTAGCCTGGAGAAGAGGAGGTTAAGGGGTGATATGATAGCCATGTTCAAATATATAAAAGGATGTCACATAGAGGAGGGAGAAAGGTTGTTTTCTGCTGCTCCAGAGAAGCGGACATGGAGCAATGGATCCAAACTACAAGAAAGAAGATTCCACCTAAACATTAAGAAGAACTTCCTGACAGTAAGAGCTGTTCGACAGTGGAATTTGCTGCCAAGGAGTGTGGTGGAGTCTCCTTCTTTGGAGGTCTTTAAGCAGAGGCTTGACAACCATATGTCAGGAGTGCTCTGATGGTGTTTCCTGCTTGGCAGGGGGTTGGACTCGATGGCCCTTGTGGTCTCTTCCAACCTATGATTCTATGATTCTATGGAGTGGAGTAGATCTGCACAAGTAGCTAAGTGTGAAGCAGTAAAAATGAAAGTGAAACCTTGTGAGCAGAATACAGATGTACCTTGGTTGCCGAACGCCTTGGTACTCGTACGTTTCGACTCGTGAATGAACGAAACCCAGAAGTGACTGTTCTGATTTTCGAATGATTTTTTGGAAGCCGAACGTCCAACATGGCTTCCATGGCTTCCAACTGAGTGCAGGAAGGTCCTGCAGCCAATCGGAAGCCGCACCTTGGTTTTTGAACAGTTCTGGGAGTCGAACAGACTCCCGGAACAGATTAAGTTTGACAACCAAGGTACGACTGTACTCAACAGTCTTCGGATCTTTGTGTAATAATTGTGCAAGTCAGTTGCATGTCTAGGCAACTCAGACTTGGGTCAAGGCACTTCAGGGCTGGCAACCTCTTCCCAATCTCACTGGGTTCCAAAAACTGCACTAGCACTTAACTGAATAGGCACCTGAATGTAGAAGCAAATCTAAAGAGGTGGGTGGTGGTGGTCGTGGAAATACAGAAGTTTTTTCATGTGTGCTAAAACTCAGTCTAAGTGTTTGTTTGTTTGTTTCTTAAAGTTTAACCACATCAGTTAACGAACATGGCTACGTATGCTATAATGTTATTGTTTCAGTTAAATAAATTGTTTAAATTGTTATTAAGGAAATGATTGTTTTTCTCCTTCCAATAAAGCATAGCAGAAAAGTTGTCCAAATATAAACAGTTAATTTATTAAACCTCACAATAATTTCATAATTATCTGTCTATGTATTTCTAATAGTATAACCAAATCAGTAATTTTGGATATAACTGTAAAAACTACTCTAACAATTAATTATTCCAAAAATGAAACCTTCATCTGGTTGTAAATATTAAGATTATACCAGCAAGAATGAGTCTTTCTGTAAAAAAAGTGATTTAAATCGAGTCTTACTGACTAGTGATTTAAATTGTGATTTAAATCAATTTGATTTAAATCAAACCCACCCTGGTCTATATATGGGGTGGACATGTATGTGGGTTCAGATATACATCTGTAATGCTACTAAACTAGGGGAGATTAGCAGCCAAACCTAACAAATGCATATTCCTGCAAGTTAGCCTGAGAAGGGGCTAAGTCCACAGAGCTGTATTGCTGATAGATGGATACTCAGACCATAGAACTACAGTTGGTAGAGAGGACTCAGTGTGATGTCATTTCCCCTCCTCTCCTGGAAAGGAAGAAGCATATAGCACTTCCAGTTCCTTTCTCTATTTGACCAATGATAGATGCAGACATGCCTGGAGCTGATTATACTGTAAATATCAGCATTTTGCTTTTAACTTTGCTGCCAAGGATGGGATTTGAAACTCTGTTCGACCGGCACACGTGGGCATCTGGAGGAATAAATTGCAATTAATATATCCTCTCCTACCCATTAAAACCCATCCCATATAAACTGGCTTGGACAGCCAGCTACAGTCTTTAAAAAGACACATGGAGGCTGTCCTTCCCAACATTTTTCCTGAAGAGTTTCAATTATAAATCTAGACATAAAATTTGGCACTCACCCTTTCATCCTTGACCGTGCAACAAAAATAAGATTCAGTGGACAATTTATGCTCCCACTTTTGTCTCTTGCCTTCTCCAATATCTTTTCCGTACCATAAAATAAAATTGGGAATCATTTGAGCCATTTCATTTTAATTTCTGGATCCTCCCCCTTACCACAAAGCAATAACAAACATCAACAAAGCAAATCAGTTTGTATTCCAGTTTGACTTTAGCCTGAGATCTTGTATGTTTTTATCGACATTGAACTCCTTTTTACAGCACCATCTGTTGAATATAACTAGAATTTCAGTGTAACATTGTACCCAAACATTGTTCCAAAATTAGATTAAAAAGAAAAGCACACTGGCTACATTATGCCAGAAACAAATAAATCCATTCATTTGAGCGTCTGTGCAACCTCATCTTTGGGAGCCAATCACTTTGAGATGTATGAAGAGCTTTTATAATGATGGTGATTATGATGAGGGGGAGACTAGGTAAGGAACAATACACAATGGCCTTCAAGCAAAAAGAAAGGAAAAAAGAGTGTCATAGCAGAGAGCTTTTTAATGTAGGTGGGAAGTACCGCAGGGTGTATATTAACTGTAAGCGATAGCATTACATCTCTGCTTTAGACAGAGGCAGGCATTTATCAGAACCCAAACAAACAGATTGTTCCAGCACTACACTGCTTTTTATAAGAAACACTGAGAAGTTCCACAGAGCACAGCACATTTCCCAGCGCAGACTTGAAATGCGGTAGAAAACTGATATATAAAATGGCGACTATCCCTTGATTTTTAAAAACCATTATTTGCACCTGATTACAGCCAATATTTCCAAAGCAAATATTTCTCGATAGCATATATCCAATATGGGGACTTCCGGCTGGTTTGCTTCCAAGAAAATCTACACCCTTGCTTTGCCTGTTGGTGGTAGAGGCTGATAGTCATTTTTGCTTGCCTAGCTAACAGTGGGTGGCGCTGTGGTCTAAACCACTGAGCCTCTTGGGCTTGCCGATCAGAAGGTCGGCAGTTTGAATCCCTGTGACAGGGTGAGCTCCCATTGCTCGGTCCCTGCTCCTGCCAACCTAGCAGTTCGAAAGCATTCCAGTTCAAGTAGATAAATAGGTACCGCTCCAGCAGGAAGGTAAACGGTGTTTCCGTGTGCTGCTCCGGTTTCGGTGTTCCGTTGCACCAGAAGCGGCTTAGTCATGCAGAAAAACTGTCTGCAGACAAACGCTGGCTCCCTTGGCCTGTAAAGCAAGGTGAGCGCCACAACCCCAGAGTCATCTGCGACTGGACTTAACTGTCAGGGGTCCTTTACCTTTACCTTTTAACTAACAGCTCTAATTGCTGAATTGTTCAAAAACTCGCAGAACTGACAGGATATGACAGAACTCAGAGCCTTCATTTAACTTTCCCCCTGTCATGATACCCAAGCTGGAGGCAGTAGGGAAGGTGGTGGTGGGGAGAACAGGAAGAGTGGATGTGGCTGAAAACCATTTAGAAAGGAAGAGAGAAAAGGGGAACACCCCTTATACAACAATGTTTGGTTTTCCATCTGAGGGATTGTCTTCCCACTAAGCATTTTTTGTACTTCTGCAAACCTAGGGTTCCCTTGGGCCTTTTGATGTGCATGGGTCATGCCATTTGGGCTACTTAAGGATCAGTGCTCACTGCTGAACATCACAAACAGAGGGAATTATACAGAATTCTATGAGGTTCCCCCCACCACCACCGTAGCTACCATGCCATCAAGATTATTGTCTGAGATAACTGCTAATCAAAGCAAGAATACTGCACACAAGAGAATGAGTCATTTGCTTCAGTTCTGGGAAACATGAGCACAGATGCACACACAGTTACATTAGTGGTCATGCAGGATTCAGATCGGATAACACACAAGATTTCGTATGCAGTCTACTATCATGAGATGCAACCTGTTGCACTCCGATTATAGCCGATATGTGTGGGTGGAGAATATTCTTTTTTCATCCACAAATTCCCTGCTGGATTGGAGTGGTTGACTTCATTTTTGTTTCTGAAAGTGCAATGCAAATGGCAAATGATAAAACAAAGCTGAACAGATGTTCCATTTTGAATGGGAAAAGGCTTGCTTTGCTTATTGGAGAGCTCCCAGGGAAATCTTCCAGTAGATCCTAACAATAATCGGAAGCTACGGACGATGTTGCACTGTTCCTGGCACTAGTCAGGGACAGAGAGAAAAAAAGGAGCCTGTGAACCTCATGCGAATTTGAGGGGGACACCATAAAGACAAAGGGCACCGCCCAGCCACTTCCAAGTCCCAGTGATTTTGAGGAGACAGAGGAAACACCTGCTTACCTCTCCTGCTGAAATCAAATGGGACTTAGAAAGGCTTTGAGCCAGTGTGGTGTAGTGTTTAAGAGCGGTAGACTCGTAATCTGGTGAACCGGGTTCAATTCCCCGCTCCTCCACGTGCACCTTGGGCCAGTCACACTTCTCTGAAGTCTCTCAGCCCCACTCACCTCACAGAGTGTTTGTTGTGGGGGAGGAAGGGAAAAGGAGAATGTTAGCCGCTTTGAGACTCCTTAGGGTAGTGATAAAGCGGGATATCAAATCCAAACTCTACTCTTCTTTGGGTCCTGCTCAGAGATGGTGCTTCATTGGAGCTGTTAATGGCAATCTTGTCACATGGCAAGTTCACTTCAAACCTTTCCTTTGAAATGCATTATGAAATCCCCAGTTATTACAAATAGGTCAATGGTACCGGGTTGGTCCAACTCATATTATCTGAACACCACCCATAACTCCAACTGCCCAGCAATTCCTCTTATTGCTGCCATTTCCTAGGCAACCAAACAGCCAGCCGTAGAAATGGAATGTGCAAAGGGAAGAAGGAACCCAATCTGGAAGTATTTCTATTTGTGTCTTGTTTAAACGTATTCCTAATTCTCAAGAGTTATCTACGATTGACGTCAGAAAACACACAACACAAGAGGCGGAGGAGAGGTTAGGTCAGCATGGAAGAATGCAGAACTTTCAAGATGTTGTGCATTTGAAAGTGTTGACTTTAGAGTTTTACTATTTCACTGCACGAAACCCACGCATTTAGGATAGTTTCATCTCCGCCAAGCTAAGCAGTTGGCTCCTTACCTCTCTCGCCCTGACCTAGCCACTGTGATCCACGCGACGGTCACCTCCAGACTGGATTATTGTAACTCGCTCTACGTGGGGCTGCCCCTGAGACTGACCCAGAAACTCCAGCGGGTGCAGAATGCCGCAGCGAGACTCCTTACGGGGTCTTCGCTGCGGGATCACATTCATCCGGTGCTATACCAGCTGCACTGGCTCCCGGTGGAGTACAGGATCAGGTTTAAGGTGCTGGTTTTAACCTTCAAAGCCCTATACGGCCTAGGACCCTCGTATCTACGGGACCGCCTCTCCTGGTATGCCCCACAGAGGAACTTACGGTCTTCAAATAAAAACATCTTGAAGGTCCCAGGCCTCAGAGAGGTTAGGCTGGCCTCAACTAGAGCCAGGGCTTTTTCGGCTGCGGCTCCAACCTGGTGGAACGCTCTGTCACAAGAGACAAGGGCCCTCCAGGACTTGACATCTTTCCGCAGGGCCTGCAAGACAGAGCTGTTCCACCAGGCCTTTGGTCAGGGCGCAGCCTGACTCCCTCCTTTGGCAATCTTTACAATACTTTAGTTTATGGTTGCCATCAATTTTGATTTTAATTAATTCTTTGATGTTTTATAATGTTGCACTATTTTAGTGTTGTTAGCCGCCCTGAGCCCGGCTTCGGCTGGGGAGGGCGGGATATAAATAAAATTTATTATTATTATTATTATTATTATCCAAGACATTGAACTTTGGAAAGAAGACCGCATCACTGAAATTCTGTGCCATCCACAAATCTACTCTAGGTTTTTTTAAAAGCAGTTTTTCCAAATGCACAAATTCCACCCCACACTAAAATACAAAGGCCAAATGCACACAAAGATTGCTTTGCTCTTTGCTGGCACTCTGTATCAGTTGCAGTTTCATCATCATCATCATCCTTCACCCGAAGTTCTCCGGGTGGTACACAAGATAAAAATACAGGGTAAAAGCACAAAATAAATTGTTAAAGTGCAGACTTTTCAGTACTGACTGCTCTTAGCTCACAGAGGAAATAAGACAACTCTTGACATGATATGGTATTATTGTTTGGGTATCTGTGGGCTCAGGGGGTGTGGGGCATACATATGGGGGGAAAGAAAAGAAAAACCTCTCGCACCCCCATGCTAGGCTCAAAACATCCCTGTACAGTGTCAGACCTTGGCTTGTTCTTGTCTTAGCCAGCAAGGACTCCAAAAACCGTCCCCTGCAGCTAGAGTTTTTCTCTTCCCTCTAGTTTCTTCTCACTTGACCCTTCCGCTAAGCTCTTACAGTACTGATTTACTTACTGTACTTTTCTGTGTATAAGACCATGATTTTTTATTTTTTATTTAAAAATCATGCTAAAATGTGGTGGTCGTTTTATACATGGGTAGTGCATAGGGTGGACATTTGGTTGGTTGCTGGCGTGGCTGTCAGCGGCTATTGTGCATGTTATTGGTTGCTGCATCAGTGGGTGGTGTTGATTTTGTGATGCTCTGGCAGGTGGGCGGGCGATTGGCAGCTTCCGCTGCTGATGGTTCCCCAAAATAGGTGTAGTCTTATACACGGGGGCTTCTTATAGATGGAAAAGTATGGTATTTAGTTCTTTCTCAGTTTAACAGATGTCATAGGGCGGGCCCCAACTCTTTCTCAGAGAGACTTCCAGACTGACAGCTGCTAGACCTAGCAGGCTCACTGAGCTAGGTAGGCCAATGCAGAAAATAATACCTCCAGACAAACTGAAGGACAGTGCAATGTATGTTTGTGCCTTGAATGTATTCTGAGAGTGCCAAGTCTGTTAGAACCTCAACAGATCTCGCAAAATGCATGCTGGTCTATGGATTATCTTAAAAATACATTCAAATGAGACAAATCGACTGATATTTGTCTTTATGTGTGTGGTGCATGCTCTGGTTATCTCCTGCTTGGATTACTGCAATGTGCTCTACGTGGGGCTACCTTTGAAGGTGACCCGGAAACTACAACTAATCCAGAATGCAGCAGCTAGACTTCTGACTGGGGGCAGCCGCCAAGACCACATAACCCCAGTCCTGAAAGACCTACATTGGCTACCAGTACGTTTCCAAGCACAATTCAAAGTGTTGGTGTTGACCTTTAAAGCCCTAAACGGCCTTAGCCCAGTATACCTGAAAGAGTGTCTCCACCCCCATCATTCAGCCCAGACACTGAGGTCCAGCGCTGAGGGCCTTCTGGCGGTTCTCTCACTGCAAGAAGCAAAGCTACAGGGAACCAGGCAGAGGGCCTTCTTGGTAGTGGCGCCCGCCCTGTGGAATGCCCTCTCATCAGATGTCAAAGAGATAAACAACTACCTGACATTTAGAAGACATCTGAAGGCAGCCCTGTTCAGGGAAGTTTTTAATGTGTGACATTTTAATGTATTTTTAATCTTTGTTGGAAGCCACCCAGAGTGGCTGTACCAAGCCAGATGGGTGGGGTACAAATAATAACAACTTCTTCTTCTTCTTCTATAAAAAAGCCACAACAAAGCTGCAATAAATGCTGCACAAGTTGCTCCTTCTGCCAGGTGACTCAGTGGAGTCACAGTAAAGCCAAGCATCCCTAGTCACAGAGCTCTACCACCCCTGAACTTACCACAAACCTGTAAGCTCCACCGCCTGGCTCCACCCCCAGACTGCTCTGAGTCCCTGCCACCTCCAGGCGCTAAACACGTACCCAAACTATTGATATGAGGAGGTGGCAATGAACATGATTTTGGTTGCATGCATGAAGAGCTCAACCTCTCACACTAGACAGTATCTGCCATCACTTTAGATTTAGCGATTAACATAAAATAAAACCCATCAAAGCAAAACAGATACTCAAAGTTTCGGCACTGAATAACAGCTGCATCGTCAAATAAAGCTTACTCGTTCAGCCATTATTTGCAAAGCATTCAAATGGCTTATCCAGGCAATTGTGGAGATTTTTAAACAACAAATAAAAATAATACTCAATGTGAATTTTTGTGCGCATGATTTCAACTTCACTATGCACGAAAGTTTCAGTGTCCGTAACAATTTTATCTTTTTCTGAGAGCTGCTTCAGTCTGCTTTCCTGCCTAGGTTTCTGCCTGCCACTTCTAATCCTCATTTTTATTCCTGTTGGTTATCTGATCTCTTTGATCCTTCAGAGGAGGCCTTGAACTCTGGTTTTATTCCTAATGGAGTCCACTGGCAAGAAGTGGTGTTTTTTTTTCTCCTGTGGTTTTGCAGTCTTTATCACATTTGAGCTTTTTGTTTACTTTTCATAGGTTTTTGTAGCTTTTTTATATTTTCTGGAGATTCTGGACATTTTGTAGCACAAGAAAAGCTACCCAAACACTTGATATTTGTAGCAAAATCTTCAGCCACTGAGAAAACGGCCTTTTAATTTTTATCTTGTGTTTTCATTAAACAAAGAAGGAGTTGGGGGGGAGGGAGCAGAGAGAGAGAAGGCAATGTTTAAACAATATGGTCCAAGATACAGTCTGAAGACACATGAGGCCACTTAGCTTGATGAGCTAAGCAGGTCTGGGTCTGGTAAATACCTGAGCAGGTGACTCTCTGCAAACTGCAAGTACACTGCCATGGGCTCCCTGACAGAAGAAAGGAGGGCTATAAGTGTGAGAAAATAAATAAATATGGCAGTACAGTAGTACCTCTGGTTACGTACTTAATTTGTTCCGGAGGTCCGTTCTTAACCTGAAACTGTTCTTAACCTGAAGACCACTTTAGCTAATGGGGCCTCCCACTGCTGCCGTGCCACTGGAGCACAATTTCTGTTCTCATCCTGAAGCAAAGTTCTTAACCTGAGGTACTATTTGTGGGTTAGCAGTGTCTGTAACCTGAAGCATATGTAACCTGAAGCGTATATAACCCGAGGTACCACTGTATAGAAAATTCAGATTATAGACAGGGACAATATAAATACATCCAGAAGTCTGCAGAAATTCAACCATGTCAATCAGCCTAATGAATGATTTCCCTTTCTAAAGTTACTAATGTTGGGGATAATTCAAACCAAAAAAGGCAAGTCTGAGGTCAGACTTTTTAGCTGTCCTCTCTAATCTTAATTAATTAATTAATTAATTAATTAATTAAATTTGTATACCACCCTTTATTTGAAGATCACAGGGCGGTTCATGACAGAAAAATACAAAATACATAATAAAATATAACCCCCTTCCCACAAATACATTGGCAACTGGCTGGTAGTTACTTAGATTTTTTGAATCCGGGGACAGTTTCTTGAGGAGTGGTGTTACCACTGCCTCTTTCAAGCAGGCAGGGACCACACCCTCTCGCAAGGATGCATTTATCACTTCCCTAGCCCAGCCAGCTGTCCCTTCAGTGCCAGTTTTTATCAGCCAAGAGGGGCATGGGTCCAGAGTGCAAGTGGTTGTCCTGACCAATCCAACCACGTTATCCACGTCCTTGAGCCTTACTAACTGGAACTCACCCAACAGAACACAACTAGACAGTGCTCTGGAAATCCCTTGAGAATTCAACTGTTGTAATAGTGGAGTGAAGACCTCAGTTGACACAAGTGATTTTGTCATCAAAATGCTTTGCCAACAAGTCACAGCTAGTTGCTGTCGGTTCTACCACCACCTTTGGGCCAGACTGTGTAAAAGGTCCCACACTGCCTGGAAAAGCTCTGCCGGACGGCATAGTGAGGAGGCAATGGAGGCAACAAAGTATGTCTTCTTTGCTGCCTTCACTGCCAATAGGTAGACTTGATGATTAGTCCTCACCAGTGTTTGATGGCATTCTACTGGAGTTTTCCTCCAGTCACATTTGAGCCATCTCCCAGTTTGTTTCCATGTCCTAAGCCCTGGAGTATACCAGGGAGCCAAGTGGGCTCCACAAAGTGGGAGAGGGTGCTTTGGGGTGATCGTGTCAACTGTCAAATCCATTTGGGTGTGCGGAAACTTTGGATGTCATTGGATCCATCAGAATCTGAGGGTGGACCATGCTGATAGGTCCCTTGCCTCTGCAGAGGGGAAAAGGTACTGAGAGCCTAAATCTCAGCAGGAAGTGATCTGACCATGACAAAGGACTGATGTCAATATTCCCCACTTTCAGTTCACCCTCTTCCTGCTCAGTTGAGAAAACAAGATCCAGAGTGTGGCCTGTCACATGTGTTGGGCCAGTGACATCTTGGGGCAACCCCATGGTTGTCATGGCAGCCATGAAGTCCTGAGCCACTCTAGAGCCAGTTGCATCATCAATCCCCCAGAAGGAGTCTGGGAGTCCTCAGCATTGTCTCTGAGACCAGGTCTGTCAGCTCAGGCAGGGAGACTGCTGGGCAACAAGGCAGGTAGTAAATCCCTAATCTGTCCCGACTGCCCGGTGCCAGGAACAAGCACTCTAGTTCTCCCTGTAGCTGACAGAGAGCAAGAGAGAGATGCAATCTCTGCAAACCACAGCAACCCCCCCCCCCCAGTCTACCCTGATGCTGACCAAGTACCCAGGTGGGCACAGCTGGGTGAGACCAACTCCACCCTGCTCACACACCTGGGTTTTAGTTTTACAGATCAGACCATGGATGAGAGAAGTCCTACTCAAAGTAGACCTGGCATTCAGCAACAGCAGCCGCAGACCTGAGGGCTGGTTAAGGCCCACATCACTGAGATGCCATACCTGCATCTCCACTATATCACTTCATTTTTTTAAAAAATGATATTTATTAAGTTTTCCAATTTAACAGTCCAATAAAAAAACACATTAAAACATTCCAAATTATAATACAATAAAAAGCCGAATAATCATGCCAAATAATATATCTTTGGGTGGCTTCCCATGCTCTGAAGTTTGGGGAGTGATGATCTAATATTGTACTGCATTCCTTAATTAGTCCAAATAGTCCCTATAAACATTTCCAATGTTGATCCTTCATTTATTTTTAACAGCCTCTGAGTTCGTTTAACAAGTGGGTTCATCCTTTGTAGTTCTGTGTGAAATATTTTAATTCTCTTCTTCTTTATTGTCCTGTTGTAATCCAGCGTTCTCATCAATGCACTTTCACTTTCTGCACACAAAGGCAATTCTTAGTGCGTCACATCCAAGACAGAGGAAGATGTGCCTTCTGCCATTAGTGCCAGGCGTATATCCAGAATTCCCTTCTCTGATCTTGTTCCAGCTGCTAACAAGCTGATGCCTCCGTAAAAATGCCATAGCTCCCATCATATATTCTTTTTGTCATTCCATTAAGGGTCACTGCCAGAATCATAGTCAAATTTTCACACAGTCAATTTTGTAGTTAAACCATAACAATAACGATAGCAAGATACTCTTTCAGTCCTGCTTGCATATTTCAAACAGACAGTTCTTCGGGGGAGATTTGCTGAATAAAGCAGCAAATGCAAAATATATCAAGAGAAAATAATGGAGGGTCACCTCCCCCAACGAACCGATAGTTACAGCAAAAGTCCTTCTCCAGGTCGAACTCTTGGCACCCAGTGGCTGAATCAGTTAGCAGAGTACTTTATCTCCCCTAGTTCAGAGCATGCCTGTTAGTTAAGTCCAAATTTTATCTTATAAAACAGGTGTCCTCTGCTCATGGCAACAGCTTTGGGGAGTTGCCGAAATGCGCAGTGCAATGTATCCAGTTCCCCCTGCCCCCGCATTCCTTCAGAATGGGCGGCAGGTATCGGACGATTTGTGGGTGAAGCAGTCCCCCCCCCGGCCCTGGGGTTTGGGGGGGGAGGATAATTACTCCCATATATCCTCAATTAGCTGCACGGAAAGGCTCCGCGGGCATAGGGACCGCGGTTCGCCATGGCAGCCAGACATGAAGTGCCCACTATACCACTTCAGACTGCGGTTCAGGACTCACATCACTGAATACTTCTCCACAGAAAAAAACAAAATGTCAGTGAGATGGTGGCCTTCTGTGAAAACTAGGCCTAATCCTTTTCAATAGAAAATTCTTCCACTGAGTAACTGCCATGATTCTCCTGAAGTCTTTTGCCCCCTTTGTTCCTTTTGTCAGTAGGTTATGAGTTTGCTGTTCTAGAGGTAGATAAAATTCTGTTCAAAGGTACATTTCACAGCATATAAAATACATTTATTTAAATTTTGATGCCATAAGGCATTTTGTGATTAACTTGAGGAGTCAAGCCCTCTTTTCAGGTTATGTAGCATATCTGAACTCTTTTCTCTTGATCTCACCTTGAAATGTGGCTTTCCTCCCTAGTTCTTTATACATGCTACAATGCATTCTTCTTTGGCATTTCTGTCTTACAGAATGTACTAGTCATGATATTCTTTGTTGTTCCATTCCTTTTGCATTTTAGCCTTGAGAATGTGAGAAATGTAAACGAATTATTTCTTTTTCAAACTCCCTGCAGGTTAAATGTGAAACTCCTGTTCTGCTGGACAACATACCTGTTTTAGACATGAAGGGCTCACAGTAGATGCTTTTGTTGCAACCTTCCACATTGCAGCGCACCATTTGTAGGGCTGACATTGAAGACGGTCCAGAAATGACAGTTCAAAAATAAGGCCACAAGATTATTAACTGGTTCTGGACATTTTGACTGTATTTTACCAGTACTTTATCAACTGTGCTGGCTTCCATTCCATTTTGAGGTCCACTTGGAAGTCTAGACTTTAAGATCTAAAATGTTGAGCGGCTTGGGATCGGGTTGTTTGGGGGAGGGGGGAAGTCTTCTTCTGTAAATGCCTACCCAGATCTTATGATCTTCTTTGAAAGTACCTTATCAAATGAGGGTGGCTGCTAGCCTTCTCAGTGGTGGCACCCCAACTGTTGAATAGTCTCCTCAGAGACACTCACATGGCACTTCTTTGTGGTTTATTTTGTGATAAATACAAGGTGGTCTACCTTTAGGGGCAAATTTCAAATTTTGAGAAATGAGCATGGGGACCAGTCACAAAATGGCTTCTGTGAGAGCACAGCATAGCACAAAATGCCCAAAGACTGCTGTGAGAGCAAGGCATAATGACCCACATCTAAGAGAACAAAAGATGACACAGGACCACAACATAGTGCATGTCCCCTCCAATCAAGAGATAATTCAGGGGGCAGGGAAGACAACTACATCAGCCGTATTGTGCTCATTTACAGAGAGAAGCTTTGTACCTCTCCTCAGAACTGATAAATAAGTAAATCTGCTGCTGCAACAGTTTGACCTACAAATACAAAGGGAAGTACAGTGGTACCTCGGGTTACATACGCTTCAGATTACATACGCTTCAGGTTACAGACTCCGCTAACCCAGTGGTACCTCGAGTTAAGAACTTTGCTTCAGGATGAGAACAGAAATCGTGCTCTGGCGGTGCAGCTGCAGTGGGAGGCCCCATTAGCTAAAGTGGTGCTTCAGGTTAAGAACAGTTTGAGGTTAAGAACGGACCTCCGGAACAAATTAAGTATTTAACCCAAGGTACCACTGTACTAAGGGGAGATCAATACATTGTTTCCAAAGTTCCACAGCCCTGAAACATTTGGCCAAGTGCATGGTGCGTGGCTTCTATGGGGTTGAACGCTCACTGGCCCTTGATGTTCTAATCTGCTGCTCTTGCATGAAGGATTATTATTATTATTATTATTATTATTATTATTTTTGCTGCCCCTCAAGTATGAGCGCAAAAGATGCGAACACTCTCAAGGCCAACGAATTTGTGGAGCTTGTGCATGACTGTGGAGACAGGCCCAAAGAGGAAGAGCAGCAAGGCACAGCTATCATTGCATGGACTACAAGGTGTTTGTGGATGTGGGGAAGTACAAACTGGATCACGTGTGCTGAAAGATTGACACAGGCGAGCAGGATTCAACCACCCAATCGTCCTTCAAATGCCCTTCCTGCTGAAACACATCCATTTACCTGGAAGTGAATCAGTTGTGTGATATTTTCAGAGATGTTTAGTTGCACTTTGGAGGAGGTGGGGAGTGAATTTAAGTATTTTTTATCTTATCTTAAATATGAAGTAGTTATTTATATTTTTTATTTCTCCTTCCTTCCTTCCTGCCTGCCTGCCTGCCTCTTTTTCACGAGGTGCATTGGCCTACACTGCCTGCATTTCTGGGACACAATGCCCCCAGGAAAGACACCTCTCCCTGAAAGTCACCGAATATCCACAAGCTCCCACTATCAAAAGGGATAGATTTCTAACTTCCATCCAATCTAACAAATCTAACCTAAGCATCTCTGGAACACTATAGCAATTTTAAAAGAAGTGATTTTTCATAAAATAATGATTGCTACATGACAAGTAATTGCAAGAACTGAGCAATGCTGCGTTTGCTTAGTAAATGGTCAAGGGTTTTATTAGTACAGACATTTCCCCCTGTCTTTAGTATTGTATCTCTTCCTACCTGTTCACCTGGATGTCTCAGAGGCATCTCAGACTCATCTATGTCAGCCTTCATATCCTCAGGTTCACACTGTTGATGGGGCATGCATCTTTGATTCTTCTTCTTCTCTCCTTTGCTCCCCACATTCAATAAATCGGCAAGTCGCGTCACTCCCTGAACAGCATTGTAAAAAACCCACCTGGCCCTTCCTCTTCCTCCCACTCAGATAAATCTCTCATTCATGCTCTGGTAGTCACCTGAGTCCTAGCTTGAGATTACTGCTCAGTGGAGGCAGAAACCTGAACAGGATCTACTGATAGATCTCTGGGTGATTTGCACTGGATCACCAAGGATTTTGCACCTCAAAGCAACAACTTTCCCTCCAAAATTAGGCGGGGTGTGAAAGGACTGCAAACTCAGGTCTGGCTTTGTGTGAAAGGGCTGTGAGATCAGGTCTAGAACAGGCAGCGACCATTTTTCCTGGCCCCCGCCTAGCTCAGCAGAGCTCAGCAACATAAGCCCGTCCCACCTTATTATTATTATTATTATTATTATTATTATTATTATTATTATTTCAACTTATACAGCATCCTATACCTGGAGGTCACAGGGTGGTTCACAACAAGACCACAACATATGAAATCAAACCAAAAGCAGTAACCTAATAAACCCCCCCCCCCAAAAAAAGTCACATTCTAAAAGGGTGTTGGATGTCAATAAGATCAACTAAAGGCCTGGTTTAAAAGCAATGTTTTTGCCTGGCGCCTAAAGGTGTACAGTATAATGAAGGTGAACTTTCATGGGGAGAGCATTCCATAGATGGAGAGCCACTGCAGAGAACCCTGTTCAGCCCTCTTCCAGGTCCAAATGGACCCACGCACCAGCCACCGTGCATCAGTTCAGCGTGTGCAAAATGGTTGCCTCGTGTACTGAAAACAAATTCTTGGGATCCAGTACACTCAGAGACATCCTCTTCCTTACTTCTAAGCGTATAATGTCTCCCACCCCCAAGCTTTCTACGCTACTAATTTGCACTTGATGGGCTACAAGGCCTAAGGGGGGAAAAACAAAGTAGATGTTGCAAGTTTGAACTCCCCCACACCATTCTTTTACGTTATGAACTCGCTTGGATCAGGGACCTACCTATTTTTCCTGTTGGTGACAATTAAGACCTGCTGGAGCACAGTTGTGATCGGTTTTTGTCCTCAAGAACCGGCATTGTTAGAGAATGGAGTGCAGCTTCTTCTTTTCTTTTCTTAAATATATATATAGCTTCTTACGTGAGGCCCTTAGCCAAAGCAAGAAAAAATAACTTAGTCAACAGCTTTTGCATAAAATGCCTGCTCTATCACCTCCTGTGATACAGTAATGAATGAGCACGGACCAGACATCTTCAGATTCTCCAGATGTTAAGGATCCTCCAGGATGCTTAGTTCCTGACAAGACACTGAGTGTATAATATACATTGAGTGTATAATATAGCCTTGCTCTTCAATACATCAGTCAGAGAAGCTGTTGTTGTGTGTTTTTAAAAAGACTGTCACGGACTGTTGCAAAACAAAAAGGTGAGTCACCAGAAACGGTTTTTTACAAAGACTCCAAGGCAAACCACACACAGCTTTGAGAAACCTATTAAGGCTGTCAGTTAATTTCAGGCTATGCTTCTGAACAGTGGTGAAGCTAGGTAGTTTTAGACCCTGGACTTACTGGTCTTACAGAGAGCCCTCTTTTAGGTGACTGTGTGTATTGCTTCATTCCTGAAACACATAAAGTAAAGGTAAAGGGACCCCTGACCATTAGGTCCAGTCGTGGCCGACTCTGGGGTTGCTGCGCTCATCCCGCTTTATTGGCCGAGGGAGCTGGCGTACAGCTTCCGGGTCATGTGGCCAGCATGACTAAGCTGCTTTTTGGCGAACCAGAGCAGCGCACGGAAACGTCATTTACCTTCCCACCGGAGCGGTACCTATTTATCTACTTGCACTTTGATGTGCTTTCGAACTGCTAGGTTGGCAGGAGCAGGGACCGAGCAACGGGAGTTCACCCCGTCGCGGGGATTCGAACCGCTGACCTTCTGATCAGCAAGTCCTAGGCTCTGTGGCTTAACCCACAGCTCCAACCACATCCCCCCTGAAACACATACTTAACATTTATTCCTCCTCTCCCCCTCCAATGTTATGCTTTACTGCTGCTTCTGCCAGTAGTAGCCAGTTTGCTAACTCTTATTAAAAATAATGAAAAAAAGACATAGCTTGTGCAGTTTTGCATTTTAAACTCATAGCGTCATCATGACTATAGGAATAAAATGGAGTTTCTTAACAATGTATTAGTGTAAAAATGGACCAAGTGTCTCACTTAAGGGGATTAGTTTAACCTCAGGTTGTGTTGATCAGGCAAAACTTTATCACAGTCTGGGCTCTCTCACACATGATTAAATTCCTACTTTCCAAAAAAGCTTGTTATTCATATGCAGAAAAGGTATTTGGAAACTTAGGCTGGTACTGGCTCAGGTGATTTTGCAATAACTCGTTCATATTGACTCATCTCCAGAAGATGCCTGTAGTATGAAAGTATGCATTGGGTTTTTTTCCTGATCATAGTAGTGACTGGTATCTTGCTTTGGATTTAATTTGATACTAAAGATTTATGTACTATTGAGTCTTTCCTTTCACAGAAAAGCTTACAGGATGTATCTTAAGAAATTAGTATTCAGTTAATTGGATTTCTTGCCCACACTTCACCTTACGGTCCCAGGGCAGGCTACAACAATATAAAACACAATTTTTTAATCATTTTAAACAATTTACAACCAGAAGAATAGGGTGGGTCCTAAAAATGCAAGTATCTCAGGTGTCAGTGGCTAGTTGTGTCTTCAGCATATGGCAGAAAAAGCTCTCCTGGATGACATACACACATGTTGTTGCTGTTATTTAGTAAATGTAAGACAAACTTACATACTGAATCAAATCTCTGACTATTTGGAGTAGTGAAAAATTTCTCTAAAAACCCACTTTTACTGATGAGGAGGACTCTGAAGCTGGAGGTTCCATGTAGTTACTGTGGCAAATATCCATTTATAGACCAGTTCCTGATCTCCTTTTAAAGCCATTTAAGGAAGTGGCTTCAACGACATTTTACCCCCCTTTTGTCTGTCCTGAATCTTCTGCCAATCAGTTCCCGTGGGTGATTTGTATTATGACAGAAAGATGAGGGGGGGCCTACCTTTCTGTTTCTGTGCACCATTCATAAATTTATAAATCTCTACTATGTAGCTCCTTATAGTGCAATCCTAGGCATGTTCCAATTGAATTCAATCAGATTTGCTTCAAGATAAGTGTGTATAGGAAAGCCAGCTTTCCAAAATGAACACGATTGGCTGTGCAAAATAGATTCACATCTTACTTCCCCCACACCCCAGAAGCCACTGTAGTTCAGGGAAAGGGATAGAGGAGAAATTTAATTCCATTTCACATTTAAAGGCAAACTTACCAGATTTGCCCTCTCCAAACCAAGCTGTGAACTGAGGCACAGCTATTATTTAAAATTGGTGCTTCTTTGAATTTTGCAGTGCTGTTGTCCAACCAAGTAATGTGAACAAAAATGCATATATTTGAGTATATTAGAGAAAGCAGTATATTAGTGAAAGTAACGTACAAAAATGCATTATATTGTGGGAAATGGATCTGGGGGGAAATTGCATATAAGGTCAAACACAAAGATGTGTTTATTAGGATAAATTCACATTAAAATGCTGATGAATTTTCAAGAGGATTTTTTTTATTAAAAAACAAGAGAGAAACATTGCAAACTGATGTGGAAATCTGGAGAACTTAAGATTGAAAAAAGGAGAAGCCAAGAGAAACCCAAATGGTCAGGTTTGTCTATCTGTATGGGTGGTTGGGTGTTTTCAACAACCATCCAAAGCAAGGCTTAGCAACCACCCTTCCAAGTGACCATCAAAAGTCATCAACTTTGTGGAGCAATACCTGGATAGAACTAACGTTTATATAGTTCAGTTAAACTGTGGCATTCCAATGAAAGATGGAATCCTATGAAAATGCCCAGCCAACATGTCCGGAATTTAGTCTCCCACCACCCCAGCAGCATCCCAAAAGGTTGCTGTCCACAAGGGAGAAGTTCAGAAGACCAAAAAGACACTCTAGCAGATGCACTCTAGCAGATGGCTCCCCAGGCTGTGCTTGTAGACCTCCATTGAGGGAGAACCCATCACCCCTCTAGGCAATTTGTTCCATTGTCTTAGCTACTCTTGCCACCAAGAGTACTCTTGCTACTCTTCTTCTTTGTCTTAGCTACTCTTGCTTCTTTGTCTTAGCTACTCTTGCTTCATTGTCTTAGCTACTCTTGCCACCAAGAGTACTACTCTTGCTACTCTTGCTTCTCCTAATGTTCAATCCAGAGGTGCATCCAGGTATTTGCTTGAACATGCACAGAAGCCCAACTGCAAAGCCCTGTCCCTGTGTGCATTGTGCCTCCAAGCTGAGCAGCATGGGTCTGCCAGGAGCTTCTGCGCATGTTGACTTGAATGCAAGTTGACCACCTCATGCAATCAAGGATCCTGTTTTATCAGGGCCCCCAATCAAGCAGGGTCCCATTCATGTCAAAGTGAATGTGAGTGTAAGGTCCCTGAAGAGCTACCCTACTCAATACGGGGAAGGTTAGAGTCTGAGTGCATTGGGCAGCACACATAGGGAGCGTTGTGGGCAGATGGTCCTATCCACAGAAACAAGGTTTCTACAAACCTGTCTCAAAATGTAACCACCTGTAACCTGACCACATTAAATCTCTCCCCCGCCCTGCCCCCAGTATGGATGAAAGGCAGAATCACTTTCCATTCTGCCCTGTATACATCACAGGCAGTGGTTCAGCTTCCAACATAACCTATGTTGTTTGTCTTGCGGTCCACCATAGCAAAATTTCACGTAATTAATTACAGCATTAATTAATTGTGCGATCATCCCATTATTCCACGCTATTCATTTCAGTGTGAATGAAACACAATGCAAACGGGCCAGAGGGAGTCATCAGTTATGAATCATTATGGATCATATCCAGAATGAGCAAACACCGATTGTGTTTCCTGTTCCAGATGACTAAGTTAACTCTGGCAATTCCCCCCACCCCCTTCCATCGGAATTCTCTGACATCCCTACCTCAGGGGCAGCAAAAAGAAAGTCTTTGCCCACTGGCATGTGACCTCCCATCAGGTACTTGAAGAGTGGTATTAACCACAACCACCACGCCACCCCAAGTATTGATTTCTTCAGACTAATCTGGTGTCATTTGCCTTGTTTTTTTATATTTTATTTTATTTTATTTTATTTTATTTTATTTTATTTTATTTTATTTTATTTTATTTTATTTTATTTTATTTATTTATAAATAGCTCCATTGCATGGCCCATCACCTTTAAGAGGACACAAAGCAAAAAGAGTAATCAGTGATTTAGTTCATTAACACACTGGGGTACCACCAATCCTCCACAAACGGAACTTTTAAAAAAACAAAACTAACTTGTTTTTGCTTTTGAAAGAACCCGTCAAAGTAGGTGAAAATTTGGTAACATTAAAAAAAAAACCACCCAAAGCTAATATGACTGTTTTATAACTGTTTCATTACAAAATGGTGGTTATATTCATGAAATATACTCGTTATATTCATGAAATATACTCAGGAGTCGAGAGTGGATTTCATGCTCTTTATTCAGCTCATAGTGGTGAGGAGAAATAGAGGTTCCCCCACAATATCTGCTTTATATACATTATTTACACAATGGGCTGCACGTGATTGGCTAATTCTGGGATTCTCCTGTAGGCCAATCAGGTTACGGATTCACTTCCACCTGGAGCTGGATTGGGTGGCTCCTGCGGACCAATCATACTGCTGCATTGTTCTAGGACCAATCAGACTGCTGCATTCTGGATCCTATTGTTCTAGGACCAATCAGACTGCTGCATTCTGGATCCTATTGTTCTAGGACCAATCAGACTGCTGCATTCTGGATCCTATTGTTCTAGGACCAATCAGACTGCTGCATTTTGGATCCTATTCAACTCAGTACATAACAATTCAGTATATTTGCCATGTTCAAACTTGATTTCTCCTGAAGTTAAAAAAAAAAAAGTTTTGTTAATTAGACATGCAAACTGATGTTATACCATGAGAATATGTTATACTCATTTGGCTGAACATCCTTTTCTCTCACTGGGGGCAAACAGTTGCCTGTGGAAAACCTGCAGACAGGACCTGAATGCAATAGCACTCCTGAAGTGTATTGAGTTTTAAAAATTAAAAAAAGAAATGTGAATTTCTCCCTAAATATGAGTGCATAATGGACAAGCTCTGAAGCTTTGACAACTATCAAATTCAGCCTTATTTTTCAAATACTAAAAGTGGATGGAGTTTCACTGGGGAAAGAGTGAAACAAATACAGTGGTACCTCAGGTTAAGTACTTAATTCGTTCTGGAGGTCTGTTCTTAACCTGAAACTGTTCTTAACCTGAAGCACCACTTTATAATAATAATAATTATTATTATTTTTTATTTGTACCCCGCCCATCTGGCTGGGTTTCCCCAGCCACTCTGGGCGGCTTCCATAGAAACCAAAACCATAGAAACCGCTGCCGCCGCACCGTCGGAGCACGATTTCTGTTCTCATCCTGAAGCAAAGTTCTTAGCCCGAGGTAATATTTCTGGGTTAGTGGAGTCTGTAACCTGAAGCGTATGTAACCCGAGGTACCACTGTAGTAACTATGGGATGGCCTGAAACATCAGGGCCCCAATCCAGCTTTCCATATTTGCAGCAGTTGAGTTGAGCACCCACCATTTACAGCACAAGCACACAGTTTCCTCTGCCAGCAAGGCAGTCTCAGTCCTCTAGTTTTTATTGGCAAGAGCTTGGGAAAACACTGTCGTTTGTTCTTAGAAGTAGCTGCTGCTCTCTAGACTCCCCGAGTGTCTGCTGGGGTTTAAGAGCAAAGTCAATTGTGCAAGTGTGCCATCTGCTGGTCAAAATCATGTATTTCCAGACTGCTCTGTATTTTTATTAAATAATCTGGGCCTCCACCAAATTTTGGGGGGGTTCATTTTTTAACAATGAAAGGTGCCATTTGCGGGTGTGCGTGCGATGTGAAATACGCTTTGAAAGAGCAGCACTTCCCAAAGGTGGAAAGTCGCCTTTTACTGTGAAATCAAAATGTTCCACTCTCTTGATAATGCATTTGCCCAGAGAGGAGGAGGGATTGCAATAAGCATTCTGTATGAACGCTTTAAAAAGAAACCATTCACAGTCTCCCTTTGCTGGACAAGCAGCCAAGGAAACACACTGGGGACAGAGCTGTGGATTGCATCCTTTAAAGCAGGGGTCAGCAAACTTTCTGAGCAGGGGGCCGGTCCACTGTCCCTCAGACCTTGTGGGGGGCCGGACTATATGGGGGGGGGGGAGAACAAATTCCTATGCCCCACAAATAACCCAAGGATGCATTTTAAATAAAAGCACACATTCTACTCATGTAAAAACACCAGGCAGGCCCCACAAATAACCCAGAGATGCATTTTAAATAAAAGGACACATTCTACTCATGTAAAAACACGTTGATTCCTGGACCATCTGCGGGCCGGATTTAGAAGGTGATTGGGCTGGATCCGGCCCCCGGGCCTTAGTTCACCTATCCATTCTTGAAAGTGACAAAAGCCACTTCGAAGTAGACAGTCCTCAGCAAAATTCTCCCCCGTGTAATGTTAAGGAATGCAGTCTGCGTCTTATGTATTCCTGACCACCAGAGTTTGGAGTGGTTCCAGTCCAGGTTTTATGCAAAGTTCGGGAACGCTAGACACCAGTCACTGGGGCAAATGAGAACGTGGGGAGGAATTCAACACTGGGCTAAGGCAATCAGCTTGCCAGATGAAATGATCACCCCCCTCCCCCCTGTGCCGCTCTGTGGGTTCTCTTGACACATACAATCCCTGGGTCAATTTTTAGGGTTGCACAGAGGAAGATGAAGGAGAGTGGAAGTCCTTGCACAGGGCATTTGCTAATAAAACTCATTCATTGAATATTGGCCACAGATTTCTAGCAGCCTTTTCTCACACCTAATGTGAGGTTGAGTTTGTTCTTATAAAGGTGTGTTGGTCTCCATCCTTTAAGCGAAGAGTACACCCTAAACCTCCTCTCCCCAGCCCAGCCCACCCAGTAACTGACATTTTACAGAATCAAATCATTGGTCCATCTAACTCAGTATCGTCTACATGGACAGACAGATTTCCCAATCCTACATTGAGGAATAATAATAATAATAATAATAATAATAATAAATTATTCATACCCCGCCCATCTGGCTGGGTTTCCCCAGCCACTCTGGGCAGCTTCCAACAAAAGATTAAAATACAATAATTCATCAAATATTAAAAACTTCCCTAAACAGGGTTGCCTCCAGATGTCTTCTAGAAGAAGAAGAAGAAGAAGAAGAAGAAGAAGAAGAAGAAGAAGAGGAGGAGGAGTTTGGATTTGATATCCCGCTTTATCACTATCCGAAGGAGTCTCAAAGTGGCTAACAATCTCCTTTCCCTTACTCCTCCACAACAAACACTCTGTGAGGTGATTGAGGCTGAGAGACTTCAGAGAAGTGTGACTAGCCCAAGGTCACCCAGAGGTTGCATGTGGAGGAGCGGGGAAGCGAACCCGGTTCACCAGATTACAAGTCCACTGCTCTTAACCACTACCCTACACTGGCTCTCAAGTCAGAATAACTTCCCTAATTATTTATTGTTATCATTCTTCGTGTTGTTGTTATCATCACCATCCTTCTTAATTTATTAATCTCCTTCTACACAACCATCTCAAGGCGATGTACAATAAAAATAGAAAAAAGGTGAAAATACACACAAATTGGATACATTCAAAATAAAGTTAAAAACCATACAAGATAGACACTCATGGCAAAGCCCCCATTTTTTCAGCTAGGAAAGTTTATTGGGCCAAGAACGTCTTCAGCTGTTCCTGAAAAGTGCACATAGTGAGTGGGTCCCTGTCATATCTTAACAGGGATGCTATTCCACAAAACAGAGGCAGCAACACTAAAAGCCCTATTCTGAATTACTGTGGAGTGTGTTTCTGAGATTCTTGGAACTTGCAGCAGAAACTTTCCACAGACTGCAGGGATCTACTGGGTGTATAAAGGATAAGATGGTGTCTTAAGCAACCTGATTCTGAGCTGTATAGCCATTGATTAACTTATCTCCACATTCTGGTGGAGACAAAAGATAAAAAGAAGGCAATGCCATTAACAGGTCAGAAAAAAGAGGATGGGTGCCTTTTTCACCATTTTCAACCTTACCAGAGCTTTTGTCCCTCCCATTTCAGAGGCCGTGACTTTCATTCCTCCCATCTTTCCTGGGCCCATTCATGAATCAGAAGGACAGGGCGTCATTGTCAGTGTCAAAATATTATTCAGCTGCCACTATCAGGAGCTGGAGTCAGGAGCCGGTCAGCAATAAAACACTTGGTGTCAGCGAAGTCAACTCTTCATTCAAAGAAACCAAAAAACCGCAGGCCTAGCAATCGCAGCAACTCTTCCCAGGAGGTCTTGCTCCAATAAGGCAATTGTGAGGACTGAAGGTCCCCGTCTTCCCACTGCTCTCTAAGGCTTCTCTACCGGTTCCTTTCCCAGCAACCTGAGGCTCCTTTGACTTGTCTCTCTTTGCTCTGCCCTCTTCATTCCTCCTGGTGTTTTAGGAGACTAGGGGGGAGGGGAGCTGGTCACAGCAGGAGTGGGAGACTCCCTGGCTTCTTCAGCAGCCTGCCTCCACTCTGCCTCATGACCCCTTTTCCTCTCCAGCTTGCACTTTGTCCTCTGATTCCGCACTGCTCTCTGCCACAGCTTCCTTTTGCTCCCTAAAACCTGTTGCCTCTTCAGCTTCTGACACCTCCTCCCCTGCCACCGTCTGCTCCCTCTTCTCTCTCTGACGACTTGTCATCATCCCACCAACAATCCCTGGGCTCTGAGCCATCTTCCCCTGGAGGGTCCCCATGGTGCCTCCAACCACTTCTCAGCATCCAGCCAGTCCATGGCACTTACATGAATTGAGTGAAAAGAGTTTTGTCCTTCACCTTGAGCAGCGCAATGTCTTGGGACGGTCATACTGCAGAACAGCAGCAAGAGATGGCCATTATCCTCCTGTCCTGCTTGTGGGCTTCCTTTAGCCATCTGGTTGGCCACTGCGGGAAACAGGATGCAGGGTCAGATGGGCATGTGGTCTGATCCTCTTCCCACATTCTTATGACTGAACCTGGTTCTTATGACCAAACGTGGTCTACATGCAAAGCTGGCATTCCACCACTGAGCTGTGACCCCCCCACCTATTGCCAAGAGCTTGTTGGGAGAGGGAGAAGAATCGGGATGGATAACTTTTCAAATGGCAATTGCCACTTCGAAGGATGCAAAGACTTTCACTTGCTCATGAACTGCAGGAAAGGCTTCTGAAATGAGGGGCCTCTCACTGACAAACTTCATGAAACGAGGAACCCTCCATCTCAGTACTGCTAGACTAGAAGCTGCCTAGCTACTCCAACTTCGCCTGCTTCAAGGTTTAAAAAGTTAATAGAGTCATACTTCTTTTCAAAATGCATTAGGCATATAAAAGGATGGATTCAGTCCTTATTAGGAGCACTCTGTCCTGAAACTTTACCTTCCAAACATATTGAGGTAGCGATTGCTATATTCCATTGTTGCTGTTCTTTAATACTTGAATGTGAAGCATCATCGAGAAGTTGAATAAACACCATTAGCTACACTTCCATGCCAATTTCAGTCAAGGCTACAAATTGGTGAAAACCTTCTATTTTGCATACAGTAGCCTAGGGACCTGACTTGTACTGGGACAGAGCATCAGTCCACCAATCTCAGAGTCTACACCGATTGGCAGTGGTTGTCCAGGAATTCTGGTTTCAATCCCTGGTATCTCCAGATACCAGGGATTGAGACCAGAACTTTCTGTATGCAAAGCAGATATTTTACTATTGAACTACAACCCTTCCCCACTCATAAGGGAAGATAGAGGGCCTTCTCAATGGTGGTTCCGTCCATATGAAATTCTCTCACCTGCAAGGCACATCAAGTATTGCATACTATGACATGTCAGTTCTGCAGCCAAATGATTTGCACCCAAAAAATGCACATGCTCTGGTAATGTGTTCATATAAATGCATCTGTTTTTGGAAAAGAACATACAGAAATGCACTATATCGGTGGAAATTGCTTCACATTTATGTGCATATTAGGCTCAATGTGTATAGTAAGTGAAATTCACGCAAAAATCCTGACAAATTGTCACACCATTGAAAAAAACAAAAAGCCAACAGATATAGAAATGTAGAAAACTGAAGACTGGAGAAATGAGAAACTGAGAGAAACCAAAATGGACCCTACTCCTCAGACAAATGCAGTACAATATACACAGGCCTGCCTTTGTTCGCAAACTTCGGTTTGTTTAAAGCACAGGTGGAAGATCTTTGATCCCGAGTTTAAACATCTTCACCTTAAAGCTCTGCTTAAGGTCTGGGGTTCCAAAGAATGCTTGCTTTCACACACCTCTGTCTGTGCACTGATATCGTCACAAAAGGTGCTCTTCCGAGGGGCCCTGCTATGAGAAGTGATTTGGGTACAGGTCCTTTTCTATGGTGGCCACCCACTCCTGGATTTCTCTCACCTGTGAGGCTCATCTACTTTTCATTTATATGCTAGGCAAATGCCTTTATTATTTTCTCAGTTTTTAAATTGTTTTTGGAGCTTGCTATTGCTCCTAGTTTTATTAACAATGTTATATATAGGTGGTACCCAACTTAGTCATACTTAGTCATATTTCTTCTTCTTTGAATAAACCAATTTGATAAAATTGTTCTCTGCAAATATTGACATGGAGTCTTTGACAACAATTTGCAGCATTTGACATGCAGTACTGTATGTGAGACAACTTCCAGTGTTCAACCTATGACATTTGGCATGCAATATTTGTTAAATGACAGCATTTGATGTTTTGTCAGTCAACAGCATTTGACATGTGACTTCTAATATTTTATTGGTTAAATAATAGTCCAGTGCTTCTCCAAATTCATCCACTCTTACACACAGAGAGGTGTGTATACAATGGAACTGCCATACTACCATTCTCATGCTTGACCAGCATCCACCATCCTACTTGCAATACCTTAGAGGTTCTTCACATAAAATTCACCACAAAGAAAAAGTCAGTATGTTGGTGTCTGTTGGAGCTCCTCTCTCAGACTGCTTCTGGCTCTGCCCCCCTCCAATATGAGCATCCAATTAAGGTGAAGGTTGGAAGAGTCAGTCAGACAAAAGAAAGTGCTTCAGACTTAGTTAAACTACAGCATTTGCTCCCGCAATATGAAGCACTGGCCACCAACTGGGATGGCTTTTGAAAGCAGATTAGACAAGTTCATGGAGGGAAAGGCCATCAGTGGCTACTAGTCATGACAGTTATATTAAACCTCCGGTGATAGAGGGATTACATCTCTGAATGCCATTTTCTAGCGGTCATGAGTGATGACAGTGTCGCTGCACTCAGGTCCTCAGGCTTCGCATAAGCAGCTGGGTGGTCAGTGTGGGTATATTTGGCTTCATTTTGTTCACAGTGGCCTGCTTCAGGCTTTATGTTGGTTGGATGAAATAGTTGGTTTGATTTAATCAATTTGTGCTTATTATTATTGTACAGCAAATTATTGTAACATTGTGTATGCTTTCAATTGATTTGTCAGATTTTGTACTTAGGGATGAGAAAGCAGTTTGATGCAGCTTGCAATTAAAGGTGAACCTACCTAATCAATACACATGTTCCAAAACGATATGTGAACCTGACTGACTCCAGCTACAAAAGCTGAGGCTGCATGACAGACCTTTGGGCTGGGGTTTTGTTTAGGGTGTTTTGTTGCTGTTATTGATATCAATATTTTATATCTTTATTTTTATATATTATGATTTGTGTGAAAATGCTTCAATTTTCTTTTGTACTTTTTGATGTCTTTTATTTATTGTTTATGAGCACTTTTGTTAAGTTTGTAATTATGCAAATCTTTTCATGCTGTAAGCCGCCTCAGATTATGGAAGCTGGCAGACAAATAAAATGACAATGACGAAAATAGCACAAAGATGCATTATATTTAGAGAAATTGCTTTGCAAAATGTGTATATTAGCAAAATTGCATAGTAAATTTGTGCATATTAGAAGAAATCTGTGCTAAAATGCTGGTGAATTTTTATGAGGACTTCCAAAAAAAAAAAAAAAAAGCAAACTGATGTGGATATATGGAGAACTGGACTTAAGACAGGAAAAATGCGAAAGTGAAAGATTTGCCCATCCCTGATTTGGCATCCCAGTGAGAAAGGTGGAAATGAAACATAATACAAAGCATAAAGGCACTGATAACATGATCCTAAGCATGCTCACTCCTAAGTAAGTCCTGTTTAGTTCAATGAGACATGTCTCCCCCCCCCCCCAGTAAGTATGCTTAGGATTGCAGCCTAACTAAACAAATCAATAGTTGTTTTGCAATGCAAGCCATCAGCACGTTAGTGTACCAGGTGGTTTGAAGTGACCGATAATCATTGTCTTTTCTCGTAGCATCTGGCTCCGTCTCCCAGGTTGACACATTCTTTCAGCAGCAAATCAAGCATAATAATAATAAAAAAATGAATAAAATCCCCAAGGGTGAAAATGCTTCAAAAATCTTGAAAATCATACCTACTTTTGTTTGTAATGTGTGAAATTATTACAAGTATGTTCACCAGGAAGACTATTGATGGATGACTCACAATTTAGCTAAATTCAATAAGCTACACACTGTGCGTAACCCAGTGGGCGAGCCATACATTTTATATTTCAAGTATCGAGTGTTTGCCAAAAACAGTATTTTTAAAAAGTGGGAAAGGAGCTCATGAATAGGATAAGACTACCCACAGGCAGCTCCTACTTCTCCTCTGGCCACTTACATGGGATTTCGTGGTACTGCTGGAGCATTTGAGGAAAAAAGAGTGCTTACCACAGCAACCCTGCTACACCAGTGCTTTCCCAGAGGCTTTGTGCTGCCTTTAAGTATACACGCCCAGTACTTAATGGAAACCTTTAAAAGACTTGTGCTTCAAGGCCAAAATGCACAACAAACATTTCCTCCCAACGGGGTCACTCTTTAACTGTTCTTAAAGGTAGTCTCCATGCCATCGCCATGCATTAACAGCACTTTTCTCAAGCAAAATGTTAATGATGTGAAAGGGCCACAAAACTACAGTAAGAGAGTGAAAGAGGCGGAAGATCATCCTCTAGGATGTGGGCTCTTTTGAGAGAGGTGTGACAAAAGAGGCGGCTGAATGAAAAGCAGCCCCAATATTAGAGAGTACCTTCATAACACAATTCAAAATTCTCTCCTGACCGTAGAAAGTTCCTTTGGAGGGGATAATTGAAGGAGGGGAAAGTGCCCAGCAT
Source organism: Podarcis pityusensis (assembly GCF_964106645.2). Taxonomy (NCBI): domain Eukaryota; kingdom Metazoa; phylum Chordata; class Lepidosauria; order Squamata; family Lacertidae; genus Podarcis; species Podarcis pityusensis. The sequence continues at coordinate 33,797,201 of NC_138028.1, forward strand.
TGATGCCATCATCTTGAGAACATGCCCCACTCTTTAAGTTGCGATGGCAGCATAAAAATGATGCAGAGAACCAGGAGTGAGGCGTATGGAATAGCATAGCCACGGGGCACATAGCCACAGCAGAAACCAGTTATTTCAAATAAATTCTTAGCCATCTTGGAGTAGAAAATTATTATTATTAATAATAATAATAATAATAATAATAATGTATACCTCTCCCATCTGGCTGGGTTTCGCCAGCCACTCTGGGTGGCTCCCAACAGAATATTAAAAACACGATAAAACATCAAACATTAAAAATTCCCTAAACAGGGCTGCCTTCAGATGTCTTCTAAAAGTCAGATAGTTGTTTATTTCCTTGACATCTGATGGGAGTACACAATAGATAAAGCTGAATAAATAAAACAGGTAATGGTCACAGCATCAAAGCCCAATTCTGTTTTTCAGATGTATGTGGGACCGTGTTCCTCATTTCTTATCCCTCCAGATATTGTGATCCAGTTTCTAGAGCTAAGCTTGCCTAAGGAGTGGCACTGTTGCTGCTTCTGACACTGCTGTAGCAATGCTTGTTCCCTTTTCATCTCTGGGAAGGACAGTTGGGCTATATATGAGCATTCGTAGTTTTGAAGGGTGCAGCCTAGTCATAGCATTGAACAAGCCTTTGGGCTTCCCAAGAGCTCTGGCCAATGTGTGCCAGTCAAATGAACCACTTGATCCTACGTCTTTGTTTCTTTGTTTTTACAGGAATATAATCCAGTTTTAAGCATACACGTCAGTATCTGGTACTACTAAAACTAAAGCCAACCTATATCTACACATTGGCCAATTAGTCTTCTGTAGTGATGGGGAGGAATTTGATTCAGTTTGCATTTAAAGGTGAATCGATCAATTCACAGTTTGTGAAACACAGCCATCTTTCAAAAATCTGCACTTATCTGAATTTTGCAATACAGTCCTCCAACCAACCAATGTTTCCCAAAAAGTCATATATTAGGGGAACGTGTGCATAAAAGTGAAGAAATTGGTGAAAATAACATTTAAAACATACATAAATTATATAAGGGAAAATTGCTTGCAAAAAAAACTGCATTAAAAAAAAATCTGATTGTTAGGAGCCATTCACACCAAAATTGACAGATGCTCCCATCCCTAATTTTGTTTGTCTGAATTTGTCAGCCTTTAAGGTGCCACAGGACTCTTAGGTTTGTTTGTTTTTGCTCCATTGCTTACAAGCAAAAATTATAGCTGCGGATAAAAACAGCAGCCATTCTCCCTTAATTTAAGCATGTTCCCTAGCAGCCAATTTGAGTGAAACAGCACCAATTCGAGTCAAGTAGTTAGACTTGCACATCACTATTTTAATATGCAGCCAACACAGTTGGGAAAAACAGTCGATGTGTTTGTGCAATAATCTTCTGAAGATTAAGGAATAGGAAGACTTATTTGGCCATTCACCTTAATCATACAACGGCTTGTCCTAATGTTAATGTTATTTCCAAAGAACTGCACTGCCTTGTTACCTGGGCATCATGTTAGAAATAGTGTTTATCATCACAGCTCAATATTTGTCAAGGGGGTGGTTGATTTAATAATATCCAGCACAAGAGTACTCCAAGGTATCCATTAGTTTGATTGAATGCTGTATTTGTGTAAGCAAGCCAAGCATTCAGCACTTTGGCAAAAGTCACTTGGAAAGGGAGAGATTCAATGCATGAATGTTTCACTAGTTAGTGAATTTCCATTGAAACTTTAATGGAAATGCTTGTAAATATACTCCCCCAAACCCACATTGTGTGCCATTTCCCAAAACAGGGATGGGTGTAAAGCTGCTGTTTAACCAGGAAAGGCGGGGGGGGGGATCGATTAGCCAGATCATTTAACATACTAAAACAATTATGGCATAATTATAAGGAACATAATTATATACTCTTGATGCCTTTAATTGTGTCATCCTCACTAACTAACATTAAAAACTCAATCAAAACAAATTAAGCATTAAAATTTAAATCAGAAGTTAATGGAAAAAACGGTTTTTCAAAATGAAATAATTATAACTCTGAATTCCACCTGTTAACAGGAAACCTACTTAACTTGGTTTCTTTTTCCTTTGTTTTTCTGCAGTCTCATACAGGTGAACCATCTCCCAGTGAGAATGTTAAGCAAGTTAAATAAATAAAAAATCAAAGTCACACACTCTTTCCTGTCCCATGCACTTTTTATACTTCTATGAACTTGTGGAGACATTTCTTTCAATCTCCTTTTCTAATCCAATAGATATGGCAAGGAGGTCCCTCCTATGTCTGATCAGAAAAACCATGTGAAATTTGAGCATCAGCACTGCTAGCTTTTCAGAAGAAGAAGAGTTTGGATTTGATATCCCGACTTTCACTCCCTTTAAGGAGTCTCAAAGCGGCTAACATTCTCCTTTCCCTTCCTCCCCCACAACAAACACTCTGTGAGGTGAGTGGGGCTGAGAGACTTCAAAGAAGTGTGACTGGCCCAAGGTCACCCAGCAGCTGCATGTGGAGGAGCGGAGACGCGAACCCGGTTCCCCAGATTAGGAGACTACCGCCCTTAACCACTACACCACACTGGCTCTCAGCCCCAACTGTGAAGGTTCTCCTCCTCTCCTATTGTTATCAAGAGCAATTCCAGCCTCTGCACAAAGCTGTGGTCACGGGGCCCTACCAGAGCCCTTCTGCCTCTGCGGGAGGGGGGCAATTCCAGGCAGGCAAGCCAACTCTAGGGACTGAGGTGTCTTTGGTCCCCTGAATATTTGTTGGAAGGGGACTGGGCTCCCTCACTGTTGAGCGGGCCTGGCGCCCATCACGTGTGTGGAACATTTCGCAAGTAGCAGTTTCAGTGGGTGGCTCCTCCAGAGCCCGCAGCCCCCTTTAGACGATGCAATGGCGTGCGTCCATCTCACGCATGACACGCGTGGCACCAGGGGCGTAGCTAGCTGCTCCAGCACCTGGAGTGGCGGGGGCGGGGTGAATTGCCCACAGGGGCAGGGGGGTGAGCCGCACATGGGGGGTGGCGCAGAGATCTGCCCATGGAGTCCGCCTGGCGGGCACAAGCCCCGCGCTGCCGTTTCGGGCAGCACAGGGCCCCGAGACACGTGGCTCAGGCGTACTGCAGGCCAGGCCCCACAGTAATGCCACCATTTTGTCACCCCCTCAGGGATGACACCCGGGGCAGACCGCACACCCCGCACACCTCCCTCCCTATGCCCCCGCGTGGCATGCAGCACACACGACATCACACGCCACGCACACGTGACACACGCTGAACCCTTTCAATCTTAGGGGCAACCTCGCACCTCTGGTTCCAGAGGTTCCTGGCTTTATGTGATTTTGCCTATATGCATGATGGCCAGGAACCTAACCCCCATTAACATGCACGTTACCTCTACTGTAAAGTTCGCAACCTCCAATGATTTCTGCCCCCCAACCCATGTTTCATTTGGTGTGTTATGTAGCTTTGGTTTTCTTTTTGCCTACTCTCGAGTTCTTGAAAGGAAATGGGCTGGGCAGCGATGCAAATGAAGAAGCTACGATAATTATTTGGGCCTTACTCACTTTCAGTGAATAAGCTGGAGATATCTTTGTTTCCTTGAAATTGTTGTTATTGTTGCTGCTGCTGCTGCTGCTGCTGTCGTTTTGAGCCAGGCTAAAACAGCATTGTCCTTGGAAGTATCCAAATGCCTGGATGTGAAATAAATGCATACCATTATACTTCCTTTTTTACCTCACGCTCACGGATGGAAGCGACCTGTCGCCAGTTGTGGAGGCAGGAATCTTGCCTGGCTGCTGAAGGTCAAAATTAAGTCAAAACGGGAGGAGGGGGGAGAAAGGGGGAGGGCAAGTATAAATAAATAAATAAACAAACCCATTTCACTGTGAAAGGAGTGATTACCAGGCTGCTGATTACGAGTGGGCAAATGACGCGTAGAGTCACAAAGGTACAGTAGCTGTGGCAATTGTGGGGAATTAACTGGGGTGCTTTGGTGCACTCTTTGGAACAGGAATGACTCGCAGAATGGCTTGCAGCGATGTGAAAATTATTGCCATCCTTTTCACAGGAGCACTTTACTTGATTTCCTTCCCTTTCGCCTCCCCACCAAAGGAAGCTGCCGAGCCATCAGGTGAATTCACCATTTATTACCTACCTGCCAAACAGATGTGGCAGGTAGGCAGGCTGTGAAGAAACGGTCAAAAGGACAAAACTGCTCTTTTTTGATGATGTGAGGAATACACCTTTCCCTCCTGGCGTTTTGATGTTAAAAATTGTGTTTCTATTGCCAGCCCTCTTTTACAGAAACATTTTTTTAAAAATATATATAAAATGGAGTGGATTTGGAAGGAATACCGCAATATGTACTTACTGTATGCTTTTGGAAGAAAATATTTAGACCAAAGAAACATTCCACATTTCCCTTAGAAAAATAAAAGCTTTTAAAGGCCATTTGGAAGCCTACAAATAACTCATGCAACTCCTTGTAAAAAGCTTTTAGAATTGTTAAAGCTCGAACCCCAGTCACTCCTTCCAACTCGGGTATTCAAGAAGAAATTCAGTCAGCTGTGGTCTCCAGAAAATAACTTCTTACATAAATTTATTCCCAGTAGATTGACATCTTCAGCAGCTTTACAGCCAATTGTTAGATTAAATGGCAAGAAACACAAATCTGGCAAAGTGGGCTGCAGCAAACTAAAACTCATGGCAAAAAATATTAGCCTTTCAGAGGCCAGAGAGCTCTCCAATATTTTTCATACACTGGACTAACACAGCTACCCTTTGGGATGCAAACTAGGAACATATGAGTCCTGCAGGATCATACCACACACCTCCCTAGCTCAGTGACCTATTTCAGACTGGACAAGATAAAGTATTTCTTCCCACAGCAAATAGTTAAACTATGAAATTTGCTCCCACAAGAGGCAGTTATTGCCACCAACATAGATGGCTTTAAAATAAGGTAAAGGTAAAGGGACCCCTGACCATTAGGTCCAGTCATGACCGACACTGGGGTTGCGGCGCTCATCTCTCTTTATTGGCCGAGGGAGCCGGCATACAGCTTCCGGGTCATGTGGCCAGCATGACTAACCCGCTTCTGGTGAACCAGAGCAGCGCACGGAAACACTGTTTAGCTTTCCGCCAGAGCGGTACCTATTTAACTACTTGCACTTTGACGTGCTTTCGAACTGCTAGGTGGGCAGAAGCAGGGACCGAGCAACGGGAGCTCACCCCGACACGGGGATTCGAACCGCCAACCTTCTGATCAGCAAGTCCTAGGCTCTGTGGTTTAACCCACAGCACCACTCGCGTCCCGGCTTTAAAATAAGATTAGACAAAGTCATGCCCTCCTAGCGATGCAGCAATAAAACTGCTAGCATATTTGCAAAGCCAAACAGGGTCTGGTATGGTTTCAAATTGGATGGAGGACCACATGTTGAGATTCTTGCGTTACATGGGATTGCAATATTTTTTAAAAAAATTGGGAAACGATATACAATGAACTGAAAAAAATGTTTAAAATAACATTTGTTAAAAAAACCAGAAGTTTTTTTGTTAGGTATTTTAGGACAAGAGCTGCTGAAAGAAAAACGAACATTATTTATGTATGCTACAATAGCAGCAAGAATTCTAATAGCACAAAACTGGAAGACTGGAGAAGTACCATCTAAAGAACAATGGCAAGAAAAACTGATGAACTACGCAGAGTTAGCAAAGTTAATGGACAAACTGTGAGAAAAGGACAATGGGACTTTGAAAAAGAATGGGAACCTTTTACAATATATTTGCAGGGGGGGGACATGGACTCGCTGGCAGGATTTAAATAAACATTTACAACTTTATTTACATAAAACAAGAAAGATAACAATATGATAACATAGTATTATATACAAACAGCAGAATGTATCATTTGATGTAATAAACCAGAAATGGAAGCTGAGGGAAGTCAACGGGGAGGGGGTGAATTGAAAAATGAATGTTTAGTATTGATATTGGAAATTTGTTTTGAAAATGTAAAATCAATAAAAGAAATTAACAACAACAAAAAGGAGATTCCTGCATTACAGGAAGTTAGACTAGCTGACCCTTGTGGTCCCTCCCACCTTTTCTGATTCTATGGAGGATAAGGCTATCAATGACTATATAGCAATAACAGCTATATTCGACTTCCATAGTCAGGGCAGTATGCTTCTCAATACCACTGGAAACCGCAAGAGAGGAAACTGCTCTTGTGTGCATGTCCTGCTTGCCGGACTCCCAGGGGCATCTGGTTGGCCAGCATGAGAATAGGGAAATGGACTAGTGTACCTCCCAAGTGCCCTGGGAAAAGGGGAAATCCCATTTTTTCACATGAGATCTTGGTAGCCATTTTGGGTGCCGCAATCTCTCATGCTCTTACGCTGCACCCTGAAAAGCGTTTTTTCAGGGCGAGAGCAAGGTGCAGGTCATGTGACTCACCCAGGAGCATTTCCTGGAAGATGTGCGTCCCAATTTGGGACTTGAAAATGTTGGATGTTCTGGACTAGATGGGCCACTGGCATGATCCAGCAGAGCTTTTCTTATGGCCTCCATACAAAAACATGAAGTTAATACAGTGGTACCTCGGGTTAAGTACTTAATTCTTTCCGGAGGTCCGTTCATAACCTGAAACTTTCATTAACCGTTCATTAACCTGAAGCACCACTTTAGCTAATGGGGCCTCCTGCTGCTGCCGCGCCTCCAGAGCCCGATTTCTGTTCTTATCCTGAAGCAAAGTTGTTAACCTGAAGCACTATTTCTGGGTTAGCAGAGTCTGTAACCTGAAGCGTATGTAACCCGAGGTACCACTGTAAATCAGATCTTCATTCCTTGTCCAAATGAAGTGGAAAGTCTGCAATATGAAGGCACTGCTAGCAGGCCAAGAGTGGGGAGTGCTCTTGTGCTCAAGTCCTGCTTGTGCATTTCCCACTTGCATGTGGTCGGCCACTGTGAGAACAGGATGCTGGACTAGATGGGTCACTGGCCTCATCTGGCAGCTCTTTTTTCATATTAAATTTTCAATAATTTAACATCCAAATTAATTACTTATTCATCCCTCCTAGACTTCCCCCCACCCCCTGGTTTCCAATTTCTCCCCTTTGTCACCATACACAATTCATTCAGTTACAAGTCCATTGATAACCCTAATTCACAATACTTCATAGATGCTACATCAATCCTGCTCAGGCTTTTAAGTCTTTACAGTGGACCTTAAAATATTCTATAAATTTGATCCAGTCTTGTATAAACTTTTTTTCATCTTGGTCCCAGATTTTCACAGTTATCTTTACCATTTCGGCATAGTCTGTCATCTTAGTTATCCATTCCTCCTCTGTTGGTACTTTCTCTTCTTTCCATTTCTGGGCAAGTAACATCCTGGTGGCTGTAGTTGCATATATAAATAGTCTTTTAACATTTCTTGGTATGCGTTCACCTGTTATTCCTAATAAAAAGGCCAATGATTTTTTAACAAAGGTTATCTTCAACATTTTCTTCAATTCATTATAAATCATTTCCCAGATCCAGCAGCTCTTATGGAGGTGCACGCAAGTCCCCTATGCCATGTAATGGCCCCGTGTGTTGAGTATCTGTGTGTTTGCAGGGGCTGAGGGACAACGGGGCTCTGCTATTTGCAGAGGGGTTCCCTCCACGAATGGCTCTGTGCCCACCATACTGGAGCCTGCTAGTTGTACAAACATGACTGGCTATTTTTCATGCTAAATGGGTGTGTGTGTGTGGATATTATCTTTAATATATTTTTCAGTCTGTGAACACGTTGACTGCCAGAAACTGTCTCCAAGGTCACCATTTTTACATGCATTTCGACACAATCAACGTGCAATAAAACATATTTTGCTTTGGAAAACTAACATAATAATTCAGTGGATCTGAAAAAAAGACTTTTAAAATCTCTGAATCCGTACTCTCAATATTGATGCATACCACTTAATGAATAATACATTTTATCATCCTGCATCAAGGCTTTACGGGAACCAGGTACTTATGTAAGCGGAAAAGCAGATTCGGATCCTATATAAGCACCTTATGTAATGCTGTCAATGGCGACTAGCTACAGTGGCTATATGCTGCCTTCACAGTTGGAGGCTGTATCCTTCTCAGTTCCTGGAAACGACTCAGGTCCTGCTTGCAGGCTTCCCATGGACCACTAGTTGTCTGGATGCTCCTTGTCTGATCCAGCAAGACTTTCTTTAAGCTCCCCAGCAGAGACCTGGATGCACTCCTCCATCTCTCTAAATATTTTTGCGCTTGATGTTGCAAAGTAATTTGATTGATGTTATACAAGTCTTGCAAGTCTGTGCTAATACTCAAGCCCAGATATTTTGCTTTAGAGCAGAGTCTTATTTGTTAACCAGTTAGCATCCTGAATTTTATCAAAACCTCAAGATTTAGAGGAAGCACTTCAATTTTGTAACACTGACTTTGCACCCAGCTACTTTTGCATATTTCTGCAGGAACTTTTCTAATTCCTCCATTCGTCAAAAAAACTGCCATATCATCAGCACACATACTTTTAGTTCTGTTTGTCCTATGTGAAATCTTATTCTGCTATCTGGTGCTTTCTGCCAAAAGCTCTAAGGACTGTCTAAACCATGGGTAGGTAACCTAAGGCCCGGGGGCCAGATCAGGCTCAATCGCCTTCTAAATCCGGCCTGCGGACGGTCTGGGAATCAGTGTGTTTTTACATGAGTAGAATGTGTCCTTTTATTTAAAATGCATCTCTGGGTTATTTGTGGGGCCTGCCTGGTGTTTTTACATGAGTAGAATGTGTGCTTTTATTTAAAATGAAACTCTGGGTTATTTGTGAGGCATAGGAATTTGTTCATTCCATGCCCCCATTATAGTCCGGCCCACCACATGGTCTGAGGGACAGTGGAGCAGTCCCATGCTGAAAAAGTTTGCTGACCCCTGGTGTAAACAATACTTCTGGCAAGGCCACGCTTGTCTTGCACCCCTCAGCAAATGAAAAGCTGGGAAACCTGATGTTTGGCATTTAGGCACGAGACTTGTAAGTAATATTGACCCATTCACAGAAGTTAGTCCCAAAGCAATAACATGGCATACAGTCCTTTAAGAGGGGCCATTTTAACCTGTCAGACACCTTCTCAGTGTCCAAAAACACACACAGTTTACAGTTATTTTTTCTGTTGTAATCTGCTATGTCCATCAGTGTTCCTAGATTTACCTTTAAAAAAACTGGATTGAACTTTGTGGATATTATTTAATGCACATTGAATCCATATTAATAGGAATTATTTTATTTACTCTGTTCATTAGAACTGCCATAAAGATTTTATAGTCAAAATTCAATAAGTGTCTGTATGGTGCTACATCTCCTTGGTCTTTTCCTTTAGTATATATATTTATATTATAACTATATATCAAATTATTTCCCCAATTCTTGAGGTATATGGTTTAGAGTACATACTTCATTTAGAGCTGCTGTTATTGCGTCTTGGATAATATTTATAAATTACTTATTGTACTCTGTGATTAAACCATCTGATCCCGGTGGCTCTCCTATCTTTAATTATTTGATGGTCTGCTGCATTTTAGTACAACTTGCACTTTGGTCCAGCCATAACTTATCTACTTCATTTAAGGTTTGAATTTCAGTTTATGCTACATATTCTTTAATGTCCTTCCCCTCCGGATTTTGTGTTTTATAGGGGTTTTTCTTTTAGTACTCTATGAATTAAATTTACTATTTCCTTACTATCAGTTATTCTCGATCTATCTAGCCAAAGTGGATGGAACAATGTATGTAAATTTTACCTTTGTACAGTATGCTAATTTCTACATCTACTCATGCATCCTTCTCTATTCTCTACCCAGGCAAGCAAGAGGCATTATCAGAATTCAAGGACACATTCCAGCTGGGCAAAAACACTCCAGGAAAATGAGAAGCAGAGCTAGCGAGGAGTGTGACAGGGAGAGAGGCGGTGTGGTTAGGGATGAGATGTGGCCTGAAGAAAGTCACCAGTGCCAAAGAGAAAGTTCTGGAAGGACACATTTCCCCCCTGGGCCTGAGGTTCCCCACCCCAGAGCTACCAAAGGATAAGCCATGAGTGGAGAGGAGTTGTTGGCACTGTTCTCCTCCCCAGACACACATAAACCTGCCCATCCCATTTGCTTTAAGCATTGGGATGGGCACTCCTTGCAGCAGAAGCAATTGAGCTGGAGCTGAACCCCTTTATTATTATTATTATTATTATTATTATTATTATTATTATTATACCCTGCCCTTCCCCAGCCACTCTGGGTGGCTTCCAGCAAAATATAAAAAATAATAACATGTCAAACATTTAAAACTTCCTGCTCACCAAATGTTGATGAAGTTCTTCTATCATAAATACTGTATAAGCAATAAAGCAGAAAGCAAATAGCAGAAAATAATGAGAGGGTCATCTTATACAGTTGCAGAAGATACAGAAGGTCAAAGGATGTTTCTTAAGTGCAACAGAGGCCACAAACAGGATACAGCTCCAAGCTGTTCAGTCCTAAGTAACATCGGTGTTCAGTAAGCTTGTAACTTGCACACATTCAACTTTACACACTTGGCAAAATATAAAAAAATAAAGGGGGGGCAGACGTCCCAGGGAAAAAGACTTTGGCAATCCCACCTGCCGTTGCGCCGAATATGTTTCGACTATGTGATTTTGGTGGGATCCCTGGAATATAACCCCCACATAAGCTGAGAGATACCTGCATTGACATCACAACCAAATAGGTCTTATTTATAGAGAAGAACAGAATATTATGCAGCATTTATAATACAGCTGCTGGCTGATCATTCATTTGTTAATGGTTAGGAGACAGTGTCTGGATAGCAGCAGAGATTCTCTCTGTGTTTTTTGAATGAGATACCCAACAAAGGAAAGCGAGAGTGAGAGAGCACACACAGAAACAGCAGCCTGGAAGTTGGAATGGGCAGAGAAAGAGAGTTGGCAATTCTGACTAGAGTTAGCTGAAAGCGGGAGTGCCCACACAGACCCTCACACAGTCCCAGACAGCAGGCCATTTTCTTCCACCTGTAGTCAGACTGTTACTATTTTTCAGGAGGCATTCAACTGCATACCAGCAAATTTAGGTATGTACAACATATATCCGATGCTGTACACAACTTCCATGCAAAGAAACGAATGCGCAGTAAACAGTGGACATTGCATAACTTCTGCACAGGCTTTGTGCAATCAAATCAGGATGAATGCTCAACATACAGGAAGCGATTAAAGGTTTGGTAAGTAGCATGACAAATATCAGGGGGTCGTGGCAAGATGGCAGTAAATACAATTGTACTATGCCCTTTTTGGCACAGAAAATTATGTAGCCTATTTAGCTCTGGTGTGTTCTTAGAAACCTGCAGAAGCCAAGGCCAGGAAAGCTGAGCTTTTTCCTAAATGTGCAATTTGGTACTTTGAATCAGTTTTTCATTTGATGCTGGGCTAATGAACCCGTAACGCTTTAATCTCTACTGCTCTGTCCATTTCCGAACATGTGCCATAAGCTATGTATTTTTGTCTTCTAGGTTGTTAACAACTGTTACAAAAATATTATTGTCAGGCAATCCTTTATTCTTTGCATTAATCCCATCCCCTGTAATATCAAGGAGTGTATTGTCTGCAGAGCAATCATAAATCAGTGGTGCCATAAACTATTTTATTGCATTTTAACCTCTTTGAGCTTTTTTAAGTTTAAGATGGTGGGAGTTTTCCATCCTCATCTCTTTCTAGTTCTTTCCAAGCAAGCGAGAATAAGGAATCACTCGGATTTGCTATCACTGAACTGTAGCATCACAGAACTTTAAAAACATTAAACATGTTAATTTAATTAAAACAAAATTGTTTGCATTAGTCAGTGTTAGCTTTCTTAAACCTCTGTCTGTTGGCAACACCCAGACAGGATCATTGGCCACCCCATACATAGGGAAGCATAATTTAGTGGGAGGGAATATCCTAGACAAATGTCTACTCCGTGGTTTATGAGGGCATGCAATGCTATCCACAGCTAAACCCCTGAAAACTGGGAGATTGACAAAGGGGCCCAAACGTGAGGAGTATTCATTAAAAGATGCAAATAGCCAGAATCTGTGCTGTTTTGTTTCAGTCTCCTTTATCCGGTTGAAAACAGGAAAGCCTTCTGTCATGCAGACTCAGAGCTTCTCAGGGCCCAATAAAGGTTGGTGGCATTTTCAATCTATGTTTGTTTTCCTTCTTCTAATCACACATCCCAAATCTGCCACAAAACTCCACAACCTTTTACAAGTGTAATAACTAACTTGTATCACCCCATGACTTTTTTCAACCAATTTTTGTAAAAGCTTAGAAAACAGTGTGCATAACACAGATGGCTTACAAATATATCCCATATATTGTAGAGATGATTTTCTATGTGAGTAATCTTAAGAACTAAAAAAAAAATCCCATACATATTTGCAGATTGTATCTACTGACCTAACAATATCTGCTGATTTAGTAAAACACACCTCTGTTTCATGTATCACAGTGAGCAAGACGAAAACTCCAGTGAGAATATGTGGGGTTTGAAGGAGTGGCGGCTAGCTTTCCCTTTCCCATGTGAGGATGGGAAAGTACTAACTAACAGAAAAAACTCAGTAAGAGCTGAGAAGAAAGGCTACCACAAGTGGGAGCTGTAGCTACCATCTCATGCTGGTAAGCCAACTGTGGTGAGCTTCTATGGAAGGTCATTTTGGAATAATGATCCCACCCCTGCCCAACTTGTATACTATCATTTTATTTCTGTGTTAGGCATTATTGTGTCTCCTGCTTCATTTTAAGCTGTTCGGTTAGGTTAGCTTATTTGTGTATTGCTTTATATAATGTTGTGGATTTATTTTCTGTATTTATGGACATTAGGGTTATTTTTAATTCTTATTTTTTAAAAAAAAAATGTTATATTTACTGTTCATTTTATATGTTGTGAAAAAATTGGGCACAATTTTCTACAAAAAGTGGCATGCAAATAAAGAGATTAAGAAGAGGAATGGGACCTTATACCAAACAGACTATTTCTCTATCTAGCCCTATATTGTTGTCACCTCCTGTTGTCACCAAAGGTTTGTTACTTGGGGCCCTTCTGAGCCCACTGCTGCACATACAATATTTAAGAAGAAGGAGAAGAAGAATTTGGATTTGATATCCTGCCTTTCACTCCCTTTAAGGAGTCTCAAAGCGGCTAACATTCTCCTTTCCCTTCCTCCCCCACAACAAACACTCTGTGAGGTGAGTGGGGCTGAGAGACTTCAAAGAAGTGTGACTGGCCCAAGGTCACCCAGCAGCTGCATGTGGAGGAGCGGAGACGCGAACCCGGTTCCCCAGATTAGGAGACTGCCGCCCTTAACCACTACACCACACTGGCTTTAGGAGGTTAAACTAAGAACAGCTGTTCATTAGGAAAGTCCAATTTCACACTAATGTACTTTCAGTCTGTGAATGGCACCCATCTCTTCCCTAACGCCATCAGTCTCTTGCCTAATCATTGTCCTGAAACCTCTTTGCTTTTTCTGTGTCTGTCCACGGTTTGAGGGTAGAATCAGGTAAGCCAACTGAGTTGAGACAATATCTTGTTGCTGCCTGTCATTCTGGAATAACATCAAGTATCTATTGTTATCGTATGTAGTGATCCTCTTCGAAACTCTGTGGTGCAGCTCATGCAAACCTAGCAAAAGACCTCTAGGGTGGCTGTCACTAGGACCACATTACACCAGCGCTGCGAGATCCTGCAGCACTGCTCAAGAAGGTCCCCACCCCACCAGAATCTCCCAACATTTCTTTATTCATGTATAGCTTCAAGTAATGTATTTAAGCCATGAACAGTAAAAATCAATACATGAAATACAAGTTAAACACAAAATAGCTTAAAATACAGATCATGCATTCTAATTATAATATATGCAAATGCTCCACATGCCCCATTGTGTTCCATTTAACCCACTGATTGAACTTGACGATATAATGGTATACATCTAGACATTCTCACAGTAGACTCCTGACCTCATACCCATTCTGTGTTGGGATTATTATTTCTAGCTCTCTGTTTCGGGAAAGGCTGTTCTGGAGCTGCGCCACCTCCTCTTTCAGAGCAAGGGGGCACTGTCCTTGGCTGCTGTGGTGAATTCTCCTCCTCCCTCCCACCGTTGGCCCAAGAGGCCACTGGGGCAGCCACACCCATGTTTAGAGACTTTATTTTGGTTAAGAAGACGAGTGAAACACACTGAGAAGGTATAGCAACGTTTGATCTCCACCAGGTGACCTGTTTATTCAGTATTTACCCTGATGTCCTTCTGCAAGTGGAAGTTCTTCTGCAGAATGCTTTTCTTCTAGAAAAAAAAGGTTCCAGTACTGCGTACCCTTGAGTACCCCCAGAAAAAGGCACCCCTTTGAGAGAATGAGACAAAAATATTGTTATTTACTTATTTGTTTCATTACACATCTATATCTATATATCTCTATAGATAGATAGATGACTGGTAGATAGATAGATGATAGATAGATAGATAGATAGATAGATAGATAGATAGATAGATAGATATTCCCCTTTAAAAACAAAAAACAAAGAAAACAAAAAGGGGGGTAAACAAGAAAGGAAAAAAGAAAAGAAAAATAGCAATAGCAATAGGAATAACAGTAAGGTGAAATAAGAAAGGACAGCCTGTTCTTAAACAAGGCCCTCCATGCCAGCTGAGACCCAGGACCAATCGGTTGGAAGACAGATGGTCCAAGTTACCCCAAACAAACACCTATACAGTGGTACCTTTGGTTATGAACTTAATTCATTCCGGAGGTCCATTCTTAAGCTGAAACCGTTCTTATCCTGAGCCGTGCTTTTCCTAATGGGGCTTCCCGCTGCGTGCACGCCTCCAGCACGCAATTCCCATTCGCATCCTGGGGCAAAGTTCGCAACCAAGAACAGCTACTTCCAGGTTAGCAGAGCTCGTAACCTGAAGCGTTCGTAACTAGAGGTACCACTGTATAGGCTTCTTTCTGTAATCTTTCCCCCACTCTTTAGTTCAAATCTAACTCTAATCCACCTATTCCCCCACCCATCACACTTTATGTCAATGCAACACAATAGGTTTGATAGACACAGTGAGAGACACAGGACAACCCAGACAGGCTGGCAGGGAATTAACCTATAAAGTAGACAAACAGAATGGCTAGTTTAAAAGCAATTAAACTAAACATGAGGGGGTTGGGAAACCGCAGCAAAAGAAACCGTATCACCTCGTATGTAAACACCATGAAATCACACATTGCCTTCCTACAAGAAACACACAATCTACCTGACAGTAAGAGCTGTTCGACAGTGGAATTTGCTGCCAAGGAGTGTGGTGGAGTCTCCTTCTTTGGAGGTCTTTAAGCAGAGGCTTGACAACCATATGTCAGGAGTGCTCTGATGGTGTTTCCTGCTTGGCAGGGGGTTGGACTCGATGGCCCTTGTGGTCTCTTCCAACTCTATGATTCTATGATTCTATGATTCTACCCAAAGGAAGCAAACTCCTGAGCGAACCCCACTTCAGTCAACAATGGGTTGCACCTGGCTCAAGAAAGGCCCAAAGAGTAGCTATGATATTCAGTAGAGACCTGAATTTCAAAGCCATAACAGTGTGAAAAGACAAGAGGGAGATACAATTTTGCTAAAGGGATGCTAGATGACAAAACTAAACTGACCATTGGTTCCATATATGCTCCAAACTCAAAACAACTAGAGTTCATCCAGAAAACACTAATTAAATTCCTCTCCTTCTCCAAAGGGGAAGCAATCTTGGGAAATGATCTCAGCCTAAACATGAGAGGCACTGTGACGTTAACATATATGAGAGAGTGCTGGAGGGGAAATAGTTAAATAGGTTACACAGACAGGACCCAGGGGGGTGGAGTCAGTGGGACTATAAAACCCGTTCTGGGAGGAGTTCGTTGGGAGTTGTTGGTGGGTTTTAGTGGGTTGGCTGTTTGGGAAAGGCAGTTGGTAACAGAGAGACAGTTAGGGCAGTGGGTTTTTGAGTATGGGGAGGTAAAAGAGATAGAGAGAGGAAAATAAGACTAAGAAAGTAAAGAGCAACAACATTTGGAATGCCGTAAAAGTTTGTTTGTGTCTGAAATAAAATACACTCTTCTTTATTAATTGAGAACCTGACTGAGACTGAAGTGATTTTACCAGGGAGGACCTGGTTGGTGGCAGCGGATTAGTGGTGTACGAGACGACCGGGGGCTCCATATGAATGCCACAGGCACAACCGGGGGCTCCATACGAATGTCACAGAAACCCACCCTACAATCCCATGGGCAACTTTCCTCTGAAGGAAACCCCAAACAATTAGGTACTCTTATAAATCATTAAAAATGCTTTAAAAAACATACGGTGTGAAGAAAACCCAAGAGACACCAGCCACACATTACAATCCAGGCACCACAGCATATTGTCCAGACTCGACAGCATTCTGCTCCCACAAGGCCTGATCCCCCTGGTTGAATCAATGAACATAGGTAACATTAAAATCACAGACCATGCCCCAGTAGAAGCTACTCTTAAAATAGGAGAAGAAACATGAACCACCCCATCATGGTTCTTCAGTCCCATCCTAACCACAAATAAACTAATTAGAGAGAGTCTCACAAAAACTCTCCAAAACCATTTCAAAGAAAATGATGTAGACAATATAACAACCCCCTCCTTTGGGACACCATGAAAGCTGTCACCAGGGAAGCTTGCGTAAAAGAGAAAGCACAGCTTAAAAAACAAACCTCCTCAAAAATTAGCAAAATAGAACAAGACATCATGGCCCTCTCATCACACTACAAACAAACAGGAGCCAAAAGACTCCTTAAATTTATAGAACAAAAAAGGAGGGAACTCAACTCACTAGAAATCAACAAAACAATGATCAACATCCTATACGCAAAACAGCGCTTCTACGAGTATGGAGGGAAAAACTCCAGACTATTAGCAAACAGGTGTAGGGAAAAAAACACTCAAAACAAGAATTCAATGAATCACCAAAAAAAACCAAGCAACATAACATTCTCCTCCAAAGAAATAACCTCAGAATTTGCAGAATTGTATTCCAACCTATACACCTAGAGATGGGGAGGCCTGGGGAAAAACTGGAAATCCCCCCCCCCATTTTTTACCAAAGCTTTTTGGGGGGGACTGGGGGGTAGTTTGATATAGTTTGAATATTCTACACACTTTTTTTTTCAATTTTCCGGGGGGGGGTGGTAGCTTTGGGGGGAAATGAAAAAAAACTGTTTTTTTTTAAAAAGAATTCTGGGTTTTTCCCAGGCCTTCCCATCTCTATATACACCTCACCGAAATTCTGGAGAGGCTGCACCTCCACAGGCCCATACCTCCACATGTGGTGGGAATGTACCAGAATCCAACTCTTCTGGACATCAGTCATACAAGAAATATGCAAATTAACTAAGCAGGTATTAGAAGTCACCCCACTCAATAACAATGCACACCCTACTCAATAAGAATGCCCAAAATAACAATGCCCACTCACATTATAAGGAGCTCATAACCCACCTACTCTCAGCAGCCAGAAGCATCATAGCCAGGCACTGGAGAGACCTGTCAGGAGTAAACATGGACCTATGGTATCAAACAGTATGGGAAACAGCCTTACTAGAAAAGCTAACCAATAAACTGAAACTGACATGGGGACAAATAGAAGAAGACGCCTTCACTCCGGTACGGGTCCTCTTAATCACAAACACAGCCCAACAAGACAACAACAAGAATCCACCGACAGCAAATGAATCAATATGGCTAACCTGATCCAAAAATCCACCCTCTCACACACATAAACAAATCTCACTACAGCCAATCAAAGGCAACCAACCAAACCCTAGGCCACTCGCAACTTCTCTCATCACCAAGGAAATATAACAAGTGAACAGAAAGAGAACCCACACAAGTGACGCTGACACAAAACCCCACACATACACTAAGTAGAAGAATAGAAGCATTCAGAGCAAAGTCATTTCCAAAGGATGGCTATGCTTTGGGTCTCATACTGCTTCAGTAAGTGCAAATTAGATAGCTTCTCCTTTAAAAGCACACCGAGAATCAAATTTCCTCCTCATCCGCAAGCACTATTAACAGAATTGTGCATATATGTCAGTAGTCAACAGTGTTTATCAGGGCTGTAGCTTTTCCCTTAGGTCATTTGCACCACTTGGAGATTCCTTGAAGACACACACAGACCTGACAGCCTCAGCTGTTCTCACACCAGAAATGAAGAGTGAGCAATTTCCCATCTGTGTTCTATCCCTGCTGTTTAAAAATTCAAATAGCAGAGAGGAGGAAACAAACCAAAATATGCTTCTTAGGAATTTCAAATTTGCCATTGACATTTGGAGGTTTCCCTCCAGCTCAGGCATAGGCAAACTCAGCCCTCAAAATGTTTTGGGACTACAACTCCCATCACCCCTAGCTAACAGGACCAGTGGTCAGGGATGATGGGAATTGTAGTCTCAAAACATCTGGAGGGCCAAGTTTGCCTATGCCTGCTCCAGCTATTCCCTTGTCATACACCAACCTGTCTTTAGCACTGGTGATCTGCTTTCAGCCACTTCTGATGGATACTCCACTAGCCAGAGTTCTTCACTAACTCCATTCCTGTAAGCTTCACATGTCTTTTCCCTTTTGTACACAGTGGTACCTCTAGTTACAAACGCCTCAGGTTACAAACGCTTCAGGTTACAAACTCTGCTAACCTGGAAGAGTTACCTCAAGTTGAGAACTTTGCACCTGGATGAGAACGGAAATTGTGTGCCGGTGGCGTAGTGGCAGCAAAAGGCCCCATTAGTGAAAGCACGCCTCTAGTTAAGAACAGTTTCAGGTTAAGAACAGACCTCCAGAACGAATTAAGTTTGTAACTAGAGGTATCACTGTATTCTGTTTGCATCACTTTGCCTCCAAAAGGTTCACTTCCTGGTATCTCTAGGTGGGTCTGAAAAAAGTCCCTTGCCTGAAGTCCTAGAGAGCTGTTGCCACTTTCTATTGAGAATTCATCCTCATCCTCCAGTCTAAAGCAACCTCCCCGAGTCTGCTGTCTTCCAGATGTTTTGGACTACAACATCCATCAGCCCCAGTCAGCATGGCCAAAGGGCAGGGATGATGGGAGTTGTAGTCCAGCAAGTTCTGGAAGGCATCAGGTTGGGAAAGTCTGCAGTATAGGGACAGTACTGAACTAGACGGATTAATGGCCTGAATGTAACCATACACCTAATGATATGTATTGTATTACACTACCTACTCAGTCCTGAGCTTGTAGCTAAAGAGAATATTGCATTGGGTTAAGGCAAGGTAGGGGCAGGTGGGTTCACTGACTTTAAAACCCAATCAAAAGTTTCACTTTACTTATGTTGTCACCCTAGCACATCACCCGTTTCATTACTGCATCTAATTTGGTTGATATCACAACATTATTACATTGATCACTGTTTCAACTTAGCCTAATTTAATTGATAGAATTCTGTGTCCTTGCTATTATAAGAGACAATTAGCTCTCATTAGTTTACATTTCACTCATTTTCTGCTGACTGATTGCACTACATACTGATACTTGCTAATATCAATATGCAATGCAATCAGTCAGAGGGAAATGTTGGTACAGTATCTCTACAAACTATCACACTTATCATTCTGATTGTCTGCAAAGTACCAATATTTGCCTACAATTTAATAGTTTCATAATGCAATATTTGGTATTAATAATCATCATCTGAAGGTCACATCCTTAATCACATTTGCACTGAGCAAAAATTAACTAATGAAGATTACAACGTATTAATAAATTGCAGATGGTACCTCTCTATTTTCCAACATAACCATCAAATAACAGAAATGGGAGCTGTGATCTGACTTAAAGACTTTTTTGCTTCCCTCTTCCTATTTATTCAGTCTTCATTCTGGGTTCTAAGTGCTTTTCTTTTTTTTTTTTAATCCTTTTGTTAAGGTCCTGCAGTAACCATATGGAGAGCTTTAGCAGAGCAAGAACATGCAGCTGATGCTTTGTATTAGAGGTGAAGAGGTGACTTGAATTGTGCTACTGTTAATTTGCCCTTTAAGCAGCTACAGCAGGGAGTCTATAATGGCAAGAAGCCGTGCAAGGAGATTTGCCTATCAGATTATTATGTCAGAAATACTAAAGATTGAAGGCAATGGAAGGGCAAATAGCTTTTGGTAACCAATTTAACATAATCCACTGAGCTTTCAAGGACACCCATTTGTAAATATGTTGTAAGTTTACTCAGATAAAATGCATTCATACCTACATTTCTCCCCAGTATTTTTATGCCAGTGGAGACAAGATGCTTTTGGTCCTTCATTGCGTATGTCTCTGTCTGTCTGTCTGTCTCTGTGTTTAATGATGCTGTTAACTCCTCTGTGCCATGCCAGAGACTATTTAAAGAACTGTCATGGCAAAATACACCCCAGTTGTATTGTTTTTAGCAGTCCGTCCCACAACGACAAACATATTTCTCTCAACCCTCACAGCTGGTTTCCTGAAAAACCATAGAAGAGAAACATTTAGTATTGGGAACATGAAATAAATAGATGTCGGTTTGAGATTGAAACACGCAGATTCAAAATAAGCGCGCGCACACACACACACCCCAAAAGTACAAATTAGGTTTGTGACAGGACGTTTGAATGCCACAGTTGCTAAAGTAATCTATGTCTGAAGCAGGGCTTCCCTCAACCGGGCTAAGCCTTTAGACAGAAAAACTAATTGCTGCAAACACTAATTTCCTAGTCCCTTTTGTCTCCTATAGTAGGCACCTCTGGATGCAGAAGGTACCCAATTAGCAGAATTCATGGGCCTGATTGTGTATTGTGGGGCAAGTGTGTGAATAGTATAAACAGTGCTGATTACTATTCCACTGTAATGGCTGGAATTTTTTTTTTTGATTGCTTAATAAGGCCATCTATTCTACATCAGTCTCTGGCAAAGCTGCTGGGGAAATCAGTTAGGTCACTTTTTCTGGTCATACTAGCAGGAGAAGCCTTGTGATGCTAACAGATGACTAAAGACATAATTACAGGCTATTTAATCACATCTGTTTCCCCACTTAACATTGTTTGCTCAAGTTAGATGTAGTTTTTTTAAAAAAAAACATCAAAAGGACAATAATGGCAAACAGACTCAAAAAATTACTCTTGCATGGTTAGAACTCTACGGCTCGTTATAATTACAGAAAACAGAGTTTACAGTGATTTTAAAAGGCATTAATTTATATTAACATGTTTCTATACACATATTGAGGATTGCTGGTTGTTTGTGGAATGGGGAGAGGAAGAATGCACTCGATTTACACACATGCTTGGGAAAAGCCAAGGGAATTTTTTTTCTGAAGCAACTTTACTAAAATAGGGTTTGTGCCTACATAAATTTCATTCTGAAGCTTAGAACAAGATATTGGTCCATAGAGCTTGCCTGACAGTTGCAAACATTATTCATTTAATTCACAGGCAAAATAGCAGAGGCTGGCTGTTAAGTTGTGGGTGAACTTACCAGACGACACAGTGATTCTTCAAACAGCTCTTGTTTATTCACAGGCCAGAACAGAACTGAACTGAAGGGTTCAGCCAGCCTGCTTATATAGAGCTCCACCAGAACCCAACAGTAACCATTTTCTGTAACTATCCAATCACTGAACGTCACTTTTGATCCCTTATTTGCATATGTGGACCTGAGCTATCTACAGTATCCGCCTGCTGGCCCAAGGTGAGAACTTCAGTACATAACACTGGCCATATATTCTACTGCTGAAATGACCCACCTACTCCAGCAAGGAGCTGTCCTTACTTCCTGTGCTAAAGGAACAGCACTTCCTGTCTGAACCAACTCTCCAGCACGTGAGAACTTTCAACTTGCACTCAGGCACAGCAGAGCACATGTTTGTTGGACTTTGCATGATTTGCATGCAAAGGTCCCTGGCGCAATCCCCAGCATCTCCAGGTAACACTTCTCCTGTCTGAAACCCTGGATTGCTGCTGCTGCTGCCGCCACCAGTCAGTACAGTGTTGACCAATTTGGCTAGGTTGGTCCATGATCCGGCTCGCGTTTGAAGAATGTTTGTACAAGGGTTATCCAGAACTTGTGAGCACCAGCAAAGTCTTGTACCAGTTAGTAAATTGTCATAGGGCCTTTCAGACACATTTAGCAGTATATGGGACCGAATTGTCTAGATCTGTCCTACATGCTTCACAAATGATGCCTCACAATTAAGCCAGTATCATTCAACTCCTCGGCCTGTTCCATCGCTCTCTGGGGCAAGCGGCTAACTATTGGTCTGTGCAGATGTTTTCTTTTTGTCCATACCTCCCCAGAAATTAGATGATAGATAGATAGATGATTGGTAGATAGATAGACAGACAGACAGTCAGACAGATAGATATGGATCATGTCTCTCCTAATGTGCAAAAATATCTTATGCCCATGGACTGAAATGCCCATCTCCTTAAATCAAATGCATATAACCTATCAATTATGCTGAAGGATTTGTATTTCCCTTTTCATTTTTGGAACGAAACATTCGGGGCATCTTATATATGTAATTTAAAAACTCTGAACAATATAATGGTCATTATATTTAACTTTAAGGATTGGTGCCAGAATTTGCTTCTTCACCACCCCCTCTTCCCTCCCCCCTTTTTCCTTTAGTGTTGTGCTTTGAGTTGTGAGCCTGCAAGCAGGGTCTGGTTTCAAGCAATGCTGGGAGCCTTTTTGGATGAAGAGCAGGGTAAAAAAAATATGCTTCCAATAAATAAATGTACAATTAATTTTACAAATATACTAATAAAATAAACGACAAAAGAAGACATGCACACGCAAATGATACAATGTAAAGGCAACAATATGTACAAGGTTTTGTCTGAAGTTAGTTTGAATGGCTTTAGAGAGCTCTCCTCTTGCAAAACATTTGTTGTGAGTGAGTGCCAATAACATTAGCAAACAGTTTTCAGGTTGTTTGTTTGGGTTTGCTTGTTCTTTCTCCATATCTCCACTGATTCCCCCCCCCCCGCCTAAAAACACATCTTGAGGGGGTTTAAATGGCCATCTCAGGTAAAATCTGCACAGGCATTTTGATGGAAATTAAAATGATCCCAATTAGATTCACAAAATTTCTCATGGGAGTTTCTTCTTTTTATCAGCACTGAGATGAGAAAACCCAATGCAGATTCAGGAACTATGTCTTTCACTGATCCCATTGGGCTTTGGGCCAAAGTAGACATTAGACCCTGGAAGCCTGTGTGGTTTCATTGGTTTTGATTTTCAGTGAAAAGCATCTGTGGGAACCCTGTGACTGGAGGAAGGGGAACAGATGCCATTTGTTGGCTAAAAACACCCCAAAACTGTTTTTCCCTCCCCAAGGTCCACATATATTTACCTCCCTTTTGCAGAGCCCCCATATATTTCCCTCTGTTGGTTGAAAAGCAACGGGGTGATTTCATAGACAAAGGGCAAAAAGGGAAAGGGGGAGACCTGTGCTTAGTTTTAAAATGGCCATGTTTCTTCCTCTAGCACACAAAGGAGAAGGTGAAGGGAGCATGCAGGTCTCAGACTCTTCATGTCTGAGTTATGAATTGGAAAACTATGATTTCCCATTATGTCTGAACCATGCAATGAAATGGGAGCTATAATGATCCAGTGGGCAAGGTGTTGATCAAGGACCTGGAAGAGTTTTAATTCTTCATTCAGTCTCTATGATATCTGGACAAAGCTAGCAGGTAGTCTTCCATGAGCCTGACTTTGTCTTTACACTTCCTTCTCTTGAGCATGCATTCAGCAGAAGGGATGGAAAAGATGGCACAGGTTTGGGAAATCTGCAATTTGCAGAGACAAAGTTCCCCACATGCCATTTCCCCTAAGGAACTGCAGTGTGGAAAATGGCATATGGCGAACTTTGTCTCTGCAAATTGCAGAGTCTGGCTAGAGTCTGACCATTCCCAATTAAAAATAAATCCATTAACTCACTCTGACCCAGTGGCTCTCATTGCACATCTCCTACATTTGTTGCACACACCCGCATGGCATGCTCAGAACATTCCACAACATAGCAGAAACAGGAAATAGCACGCATGTGCAAAATTGCATGAGACACCATGAGCTTTTGAATCACATCCATGCAACAAACTTTCTTGCGTTGGGGGAAGGGAGGCAGAAATCAAGGAAACTTCATCCTGTGGAGCCATTAGTTTTCAGTTTCAGCACCATATGCATTCCTCAAGGGAGCTTTGTGAACAAACTATAATTTCCAGAGTCAGTCAAACTCCTTAAATACAATAAAAGTGTGAAAACAACATGCAAAGAGAAGGGGGAGATCACTTTATGTTTAAACATGTTTTAAAACATCTATCAGGAACACTTGTGCCTGAGGAAGTATAACATAGTTATAGTTTCTAAAACTCTAACCCAGGAACAGGGTCATTGAAGACAAGACTCCTCTGAAGCGAAAGGCTTAAGCAATGCACCTAAGGCAGTTTTACACAATCATTTTTGAACAGAATAACTATATAGGTGGCATCTGTCACCCACACAATCCTAAAAGCAAAGAATGAATTGCTTTCTTTTCTATGTTTTAAAAAAATGGAGGGGGGGGACCCTCCATAAATCCATAAACGGAGCCAAGGAAATATCGAATCCATTAAAGGCATTCTAGTAGAAATTCACAGCATGCCTTCTATTTAGCTGTTGCCAGCTAAATAGCTTTCAAATCATATAGCAGCCAAATTATAGACAAGAAAACTTAAAATATTGACCTTGTTGAAGTTTAGTTTATTTCCCAAGTTTATCTCAAAATGTCTGTGACAGCAAAATAGCACAAGCCTAATATTTTTATTTGGATCTCCCAGTGTGGGACATGATTTGAGATAGATGCTTCAAAAAAAACTGAGGATAATATTGCTAAAATAATTAAGGTCATCAATAAGAAGTTATTTAAACACATTTGTAGCAGGAGGCCATCTAGTGATATAGTGAGACTCTTAGATGAAAAGCAAGTCAAAGGTGGATTCAAGGAAGATAAGGAGATTGAGGAGAAGCTGAATGAATTCTTTGCATCTGTCTTCACAATGGAAGATAAAGGACAAATCTCAGTGCCTGAACTAACTTTTGAAGGAAGGGAGTCTGGGAAATTTAGGCAGATAGTAGTACTGAGAGATGAAGTTGTAGGCCTATTAGACACAATAGAAACTGAAAAATTGCCAGGTCTGGATGGCATCCACCCAAGAGTTCTCAAAGAATTCAAAGGTGAAATTGCTGATCTGGTGGCAAAGATATGTAACTTGTTCCTCAGATCAACCTCTGTACTTGAATTGAAAGTAGCCAATGTAACACCAATTTTTAAAGAAGAGATCCAGTGGATACTGTGGAAATTAAATGCCAGTTGGCTTAATGTCTGTCCCAGGAAAACTGGTGGAAAGTATTGTTAAAATTAAAATAACCAAGCATATAGAAGAACAAGTCTTACTGAAGCTGAGCCAGCATTGCTTCTGCAAGACAAGTTCTGTCTCCCAAACCTGTTAGAGTTCTTTGTTAGTTTCTGTTTCTCACTGAGCAGCTGCTGGGAGTCACAGGACTCTGTTTACATTCCAGAGACCTTCCAGTCTCACGGGAAAGGAGACGGGATGTGACATTAGTGGTTTCCTGTTTCCTTTGTTCCTTTGTTTCAGTTACTCTCTGCTCTCACAGGGAGAAGATGTATATTTCTTTGCTCTCTGTGTAGCTAGAAAATAAAGCATAGCAATGTAGCCATAAATCTCATCACTTCCACGTGCTGTTTTGATGCTCTGCTGGGACGATGTGCCTGAGGCCTTATCAAAGGATCAGGTCGTCAATTAATCGCCGGGAGGCGATTCCGAAGATGAGCCTTATCAGCTCGGTCGAATGGAGATGCCGACACTTTGAGTGTGACAACAAGCTTAAAGAAGTGATCCAATTGACATAATGTACTGTTCTGGTTGCCTTACCTCAAAAAGGATATCGTAGAGCTGGAAAAGATTCAGAAAAGGGCAACCAAAATGTAAGGGGAAGGAGCAACTCCCCTAACAAGGAAAGGTTGCAGCTTTCAGTTCAGAGAAAAGGCAAGTAAGAGATGAGATGATATAATGATGCATGGCACGGAGAAAGTGGATAGAGAAAAGTTTTTCTCCCCCTCCAAGAACTGATGAACATGAAGCCAAATGTTGGGAGATTCAAGACAAAAGAAATGAAGTCCTTCATGCAGCACATAGTTAAAATGTGGAACATGTTTCCACAGGTGGCGGTGATGGCCACCAACTTGGATGACTTTAAAAGAGAATTGGAAAAATTCATGACTACTAGGCTATTTTCTAGTTCCATTTTCAGATGCAGTATGCTGGGAATTGCAGGTGGGCAGAATGCTCTTGTGCTCGTGTCCAGCTTTCAGGGTTCCCATAGGCATCTGGTTGTCCACTGTGAGAACAGGATGCTGGGCTAGAAAACAGGAGTAGAAAACAGAGGAGTCCATTAGTAAAGCAGGTTGTTGTTGTTGTTGTTTAGCCGTTTAGTCGTGTCCGACTCTTCGTGACCCCATGGACCAGAGCATGCCAGGCACTTCTGTCTTCCACTGCCTCCTGCAGTTTGGTCAAACTCATGCTGGAAGCTTTGAGAACACTATCCAACCATCTCGTCCTCTGTCGTCCCCTTCTCCTTGTGCCCTCCATCTTTCCCAACATCAGGGTCTTTTCCAGGGAGTCTTCTCTTCTCATGAGGTGGCCAAAGTATTGGAGTCTCAGCTTCACGATCTGTCCTTCCAGTGAGCACTCAGGGCTGATTTCCTTCAGAATGGAGAGGTTTGATCTTTTTGCAGTCCATGGGACTCTCAAGAATCTCCTCCAGCACCATAATTCAAAAGCATCAATTATGGTGCTGGAGGAGACTCTTGAGAGTCCCATGGAGCAGCAGGTTACCAAGACTCATACAATGCAGTGGAATGTGAAAATCTGACCTAGTTTATTAATTGGTGGCTTTTTTTACCAAAGTAGCTCTAAGCAACTTACCATATAAAAAAGGGATACAGGTGGATACAGGATTCAAAGCAGGAATGGGTATAGTATATGGACAAAACAAGGGTCAGGAATTCAGAAAGCAGAGCACCATGAACTCTGAACTTCACGTTCCCGGCAAAGAAAGAAGTAACAAGGCAAGGCATGAAGCGAGACACAACTTGCACAATCAAAGCCCACATCCACACCATGCTTTCCACCTGTCAGCACCCTTCACAAACTACAGTTCCCATGATTCATTGGGGCAGCCATGACTGTTAAAATGGTGTAATGGTCCTTTAAATGTATGGTGGCGGAGCTAAACAGTATAAATTGAAAGCTTTTGCTGATGATTTGGTTTTGACATTACAGGAGCCAGAATCCAGTACCAAAAGAGTATTGCAATTAATTCAAGAATTTGGTCAAGTAGCTGGATTTAAGTTGAATAAGGTGAAAACTAAGGTGTTAGAGAAAAATCTTACAGAGATTGAGAAAGAGAGGTTTCAGAAGGAGACAGGATTAATATTGGTCAAGAAAGTGAAATATCTAGGGGTTCATATGACTGCTAAAAATGTGAATTTATTTAAAGATAATTATGAAAAATGCTGGATGGAAGTGAAAAAGGATTTGGAAATATGGTCAAAATTGAAGTTATCATTGTTGGGCCGAATTGCTGTGATAAAGATGAATGTATTGCCTAGGATGTTGTTTTTGTTTCAAACATTGCAAATTTTGGACAAGATGGACTGTTTCAAGAAATGGCAGAGAGATATTTCGAGATTTGTCTGGCAGGGCAAGAAGCCTAGAATAAAATTTAAGATTTTAACTGATGCTAAAGAAAGAGGTGGATTTGCCCTGCCAGATCTTAAACTTTATTATGAATCAGCCGCATTTTGCTGGCTGAAAGATTGGCTGCTCCTTGAAAACACGGACATTTTGGATCTAGAAGGTTTTAACAATGTTTTTGGATGGCATGCATACTTATGGTATGACTAGGTCAAAGCACATAAGGCCTTTAAGAACCATATTGTCAGGAAAGCATTGTTTAATGTCTGGGTGAGATATAAGGATCTGTTGGAAAGTAAAACACCAAGGTGGCTGTCACCAATGGAGGCTAAGGCTCTGAAAAAAATCAATATGGAGACAAATTGGCCAAAATATTGTGAAATTTTAGAACAAGATGGAGATAGATTAAAGCTGCAGAGCTTTGACAAATTAAAAACTAAAGTTCGAGACTGGCTTCATTATTATCAAATAAGGGAGGCTTATAATTTAGATAAGAAGACTGGTTTCCAGGAGGAAAAATCAAAATTGGAAATAGAATTGTTAGATCCTAAAACTAAGAATCTATCAAGAATGTATAACTTGCTGTTGAAATGGAATACACAAGATGAAACGGTTAAATCTGTTATGATTAAATGGGCACAAGACTTTGGACATAACATTATGTTTGCTGACTGGGAACAGTTATGGACCACAGGTATGAAGTTTACGGCTTGTAATGCCTTAAGAGAAAATATAATGAAAATGATTTACAGGTGGTACTTAACCCCAGTCAAGCTAGCAAAAATCTATCATTTGCCAGATAGTAAATGTTGGAAATGTAAAGAGACTGAGGGCACATTTTTGCACCTTTGGTGGACATGCCCAAGGATTAAGGCCTTCTGGGAAATGATATATAATGAATTGAAAAAGGTATTTAAATATACCTTTCTGAAGAAACCAGAGGCCTTTCTTCTGGGCATGGTCGGCCAATTGGTGTGAAGGGAGGATAGAATTTTTTTTATGTATGCTACAACAGCAGCAAGAATACTCATCGGAAAGTACTGGAAGACACAAGAACTACCCACCCGAGAAGAATGGCAGATGAAAGTGATGGGCTACATGGAACTGGCTGAGATGACTGGCAGAATTCGAGACCAGGGAGAAGGGTCGATGGAAGAAGATTGGAAAAAAATCAAAATATATCTTCAAAAATATTGTAATATAAAAGACTGTTAGGAAGATGTGGGAAAAAGAAAATTAAGTCGTTTTGGTAGATATGATATAAAGGATTAAGCAAAAATGAGTTGATGAAATTGATGAAACAGAGGATGTTTAACTACATTATTTTAAATTAAAATACGCAAATGAAAATAAGGTTAGAAGGATTTGCTGGAAATACGATCTGAACTAGAATACAAAATTGGGAGGTGAGAGGAGGTCATGGAAATAAGTAAAGGGAAAAGGTTATGTAAAGGTTTAATCTGTTTTTGTTCTATTTTAACTCAATGCATTTTTATATTTTTTGTTTCGTCTTCTTTTTTACTCTATTTTATTGTTCTTTTTTTTCTTGTTATTTTTTGCTTTGTTATGGTTAAATTTCTCTTTGTATTTTGTATTGTTCTTTTTTCTTTTTTGCAATTTTAAACTTGGAATAAATATCATTTAAAAAAAAAAAATTAAATGTATGGTGGCGTTGTGTCCAAGGTTCAAATGGATGTGATGCAAACCAGTGAACTGTGCATGGCAATACAGTGGTACCTCGGGTTAAGTACTTAATTCGTTCTGGAGGTCCGTACTTAACCTGAAACTGTTCTTAACCTGAAGCACCACTTTAGCTAATGGGGCCTGCCGCACCGCCACAGCACAATTTCTGTCCTCATCCTGAAGCAAAATTCTTAACCTGAAACACTATTTCTGGCTTAGCGGAGTCTGTAACCTGAAGCGTATGTAACCTGAAGCGTATGTAACCCGAGGTACCACTGTATAACCAACAGGACAGCAAAGCCATTGCAGCAAGACACTCTAGGAATTTACGGTCTTTGGTTTTGCTCATTTTCTGGTTTGTTTCTAATCCCACCCTTTCACCCTCCTCAGGTGGGTGGATTCTGGGTGGATTCTGCCTCACTCTAATATCGGCCTCGGCCCAGTATACCTGAAGGAGCGTCTCCACCCCCATCATTATGCCTGGACGCTGAGCTCCAGCGCCGAGGGCTTTCTGGTGGTTCCCTCACTGCGAGAAGCAAAGCTACAGGGAACCAGGCAGAGGGCCATCTCAGTAGTGGCGCCTGCCCTGTGGAACGCCCTCCCATCAGATGTCAAAGAGATAAACAACTACCTGACATTTAGAAGACATCTGAAGGCTTCAGGGAAGGCTTCATCTGAAAACTTCAGGGAAGTTTTTAATGTGTGACATTTTAATGTATTTTAAATCTTTCTTGGAAGTCACCCAGAGTGGCCAGGGAAACCCAGCAAGATGGGCAGGGTATAAATAATAATAATTTGTTGTTGTTGTTGTTGTTATCATGGAGACTGCTGCTGCAGGTGAGGCAAAGGGCAGAGACCGAACTTTATCAGAACAAGCCATGCCTTATACTACTCATCATGAGAAAGTTGTGGGGATGAGTAGATGAGGGCAGTAAAAGGAGTGTGCAAGAGTGCCAAATGAGGGAAGGCAAGGGAAGGGGTAAAGTTGATGAGCAAGGTGGCAGGAAGTAGGTTAAGGTTCGGGGTGGTAGAAGAAATTGGGGGGAGTTAGATCTGTTGAGTTGAGTTTATTTACATTTCTCATATTTCTTAAGAACAGTTTACCTATACAGTGGTACTTCAGTTGTCCAATGTAATCCATTCCGGAAAACTGTTCGACTTCTGCAACATTTGACAACCGAGGTGCAAATGTCTGCAAAGTCTGCAAAGTCAATGGAGAAAAGGGGGGGGGGGACACAACGGAAGCCGTTCGACTTCCGAAGCCCATTCGAAAACAGAAGCAATTACTTCCGGGTTTTCAGCATTCAAAAACCGAAATGTTCAGCTTCTGAGATAATCAAAAGCCGAGGTACCGCTGTACCTGCATCTGGGGGTGGAGGAAGGATTGATTATTATTATTTGGCTGCACAAAAATCCAATTTTACCTGATATGCGTACTTCTGCAAGGAATCGCCCCTAATTTGGTGTGGTTTTGTATGTTGTTTTCACCACTGTGCACATTTCCTGAGTGTGCACTTTCCCTGAGTACACACATTTTTGGATGCCGCCATTGTTCCTGGAGAACTGCATCACAAACCCAGAGAAGTTCAGAGGGACAGCTGCCTTTTGGTTCACACCTTGGCTTAGGAAGTGTAAATTAGGAAGGTTTGTCTTAAAATGCAAATCAAATAAATTTGTCCCATGTCCCTAGCAGAAAAAGAGTCCTGGGTGGGGGAAGGCTGGAGTTCCCATCCCCAAATATCACTGATCTTATTCATGGAATTTCACAAGTGATTGTTCTGGTTCATATAAATGAAGCTGGCATGTTTTCGCAAAAGGAATGTTTTTTAAACAAAAATATTACTAATTAAATCCATTTCCCCGACAGTAGACTTTTACAGCTCTGGTTTGTCTGTTTCCCTTTATGTAGCCGCTAGTCATTCCACTGTTGTTGTTTTTTATATGCCCTCCACTCTGCTTTCAATCTTCTTCATATTTCTATGAGTTAAAGAGAAAACAGAGCTGATTATTGAGACAGTAACATATATTTGTGTTCTTAAGCGGGCAGCAGTGGAGCCAGAAGATAATAGACACCTCATTTATTCAGGCTTTCAATAAACATATTTAATTCCCAGTGACAGCTGTCTTTGCCACATTAGCATTGCAAATCATCTCCGTTTTGTAATGGCCTTCTATTGAGCATGATTCAATTATGTGTGATCCATAGCAAAGCAGCATAAGGCCTTACTATCTATAGCTAGATTTCTGTAAGCGGCTGCTCTTTACACTGCTTGCATTTAAGCTAGCTGTTTACAACAGTGCTTTCCTTGAACTACGCTGAACTCTCTGCACTTCCCAGCTAAATAAAGTAAAATTGATATAATTTGTAAAACAAGTATATGTGTAGACATTGCATGCCTGACATTCTTTGCATACGTATTCAAGGAGAAAACACTTGTTAAGCCAATTGCTTGTTTCTAGACTTAAAACATTCACAATATGAAGCCAGTGAAGGGTGACATCACACTCAGAAGTAGTGCTTTTCTTCTCAGAGAAAAAGGTGCCAGTACTGCAGACCTTTGAGTACTCCCCCCCCCCAAAAAAAATCACTGCCCAGAAGTGACAGTGGTCCTTCCCCTTACTCTGTTTCTGTGTGTAAGTGAGAGGAGGGGAGAGATTTGCTGAAGTGGGATTTTTCATGTTTATACTTTAAAGAAAACAATTGTTGCAGCATGGTTGTGATCAGCTCCTGTCCCTAAAAGTTCACTACAGTTATACCTTGGATCCCAAACGCCCTGGAACTCGGACGTTTTGGCTCCCGAACGCCACAAACCCGGAAGTGAGTGCTCCAGTTTACGAATGTTCTTTTTGAACCCGAACGTCCAACGGGGCTTCCGCTGCTTCTGATTAGCTGCTGGAGCTTTCTGCAGCCAATCAGAAGCCGCGATTTGGTTTCCGAACGTTTTGGAAGTTGAGCGGGCTTCCGGAACGGATTCCGTTCGACTTCCAAGGTACGACTGTATTAAACAGGACTGGCCCATCCAGCAGTGGAGTGTGTCTTCAAGGTGCCTGGCGCGGGCACACCCGGGCAGGGCATGGTGTGGAGGGCAACATGAGGAAGACACAACAGGACAGGCACGTGCTCTTCCAATGATTTGAAGGGCACATTCCTGTTGCGTCTTCTTGACAATGCCCTGCCAGCCCCACGCTGCTTTGTGAGGCTGTGGGATCGGACTCTCAAAGCAACGTGGGGCTGGCAGGGGCAGTGTGAGGAGCCAAATGCGCCCTCGAGAAAACTGCACCCGGGGCAACAACCCCCTTCGCCCCACCCCCACTATGCCTCTGGGCCCACCCATGAGGTAGAGTGTGGCAGCCGCTTCGAGCAGGAGAAGTCCAAGAAGAAGAAGACGAAGAAGAGTTTGGATTTGATATCCCGCTTTCTCACTACCCGAAGGAGTCTCAAAGCGGCTAACATTCTCCTTTCCCTTCCTCCCCCACAACAAACACTCTGAGGTGAGTGGGGCTGAGAGACTTCAGAGAAGTGTGACTAGCCCAAGGTCACCCAGCAGCTGCATGTGGAGGAGCGGAGACGCGAACTCGGTTCCCCAGATTACGAGCCCACCGCTCTTAGCCACTACACCAAGAGGCAGCGCCTTTATGTCCCCCCCCCTTATTGGTGCCAGTGGAGAAGTGGCACCAGTTTCCATCAAGAAACAGCACTGCTGCAGATGCTTTGCAGGTGCTGCCACACAACACAGGTAAGGGGAGGCCAGCAAGGTGGGGAAGCACGTTCCTTCAGATCCTGGGCTGCAACCTTTTTTTGCTGGCCGAAGACCCTAGACCAGAGGTTGTCCACCTGGTCCCTACCGCCCACTAGTGGGCGTTTCAGGATTCTAGGTGGGCGGTAGGGGGTTCTACAGCACAAGCTGAATCCTCCTTCCACCGAGCACTAGTGGGCAGTAAGGAAATTTTACCGTCAAGAAAGATGCATTAGTGGGCGGTAGGTATAAAAAGGTTGACTACCGCTGCCCTAGACAGTCATCATGGGGAGCATGGTTTGGGAACGTTTTCCTCCACCTGAGGAAAGGCGTGAAGGAAGATGAGTGGGGCAAGTCCTTTTAAAGGTCTCTGCCCCTTGCCCCTTGCTGCGCCATATGAGGCCTAGTGCCTGCTGTGATCTTGTGAGGGCAGAATCTCCTCCCACCCTCCGGCCACGACAGCTGCCATGCCACCCCACAGCCAGACGTTGTTGACAAGCTCACTGGCTAACAATTTTGTTGACGTCATAATGATTAAAGTCAGGGAAGGGGAAGGTTATTGGCTACCACCGGAGAGTCCTTCTGTGGGTTCAGCTGCCTGAATTTTACGACAAAACTGGAATAATCACAACGAAAAGGTGTACTAACTCTCTCTACTGCTCTCTGCACTGGGAATCCCAAGTAGTTGCATGTGTCAGGATTCCTGACAGTAGCATCCTGTGGAAGCCTTTCATAGGATCATAGAATTGTACCATTGGAAGGGACTCTGAGGGTCATTTAGTCCAACCCCCTGCAATGCAGGAATCTCAACTGGATCATATATGACAGGTGGCTGTCTAACCTCTGCTTAAAAATCTCCAAGGAAGGAGAGTCCACCACCTCCTGAGGGTGTCCACTGTCAAACAGCTCTTACTCTTTTATGGAGGGGAGCAGGTTCTTAAATCTGTACACTGCTATCATGTTTGTTATTCCTACATACCAGAATGTACATCCTTTAAACTAATTCATTCTCTGACATACTTTGCCCTCTGCAAAAAAATAAATAAATCTATTTTACTAAACATCATAAAATTCACATACATAAAGGGAACTATTTAAAACACTCACAAGAGAGAGATTATTGTCATGTGGAAATGACTATTTATTGCCAATTGAGGAGGGAAAATAGAGAACAGCTTTCTCTGTGTGACAGATACTAATGAAAACTTACTCTGTGTGTCATATAATTTGGCGTAATTAGAGAAAATTAAATCATTTAGTGTGGTAATTGTAAAAAAAGGTCAGGACAGGAGTTCAAGAATACTCAAATCACTTCCATATCCTATTTTTATATTTAGCATCTTAGTACTGCGTATCTAGACCAGGGTTCAGTCTGAAAAATAATAATTCAGTAGTTCTAGTGTAACCCCTGCTGCTGTCAGTAGCAGGTATGGAACAGAAATTCGGTATGCCTATACTATTTACCAGCATAAGGTGTGACAATTTCTCTTCCCCCTTCTATGGGAAGGGCTATAGCTCAGTGGTACAGTAAATCTCAGGTTCAATCCCCAGTAGCTCCAGGTAGGGCTGAGAGAGACTCAGGTCTGAAACCTTGGAAAGCTGCTTCCAATGAGTGTAGAGACAGTACTGAGCTACATGGACCAATGGTCTGATTTTGCATTAGACAGCTTCCTATATCCCTGTGTTCTTTAAAAGAAAAAAGAAAAAAAAGTATACAGCTCTTCATCCAAAGATCACAGGTCAGTTCACAACACAAAAATGCAAAATGAGAATGCAAAATACACAATAAAATAAAAACATGCCAATAACCATCCCCACCCTCCTACAAACACATGTTAAAAGCCATGGAATGGTGCTGCTACCCTCTGGACCTTTTGTGGAGAGGCCAAATAAGGGCCTCAGAGAATGACTGTAGGGTCCAAGTCAGTTCAGATGGGGAGAGGCGGTACTCTGAGGTACTGCTGTCCTGGGCTGTTCAATGCTTTATAGGTCAAAACCAGCACTGTGAATTGGGCACAGAAACTAACTGGCTACCAGTGCAGTCAGACCAGGATCAGTGCAATATGCTCCAACTGTCTTGCCCCGGTGAGCAACATGACTGCCAAATTCTGCACCAGCTGAAGTTTCAGAACCATCTTCAGAGGCAGCCCTAGATCTAACACATTGTGGTAATCTAACCTAGAGGTTATCAGAGCACAGACAACAGAAGTTATGCTATCCCTGTCCAGATAGCCTACTGTGCTAGAACCATCTGGAACAGTTGAAAAAAAGAGGCCACTGTACTGCAGTGATTTGGCTTCTGCCTGAACAAGTATGCCTGGGAAGCAGCACTGTTCTAGTCTACAGAAATGGCTTTCAGGGGAATAGGGACTTTTCTTACAGTGCCACACATTCCTTGGCTCCTTCTACCACTAAGGGAATAATTGTTTTATTATTTTAAAGAAATTTAAGCTACTGAGATATTACTTGTATGTGGTTTTATGGTTTTTATTATATGTTTTATAATATTATAATATTATTATATAAGCCCAGGGAGGGAGGGATATAAATAAAAAATTATTATTATTATTATTATTATTATTTAATTAGTAACCGATTATATTACTTTGTGTATAATTTGACAGAAAAGAAACTAAATTTAAATAATATACTGCAGCAAAGATATGCCTGGCTCAAAATAAAAAACACAAAACGGTAAGGTTAAGTCTTTCAAAAGAAAGCAAAAACTGCAGCAAAATTATGTATGGCTTTTAAACACTCAGTTTTCTCTGCTGCTTTCATGATGCTTTTAACTGGTTTCTATTTCTGTTTTCTATTAACTATTTCATTGTTCTTTAAAGGGCAGCATATACATTTTAATACATGAACGGAAAGTATAAAAAAAAAAATAATGTCTTGTCCTCAGACGTTACCATCAAAATACATGATCCAACAAAAGTAAGAAATGTTTATATTTAATGAATACAAAATCTATCAGAAATGCCAAGTAAAGTACAAACAGTCTATTATCTGATCAAGTTCAACAGCAAGCAACAAGGAAATTGAATTTTGCAGTTAGCAATGAAAACACAATTTCAAGCATTTTGAGGGATTCACCTTGACATTTCTTAATGGAATGGTGGACTCTTTATATTTCGCTTTATATTTTTTATTCCTTTTCTACTTTTCAAAAGATAGTTTGCTGGCAAAGGAGGTGGTGTCAGGACATGTAATTTCTAAAGAGAGGTGCACTGCAACTATCATTGTTGGAAGAAATGGCATCACTTTATTAGCCCGGGTTCTTAATTCTGAGCTTGCAAGCCGGGGAGATGCTGCGGTTGCTCAATCGTGACGGAAGCACTCTATGTATTTTTGGATGTACTGTCCTCAGTGTTCCTAATAATAATAAAATTGTATTTATATCCCTCCCTCCCCAGCCGAAGCCGGGCTCAGAGCGGCTAACAACAGTAAATAGTGTTATGTCCAAGGCCAGATCACTCATGAGGCGAAGTGAGGTGGTCATCTCAGGAAGCAGATCTGGGCCTGAGGAGAGTGCCGCTCACCGACTCCTCCTCAAATGAGAGTGCACACCACGTCCTCTGCCCTTGCGCCATGCCCACACCACACCTCCACTGCCACTGCCTCTGCCACAGGTAGTGGGGAAACACTTATTGTGGTGGGGGCATACCTGTGGAGGCAGAGGCAGGACAGCCATCCTGACTCGGCCACAGACACACTGATCAGATGTTTGGAAGCTGCGGCTGGATAGTTACGTAGGAGCCGGTTGAAGTTAAATCCTTCGAAGACAGAGGTCCTTTGGCTGGGCCGGGATGATATGGGATTGTGGGGGCAACTCCCATCTCTTGCGGGGGCGCAATTAGTGCCAGCACCATCCATTAAGAGTTTGGGTGTAATCTTCGGCACCTCCCTTTCCATGGAGGTGCAGATTACAGCTATAACGAAGGCGGCATTTTTTCATCTCCGCCAAGCTAAGCAGTTGGCTCCTTACCTCTCTCGTCCTGACCTAGCCACTGTGATCCATGCGACGGTCACCTCCAGGCTTGATTATTGTAACTCACTCTACGTGGGGCTGCCCTTGAGACTGACCCAGAAACTCCAGCGGGTGCAGAATGCCGCGGCGAGACTCCTTACAGGGTCCTAACCGCGGGATCACATTCACCCGGTGCTATACCAGCTGCACTGACTCCCAGTGGAGTACAGGATCAGGTTTAAGATGCTGGTTTTAACCTTTAAAGCCCTATACGGCCTAGGACCCTCGTACCTACGGGACCGCCTCTCCTGGTATGTCCCACAGAGGACCTTACGGTCTTCAAATAAAAACATCTTGGAGATCCCAGGCCACAGGGAGGTTAGGCTGGCCTCAACCAGAGTCTCTGTCACAAGAGACTAGGGCCCTGTGGGACTTGACATCTTTCTGCAGGGCCTGCAAGACAGAGCTGCTCCACCAGGCCTTTGGCCAAGGCACAGTCTGACCCCCTCCTTTGGTAATCCTCACAGAACTCTAGCCCAATGGTTGCCATTAATTTGACTCTGAACTTATTTTAGAATGAATTGATTTTAGAATATATTTCAATTAATTGATTGTGATTTTATGTAAACTATGTTATTTTTACTGTTGTTAGCTGCTCTGAGCCCAGCTTCGGTTGGGGAGGGCAGGATATAAATAAATTATTATTATTATTATTATTAATGTGAGGCAGAGTGTACCTGCAGTGAAGGATGAGGTGGCAGTGGGGCATTTTGCCTCAAGCGGCAAAATTTTCCGGGCCAGGCCTGATTATGTCACTGTTATTTCTGCTAAAGACTTTTGTGCTCTGTTTCCTTTTAGTTGTAAAATTATTTTCACCTCTAGTATTATATATGTGTGTGAGAGAGAGAGAGAGAGTGTGTGAGTGAGTGAGTGAGTGAGAGTTTATGCTGCTGTTCTAGTTTTTTTGTTTCTTACTGTTACAGAAGTTGGGCGCCACCCGTACTCTGTGCTGAGCAGTAGCAAGATTCCTGCTTCTGGGTGGCGAGGAGTGGTGGCAGACAGAGGTAATGGATCTGTGTCACGTGGCCTGCACCTCTTAAACTAGCCAGCTGCCCTCAGTTGTTTTAACTATCCTTAAAATGTGAAGTGATTTTCATTCTAATGAAACACGAAGAAGAAGAAAATTACAGATTAATGTATAGTCGTACCTTGGCTCCCGAACAATCAAAAACCGGAAGTGAGTGTTCCGGTTTCCGAACGTTCTTTTGGAATCCGAACGTCTGACAGGGCTTGGAGCTTCATGCAGCCAATCAGAAGCTGCACTTTGGAAGTCAAATGTTTCGGAAGTTGAACGGACTTCCGGAATGGATTCTGTTCAAATTCCGAGGTACAACTGCAGTACAAAGTAATGCAAATTAGAGACTTGCAAGGGCCACTAATTAAACTGGTCATACTGGTGGTTTGTTTGTTTGTTTTTAAGTTGCTTTTTCTACACTCTGGAAATAATGGTTTCCGAGTATTTCTATAAAACAGGTTTCTTGTATCTTAAGAAAAGTGAGTTTTTCACAGAATTATTCTACCCTTATTTTCTTCAAATCATAGTGCTAAATTAAAACAAAGCAAATGTTTTGCCTTGCTTTTGCAATAAATATACCCACAATGTAACTGTCTGTGTTTAAGTATATAAACATAACTCTTTTCACATTATCTAGCTGAGTAGAAGCAATTAAGGACCAACATTTAGAACAGGAAACACAAATAGATCAGTTCTGGACGTAATGTCCAAATAAAAGTTTTTTGTGTTCCACGTATGTCTTAGCGAATACCAGTGTCAAACGTAACAACTTTAAGAAGCAGTACTTGCAAACGATGAACTTTTCTTTGTAATGTTCCACATCTGCCTTTGCAAAGTATGGCTATTGTATGCAGCTGCTGTATGCAGGCATCAGACGAAGGATACAAAAGATCTTAACATGTGCATTTGCAAAATATAGTTGCTGTATGCAGGTGTCAGACAAAAGAACTTAAACGTGACAAGGATTCGTGGAATAATACCTTGTTTCGCCCTGCCGGGCTTTGTCAGCCGAGCATACTCTAAATAATGCAGATAAACATAATAATTTAGGGGGTTTTTTTACAAATTAGAAAATAAAACATATAACACACATATTGAACAATGGATCTACATACCATATTTTGTGTATCAGAGACATGGAACAAGTGGCATGGCAGATACCGCATTAAACAACCAGTAGTACTATGTTTGCTTTTATAGAAAGACACAATGTTAATTCTAATTACAGGTGGCAGCAATCTACAGCAAAGTTTTTCTCTCTTAACGTGACCCCCTTGAAACCACCATGTTCAACGTAAAATTTTTAAGGTTATCAATGGTATATCAATCAAGCATAGCCAGCTTTTTCTGAACTTGCCTGTTCTTTAGTCTTCCTTGTTTCTTTTTAAGATAGTGTGTTAATTCTGCCATCAGTGCATATTCCCACATTTTGTTTATCCACTCTTTTAGAAAAGGTGTTATTTTTAATTTCCATATTTCTTGCATATAATGCTGTAGCATTAAATATCACATGGGATGCTATTACTTTGTGTGATTAACTGAGACAGTCATTTCTACTGTTTAAAAAATTAAAAAGAGGATCAACAAGATTGC
Organism: Podarcis pityusensis; assembly: GCF_964106645.2. Taxonomy (NCBI): domain Eukaryota; kingdom Metazoa; phylum Chordata; class Lepidosauria; order Squamata; family Lacertidae; genus Podarcis; species Podarcis pityusensis. The sequence continues at coordinate 33,837,138 of NC_138028.1, forward strand.
ATACCCTAAAAATCATTTAAGGTATGCAATCTTGTTTCTTGCATTCCAATATTTCAGTGGGGGGGTGGACTGAAAAATGGCTAAGAAAGAAATAAAGAATTGTCTGCCTAAGGCTAATGAAAAAATTTTGGCCAAAGTTTTACTACTTTCTACTATTTTTTACCTAATTTCAGGACTTCAAATCTAATGCAGCTAATAGGAAGTGGAAGTTTCTCTATCTGCTGCTTACACATTGATGGTAGAATTGTAAATAATATCTATCTGGCTTTGTGAATATGTGCTTCAGTTACACCTTTCCTTCACCTTGAGACTCTACCTCTTTTGGGTCAAGGTACATAGTAACAGAGCAGGTATAATAGAAAGCAAATAGTAGCTGCTTGACTTTCTGAGTCCAAAGACACCCTACAAAGTGGAAGGTAACATCCAGAGAATAACTCATGAGCTTGCTAGTTGGTCATAAAGGTTATTAAATAATCGTTCTGGTGTTTTATTGATGCAAAACAAGAAACAACCAATCTGTAAAGCGTTTGCTACCTCCATGAGTATGTGAGGACATGGCATAACAAACACAGTTCTTCAACATAAATACTACCACAAATACAGATAAACAAAATCGAAAGTCTCTGTCCTGAGGAGTTTACAATCCCAAACTCCACTCTTGTTTATTGTTTAGCCCAGGTTAGCCAACGTAATGCCCTTCAGCTGTGGCAGGACTACAACTCCCATAATTCCTTACCATTTGTTATGCTAGCTGGGGCTGATGGGAGTTGTAGTCCTATCCTATCTAGTGAGCACCTCATCAGCTGCTCTCAGATTAGACTATACTTTAGGGCAGTGGTTCTCAAAGGGTGCGGCATGCCACACTGGTGTGGCAGGAGAGGATGGCAAGCGTGGCAGAAAGATTCAAGGACAATCAAAGAAACATTTTAATATTTCAGTACTGTACAATACAGTGCAGCATAGTATAGTATAGTATAGTATAGTATAGTATAGTATAGTATAGTATTTTTTTATTTGCAGAATATGGAAAGATATTCACGAGCATTGGCTATTCTTCTACGGTTCTCCGTGACACATTGTTTGTGAAGAGGGATTTTAAACTCTGACCGATATGAAAGATCAGAAAAGAGAACGGCTTCTTTGTGTTGATGAGGAGATGAGAGTTTATTTGATTCAAATTAGACCTAATATAGATGAGATTACCCGGCGAAAGCAAGCTTACACCTCTCATAAGTACTTAAGGTACTTATGTAAGAGGCTTATTTACAATTACATTTTGGGACTGATTCATGTTCTTGTGTAGCTGCATTCTTTAATACTTTCTGGATGTCCCACGATCATATTGTAAAGTAGTTGTGTTCTATGCTATGAATCAGACATTGCTAAGATTTGTATCTTTTTGTTTTCCAATGTCTTTCTTATCAATTAAAGAAAACCATTGTGGTGCGAGCAAATTGTTATTCTGAAAGTGTGGCTCAGAGAAAAAAGTTTGAGAACCACTGCTTTAGGGTCATAGTTATCTTTTTGGATGCATTTTTTATAGCTACAAGAAAGCAACCATGTTGAGTAGCAAGCAGCTCACATATTACACAACAGATGAGCATCTTTTAATAAACAAACATGAAGAGGAGGTATTTGCAAGTGGATGGGTTTGCGTACTCTATTTAACAGGTGGAAAGGGATATAGAAAGAAAGGCAGCAGCTAGTTCTGCTGTGTTTGTCCAGTCAGGCTAATATAGCAGAGTTGGCTGCACCTTGGGGTCATTTTTGCTTCCTCTCCTCTTCACTGGAGACAATCCAGCCAAGCAGGGTACAGCCTTCCAAATGGAACTCCATTAAGCCACATCTCCATCCTCCATACTATTTCTGCCTTGAAAGGTTTTATAAGGGCAAGGAATCTAAGTCTAAGAGAGAAAAGGGCTTGGGTAGAAAAGGAAGAAGACAGCCTTGGTATTCATATATTCAGAAATGTCCTGACAAAATGTTCTAGTTCCAAACACGGCAATTTGGAAAGTTACTGCTGACATTAGTGACCCCATGGGAATTATTTTAATCTATCAGCAATTTGTGTTTGTGCATTGGGTATTCTTTGGAAAATCTAGTGCTTTTTTTGTCAGAAATAACTTATCTTTGCATTCTTCCTTTCTAAAGCTTCCCAGAAGACAAAATAACCTAAAAGAAATTACTATACTAATTTATCTCCCCCACATTCCAGTAATTGTCACATTGTACCGGCCACAATTAGACTGAATGACAGTCTTTTCTCCGTTGATCATAGGAATTTCTTATATACACAAACTGCAGCACAATATCAATCTCCTTTGGCTGGTTTCAACCAACAACTGTGGCTGATTGCAAGTCATTTGAAAACACTGAGCCATGCATGAGCATGACAAAAGTCAATTTAGATGGATTTGCAGGAGCACAAAGACCTACAGATGTAACACAATTCAAAATGCTGCATTTTGGCAGCATATGTTTCAATCCATAGCCCCTGCTATTTCATTAAATGATGGAAGAAGGTCAAAAGTTTAATAAACTTCAATTTTATGTGCATATTGAATATCATTTTATATCTCATCCTAAATTAGTGAAGGTCGTAGTGACAATGATCAAGGTCAGCAGAGCAATTTATAAGGATGGCCCTCGGCTCTGCAGGAACAAAATTAATCACTTGACTTTGGATCATATCTTAGGACTATTAGATGACATTGGGGATATAAATATACATTTGTGTTTTGTTTTTTTTAATTCCTTCCCTATCTCTTACAGCCCCAATTGAATTCACTTTTATGACACACCATCATCACTTGTGTCATGTTATACATCTCATTTAATTTTTGAAGTAGCATTATTTATAGAGCTACCGAAAGCACTTCATGGAGAGTGTCGGCTATGGGCTAAAAGAAAAGAGAACGGTTTAAGGTCACATTGAACAGAGCACTGGTAAAAGGGGAAGGGAGTTCTTGATGGAAGAGGCAGTTCAACTAGGACAGACATCATTAGCTGAGGAAACTGATGGGGAGTCAAGTCGATAAGCAGGTTGAGAATTGGTTTGGATCAGATCAAAGGTCCATGCAGTCCAGCACTTTTGCTCCAAAATAGGCCACTCAGAGGCAGGTGGGAAGCTCACAAGTAAAGCATGACAGAGCCCCTCGAGGAGGGACTATAGTGCAGCTGTTCAGCTTTCATTTTGCAGGCAGAAAGTCTCCAGTTAAAAGGACCAGGTGATGGGAAAGACTTCTGCCTGAGACCCTGGCAGCTGCTGCTGGTCAGAATAAATAGTAATGGTCAAGACAGCTTTCTTTCTTTCTGCTGTTTTTGCCTAGCATCAAGTAATCCATCATCCAGCCCAGAAATGAGATGTGAACTACAGGGAGGGAGGCAGAGGGCCTTCTCAGTAGTGGCACCTGCCTAATGGAACGCCCTCCCATCAGATGTCAAACAGGTAAACAACTATTTGACTTTTTAGAAGACATCTGAAGGCAGCCCTTTTCACGGAAGTTTTTAATGGTTGATGTTTTATTGTGTTTTTAATATTTTGTTGGGAGACACCCAGAGAGAGTAGGGCTACTCAGTCAGATGAGTGGCATATACATAATGAAATTATTATTATAATCAGAGATGTACTACCTCTGAATGGTGAGACTCCACTTTTAGTTTCCATGGCTCATGGCCATTGCTGGGCCTCTCCTCTCCTCTATTGATTTTTGTTTGTTTTTGTTTGTTTGAGCCAACCAAGTTCCTGGCCATCCTCACAACATGTGACAACAACCACGTTAATCATGCTCAGGTCCCTGTGAGTCACATCCACATCATACATTTAAAGCATTCTTCCCCAAAAGAATTCTGGGAACTGTACAGTAGTTTGTTATGGGTGCTGAGAATGGTCACTCTGTGAGGGGGTCTCTACAGCTCCTGTGATTATTTGGCTGTTCCTAGAATGACTGTTAAAGCGGTATAAGGGTAAAGGTAAAGGGACCCCTGACCATTAGGTCCAGTCGCGGATGACTCTGGGGTTGCGGCACTCATCTCGCTTTATTGGCCGAGGGAGCCGGCGTACAGCTTCCGGGTCATGTGGCCAGCATGACTAAGCTGCTTCTGGTGAACCAGAGCAGCGCACGGAAACGCCGTTCACCTTCCTGCTGGAGCAGTACCTATTTATCTACTTGCAGTTTGATGTGCTTTCGAACTGCTAGTTTGGCAGAAGCAGGGACCAAGCAACGGGAGCTGACCCCGTCGCGGGGATTCGAACCGCTGACCTTCTGATCAGCAAGCCCTAGGCTCTGTGGTTTAACCCACAGCGCCACCCGCGTCCCTTAAAGTGGCATAGAAGTGCTTTTAATGCTCGGTGTGGTTGTGACCACTATTGCAATTCTGAGAGTGGTGGATGGGGGTGGGGGAAAGTGAAGTATTTTGAACGTGCTTCAGCTTCCTGGGAATCTCTCTCTCTCTCTCATAAAAATCATTGGTGTATGTGTTTCTTCATTTAGGAATTCATAAACCTCTCTACATTTGGAGAATACTTGGGTGGTATACAGAAATAGGGTACACAACAAACAATACAATTCACAAAACATTACTAAAACAATGTAACAACTTGGGACCAGTTTACCTACAATATCTTCTTACACCACATGTGCCCACTCAGCGGCTTCGATCGGCAGAATTGGCACTGATACAGGGGCATGTAGTACCCATTCTGCATTGGTAAGACCTCAGTCGTTTAGTGTGGCAGCACCTGCACTTTGGAACCCCCTGCCTGCTGAGATTAAGCAGGTGCCCTCACTGTACTCTTGTCGCCGCAAGCTCAACAACTACTACAATCGTAAAAATAAAAATAAAAAGCGCTCAACACTTTAGGGGTTAAATCCTAAAAAAACAACTTGGGGGGGGGGGATTGTATAAAAAGTTCAACAACTTCAGTCCTAGAAAAAGCTCGATAACTGGTAGGCCCTCATTCATGGCCCTCTTTGAAAAAAGTTTGGGCACCCCTGAGTAAGGCAATAGTAGTCTTTATTAAACTTTTTAATAGCTGGAGCACAGGAGACTAGGTATTGGTAACTTCAACATTTGATTACCACATGCATACTTGTGCTTGGTCTGGATGCTGCAGTTAATGCAGAATGCCTCAAAAACCAAGATCCTGCCAGTATATATCATTCCTGCTCAGAGATCTACACTGGCTGCCAATTTGTTATTGGGCCAAATTCAATGTGTGACTATTTGTATAGTACTTGCTAAATACTTTTTTGTTTAGGCCAGTGTACCCAAACATGTAATTTTAACAAGTAATTTTATAATATATGCTTTTTTCACATATCTGCTGGATTTACTTTTATTTTATTAAATTTCAGGTCAACTTGCTTTTAATGTTTGATTTTAAACATTTTTTTTAAAATGAACATTTAATGTTTCATGTAATCCACTGAGATTACATGTGCTTAAGCAGCAGGGCTTTTTTTCAGCCAGAACTCATAGAAACTCGGTTCCGGCACCTTCTCAGGTAGATGGCATTGCCATTGTAAGAGAATAAATTAAATTGTATCCTAGGAAAAGTTGGTGTTAGGAGGCACTCTTGATACTGAACCATCATCTGACTTTATTATAATTTTACACATCAAGAGTAAATTTTGATGGGAGACCTCAGAGGCAATAGCCAATTAGTTAAAAGAATCCCATTTAAAGCTATAGAGCTTAGTTGAGGGAGTGAATATGTCCCTGTACAACAACATACATTAACTTTAAACTGATAAACACACACACACCCCTTTCATATGACACCCTAACACACACACAAAAAAGAGTCAAATCTTACAAGCCATATAATTTGAAATAGATTTTTCTGTATGCAATGAATACTATTTAATGTTCGCCAAATCATATAGCATAGGCATTATATACATATACGATAGTAAAGCTCCAAGCTTTTTTTCAGATCTGGTCTAAACAAATTATCTGTTCTTCCTGATCCTAACTGCATACTGACTGTTACAGTTATTGGTGTATTTTTCTTTCTTTAGTATGCTGTACAAAACTGTACAAAACTGTGCAGCGACATTTTCCATTGTGCCAACACTCACTTCTAATCATGCTCTGTCTTGTCCTAAGATTTTGTGTTTTTGCATTTAACAAAATAACTGCAAATGTCAGGTATTAGAAGGACTGAAACACCCTTTTCTATTTGGCTGTCTTCAGACCCCCATCTTTTATTCATAGCCTTTCTCGTGGTGCTGGAAGGCAGACTGTGTTGCTATAGCAATGCCCTGCATATCCTTGTGGATAGCTTACAGTTTTACTCTCTTTTTTTTTTTTAACAACAAAGAGCCATTGATAACACATGTTGCCAAAGGTTACAGAAGTTGAATGCTAAAATGGAAATATTTCTCTTTTATAGAGTTGCACTGTGGATGCATCCTGCAAATTCAAAGAAACAGGTAAGGGTATGACCTCTTTGTGAAGAAAGATGAATAGTTGAGTTTCAGGACATTATTCAGAATCAAACGCAACCTTGGTGTGTATGTGTTGTTGTTTTTTACTATTTCACTATGGTACATTTATGGTGCAATCCTATGCACGTCCACTCTGAAGTAAACCCCAGTTAGTTCAATGGGACTTACTCCCAGGCCAGGAAAGTAGATGTTGGGTTGTAGCTTCAGCCTCTCAGAACGCTGACGTGTTAGCACTTTCTTTCTTTCTTTCTTTCTTTCTTTCTTTCTTTCTTTCTTTCTTTCTTTCTGGAATAGTGCTAAAATACATGCACACACACACACACAACATTTTCTAGCCAAATAATCAAATATTATTTCAGAATTAATGTAAGATCTAGTAAAAAAAACACACACTCAGATATGGGAGCAGTCACTCGTACGATCTCTAGCCACCCAGAAGTAATATGAAGCGTGTTTGAAGTGTGTCCCTTTGGGTCGCTGAAACACTTTTGCCATCATAATTGATTTCTCAATTTGAAAAGGCTATGTATGACTGCAAAAGCGAAGTGGTGGGAAGAAGATGGGCAAAAACAACTTCGCAGCACAAATAGAGACTAAATACGAGTATTTCCTGGTGGCGTGCATTTTGCTCGTTGTAAATCTGAAAGGGGATGTGCTAATTAAGGATGTGGGAGGTGAGGTTTCTCCCCACCTCCTTCACCCCAGTTCCGTTCAGGAACACCATAACTACTTGTCTCCTGTGTGTGTGTTTGCTATTAGCAATAGCAGTCACTTAAATAGCCTCTTCCCCCTGCCTACTTGTTGCAGCAGCAGAAGTCTGGGGTGTTCACAGAAAGGGCTTTGTGGAAGACCTTTGTAATTCACATGGCTCAGTCTGGAACTCGCATAGTATAATCGGAGTAATATTTCCCATGGATTTAGGAGTGAATTGTAAACAAAGGGCATCATGACAGTACATGGGCCAGGCTCCTTTGGGAAGGCGTGGGGTGTTTGGAGGGAGGAGGGCTGCCAACTTCCAAAATTCTGAAACAAGTGGCTGAAGAATGTTTGTCCTCCCTTGCAGGCGAGATATGGGTTAATTGAACACTGTGTGGCAGGGGTGGGCAAGCTGCAGTCCTCTGCCTAATTTCATGTGCCTGCATTGGGAGAGAGAGGAGAGAGCAGTCCCATCCATCTTTGGCTTAGATCAACAACTTACCCTAAAAGGGATACAGCCCTTGTCAAAATGGCGAAGGACCAGTGGTGGCTGGTGCCCTTTGGGACTGATGAGGCAGAAAGCAGAGTCAGCCATAGGTGGAGCAAGAGCCAATGACAGACAGGGCCAACCAGGTGTGGTGGAGAAATTCCATTCAGTTCACATTTCAAGCCGAATTCATCATCTGTGTCCTGAAACACAGCCCTCTTTCAAACTTGGCACTTATCTGAATTTTGGAATGCAGTTCTCCATCCTGGTAATATTTGCAAGAAGGCACATATTGGGCGTGGGGGTGGGAAGTGCCTAGAAATGAATATGGTTGTGAAAATAACATAGAAAACTGCATCAATAAACTGTGCTTATTAGAAGAGATTCACACAAAAACACTGCAGGAATTTAATGAGGACAATTCACAAATTGCTGCAGAAATGTGGAGAACTGAATTCAAGATTAGAAAAAGTGAGAAATGGAGAGGACTGAAACTGACAGATCCTTCCATCCCTAGAGACAATTCATTCTACTTTTGTCCTCCCCCCCATCCTCCCCTCTGTCAAGTTATAAAAAGGCAATGCTTATATGGAGGAGAAAGAGAAATAAATAAACATGTGGTACCTTCCCAAGGACAAAGGATGCAGGTGGCGCTGTGGGTTAAACCACAGAGCCTAGGAGTTGCCGATCAGAAGGTCGGTGGTTCGAATCCCCGCGATGGGGTCAGCTCCCGTTGCTCGGTCCCTATTCCTGCCCACCTAGCAGTTCGAAAGCACGTCAAAGTGCAAGTAGAAAATAGGTACCGCTCTGATGGGAAGGTAAACGGCGTTTCCGTGTGCTGCTCTGGTTCGCCAGAAGAGGCTTAGTCATGCTGGCCACATGACCCGGAAGCTGTACGCTGGCTCCCTTGGCCAATAAAGCGAGATGAGCTCCGCAACCCCAGAGTCGGCCACAACTGGACCTAATGGTCAGGGGCCCCTTTACCTTTACCTTCCCAAGACTTGTCATAAGTAAGAGGGCAGACAGCTGAGGGCAAACTTGAGGTTGCTGGGGCCATGCTCCATTTGAGTTAATGAACCAGCCTCGACTGCAAAGGATCCTTACTGCTTTACCATGGATTTGACCCATCTTCCTCACTGCCTCACCGTGATTTAAGAAGGGTGCTGCATAAGAGCTGTTGCTCTGAGTTACTATGGATCTCTGCGAATGGTTTTAGGAGATGGTCCTTTCAGCTCCAACTTAAAGCATACTTGTTTAACCATGTATTTATGGGGTGTTAATAAAGATAGCTGGTGCCTAGGATGGAGCCACCTCTAACAAAAGGTTCTCAAACCTTCTGCCCCCCGACCCCAGGCTATAAATTACTGAAGCCCACCAGTGACAAAATAACAGTGCAAAATGTGATGAAATGAAAGAGCAGGGTGCCATTTGCTGATCCAGAGCCTCTACATGGAGAAGGGTTTTTTACTTTATATCTTCCTTCCCATGCCTCTCAAATTATTTTTTTTACTCACCAATCATTTCTTCTCTTTCCCCTTCCTGCTTAACTTCCACCAATGCCCATCTCCTAACTGCCAGCTTCTTTAATCCCCCCTTCCACCTCCTTTTACATTCACTTTCCCCTCCTATAACAGATTCCCTCTTTTATGCTCTTCATCTCTATTTAATTTCTGCTCCTTTGGGGTTGCTGCTGGCACTAGTGTCCAGTCATCCAAAATGCTATTGCATGACTAAGGGTGTCTAGATTAAATCTTTCATCCTCTATTGCACATCACTGATATGTCTGGTGTTAGAAAAGTTTTATATTTGCCCCACATGAATGATATTACTTTGTCCATCATACTATTTCTTCCTACCCTTTCTGGACATCCACAGTAAATTGGTTATATTGTTCTTACTTTTAGGTCTCCTAGAGGCCCAATATTTGCTTTGCTTTTTGGAACCATGGTGTGACTCAGAATAGGAGATCTACAACTGGGATTCCCAGTCATCTGCTTTCTCTCCAAGTGATGGTTCCCACTTGGTCTTTCCTCCTTGACAAATAAATCTGACTCTTACTTTTTGCCATTCCATTAAGGCCTTATTTGTAACAGCAGCTGGCAGGTTTTGCAACGGAATCTGACCTTTGACGGATATGTATGTAAACCATTTTTAACTTACCAAACTTGTGGTAGCTTTGGAAGCGGCTTAGAAGGGAATATTTTAAAGGTCTAATAGCCTATATTGCCACACTTTGCTTTGCTTTGCTTTGTGATTTTAATATCTGCTGGGGTTCTGTCACCAATGAGTACTTGCTCCACACTTGGATCTAGGCATCTGAAGAATTCTCCTTTTATTCTTTAAACAAAATATTACAAAAGCACCAACAGAGAGGGTGATGCCAATCAGCAGCCATGCTGGGCTTCCTGTGTGTGGTGTCTCAGGAGCAGACCAGACAGAAGACTGTTCTGACTTGCCCACTCGTGGGGGTATAAAAGGCTGACCTTCCCTGCCCGCCTCACTCCAGTCAGTCTGGACACCTTTAATGTCCATCCTTTAATGTTTGTGTTAATTCTTACAGCTTTGCAGGTATGGATTTGCTGCCCAATTACTATGGACAGCCGTTGGTTGCTGGTTTCAGGTCTGGGCACGAATTTTGCCCACAGGCAGAGTGGCTTTGATCCTGTGGGTTTTTGCCTACCTTGTTGCAACCATCACAACTTATGATGGTGAAAGAGGCATTGGGCTGGATTCTTAAGAGGGAGAGGCAAGGAATAGACACCTTGCCCTATCCCATGGAGACTAGAGAGGGATATGTGAGTATGCAAAAACTAGCCCCTTAAGGCGTTCCAAAGGGTAATGCTTTCTGTCCAGAAGCCCAGTCATGGACTGACAGGCCATAGTTCCCCCTACCAGTGGCTGAGTGGGATCTACCGGAAGCAGTCCATGCAATAGGCAACCACAGCATTGACCCATCAGTTGGCTGACAACAGATCACTAAGCTGTCAGGCTGTGTGATTAAGGGATTGATGCCCAGTGTCTACAGAAAACCTCTAATTAAAGTTATGGCCTACTTTTAAATCAGGCACATAGCTCTGTGTCATACTTTGCTACTGGCAAAGTCTGAACAGAACATTATAGAAACAAACAATCTAAAGGGATGTCAAGAAAGGCTAACAGATAGGAAGTCAGAACAGACCAAATGCAGGTTGGCAGGAAAAGAACACAAACATGCCATCCATGGGGGAAACAGAGCACTACAATGAGCAATGAAATATCAAATGATCCACATGGAATATTCATTCACCATCATGTCAGAGATGAGGAACTTCAGGCCTGGAGGCCAAATAGCGCTCAGGAATCACCCCAGTTGCATATCCCTCAACTCTCCTGGTAAAACTGGGACATCCCGTTTTTTCTTGTGAGAGGACAGTGGCCATTTTGGGCACCGCGATCTAGCTCAATTTCACATTGTTTGGGGGCTACAATCATTTGCAGCACCACAAAAAGGGAGGTTTGGGGTGCCACACCTGAAAAAAATTGTTTTTCCAGGGCCATATTCTTGCATGGGTAACATAATTCACACAGGCATGTGATGATGTCCTAGATTTCATTGAGACATGTTGGAGGGTGTGCAGTTCACACTTCCTCCCAGACCAAACCTCTTACCAGCAGTGCTTTGTCCCCTTCTTGGCATTTTTTCATGGCTAAAATGTATCTCTGAATTCTGTTCATGCTTCTTCCGTCCTTGGATGGAGACTAGAGAGGGATAGGTGAGTATGCAAAAACTAGCCTATTATACAAAATGTAAAATTTGCACTCATCGTTTTGCCCACACCCACCACAGACATGTCCCCACCCTGCCACTAGCAGTGGTTGTCCAGAAAGGAATGAGCCATCAGATCGAAAAGGTTCTTTGTTGCTGATGTAGATGAATGTGTACCAGAGCTTCCATCACTGGGCATCTTCTGAGGCTGCCAACTCAGCAAGCAGCCCATTGCTGAGCCCGGAAGTTGCACAGTTCTGACCCTACTGCTGCTGCTCCTCTTACCATTGCCTACCATCTCTGAGTGAGGAGTGACAGAGGGGAAGGACCAGCAGCTTCTGCTCACCTCTGAGTTGCCACATGGATTGCTGTAGTTCCAGAAGGAAAGAGAAAATGAATGGCCAGCAGTGAGAAGAAGGTGGATCCTCAGAACCCCTGGAAGCAGCTCTGAGGCACTTGTACTTCCTCCCAAGGAACTGTGTATCAGGCTGCCACATTAGTTGGCTCACCGTTCCCAACTACATCTTTATGCCCCAATATTCAAAAGCCCTCAGCCGACTGCTCTTGAATGCATTAAGCAGGGCAAAGTGGTGGGCTGGGACAATGGCTTATGTGCATAGATCAAATGGAGAGAGGAGGGGAGAGGGGAGCTGTTCAGAAATAAGTGAATATAATGGGTTTTAAAAATCCAGTATGTTTCCAGAATTAACGGTGAAATCGGCCACTTTTTCTGAAGTAACTGTTATAATCAGAGACAGTAGGAGGTGGCGTATGCCTCGCCATAGGTTATATGCTGGTGCCCTAAGATATCAAAGCCCTAATGTTTAGCAGCAGAAGTAAAATGGTGAAACTCACGCTTTCCCACAGCTTTCAAGGCTGCCAAAGTATATATTTGTTTTGATGGTTATGCCTGAACAGCAGCAGGTTTGCTGTATGTTTATATATGTAATTTTCAATGCTCTTGGAATAAAGTATATCTGATGTTCATAATTTTGGCCCAAAGTACTTTTTTGATAGGAGTGGTATGTCTGTAGCTTTGCCTGCTGAGTGTTGGCTCTTTCACCCAGCTCTGGCCTCACCGTGAAGCAACATGATTCACAAATCAATTCACTTTAGGGGACAGATTCAAGAGGAGTGTCAGGTTACTAACTCGGTAATCTCCAGCCTTTTGTATCATTTTGTTTAAAAATGAGAACTCTATTCCACTGTCTGTTCCAGATGCGAAGGAATGTTTTGAGGCCCCTACTGATTTCAATGCCACACATTCCGAAAGCAATATAATTCTCTCTGTAGTCATAGAACCAAACACTGTACATGTTTATGTTAGGTTATGTTTTGAGAGCAAAGGTTCCAAGGGAGCTAACTGGTTTTATAAATGCAGGCTTCTGATCTATTGAACCAGGTAGAAAAGATGGCAATGAGCAAGGGGCACAGGAGAGACATTGTAACAGACCGAATAATAACAGGAAGAATAAAACATAACCGGTTCTCCTGGTTTGCTTGGTTTTCTTAAAAGGCAAAGTTCATGAATTTCAATAGGGACAAATGCAAGTTTCTGCACTTAGGCAGGAGCAACCAGATGCCCAAATATAGGATGGCAGACATGTGGCTTGACAACAGTGCATGTGAAAAGGGTATAGGGTATTAGTAGACCAGAAGCTTAATATGCTTTAACAGGTTGATGCAGCAGCAAAAAATGATAATGCAATTCTAGGCTGCATCAACAAAAATACAGTGTCCAGATCAAGGGAAGTAATAGTACCCTATTCTCCCTTGGTCAGGCCACACCTTGAGTCCTGTGTTCAGTTCCGGGCACCACAATTTAAGAAGGATTGTGTGCAGAGAAGGTCAGTCAATATGATATAGGGTCTGGAAACCAAGCCTTATGAGCAGAGGCGAACCAGGGGGTTGGCCAAGTTGGCCCTGCCAAGAGCGCCCAGGGGGGCACAAAAATAATGCTCCACTACTCTGGCTCAGAGTGGCTAGAAGCCACACACTGCCAGGACTGCTCCTTCACTGCTGCGGGTGGCCAGGTGAAATATGCAGGCTCCTCAGGCAAGGGCACACGAAGCAGGGAGCATTGATACAGCTCCTTGCCAAGGGTGCTAGGGAGCCTAGGTATGCCACTGCTTGTGAGGGATGGTTTTCAGAGCTCTCTGGGAAGAGGGGGTGATTCTTAAATCCCTCTAGGAAATGTAGCTCCGTGAAGGGAACGGGGGTCTCCCAGCAACTCTCACTAGCTTTGCCAAACTACACTTTCCAGGATCTTTGGGGGAAGCCATGACTGTTTAAAGTTGTATGAAATTACTTTCCATGTATAGGGCTGATGGGGCCTTATACACTAATAGTGAACTCATTCTTCAAGTGCCTTTTGTTATGTAGCCCATACAGCATCATCCACATACAAGAGGGAACTGTGAGCTTAGAGTAACCTCAAGGTCTGCAGGCTTCCTCCAAAAATCTTTAGGGGGGGGAACCCTCAAGGGGGGCCAAGGCCCAACAGCCCAATGTGGACTGGTCACAAAAGGCTCTGACATAGCTCAAAAATGTCCAGTTTCTTTGCAAAAAAAAAAAAAACCTTTGCCAAAAAAAAGCTCAACAACTTTTCTGTCTGTATTTTCAGTTTTTGAAATATGGCAACCCTAGCAGATTGTCTCTTGGGGTGGGAGCAGAAAACCAGAGGGAATGCAGAATGGAATGGAGTGCCCTGCAAAAGGCGATGGAGGCTGGAGCATTGAGCAGGAGTACTCCACACTGCAACATTTCCTTCAGGAACTACTTATCAATTCCTATAAATCAAGACCGATAGAACTTCCTTGTTCAGAGATAGCATTGCTCTCAATTCAAGAGGCTGGGAACTTTTGGCAAGGATCTTGTTCTTCTTCTTATGTTATACTTCAGCATTGTCCAACGCTAACCAGCACCATGCTGATGGGAGTTGTCCAAAACAACTCGAGGGCACCAGGTTGGGGAAGGTTATTATCATCTATTATACAGGCAAATATAGTCAAAACCCCAGAGTAGAAAAATGAACCTGTGCTTAATAGGGCACAGGTTTCTTGCATTGCCTGGACACTTTATCTTCCTTTGTTTGATATTTAAATCATTATTATATGTAATTGTGCTGAAACAAATGTACAAAGAGACAGACTGGAGTAAAAACCCCCGATGTGCATCCTTTTTGAATGAGAAGCTCACTGACAGATAAATGCCTGGGTAGTAAGGATAGAAATCTGTACTGAGATTTTTTGTGGATTTAAAAATCCAATTAAAGGAATGCCTGATAAGGGAGAAATTTCTAAGCATACAGGTAAATGCTGCAGGACAACTCTACAAAACCAATGCAGTGGCGGCAGCTCTCAGATTTATAGGTATCCCGTTTGTCATTCAATAGTCAAATAGCTCTGACTGGTCAAAGTCTGCCTTTGTCCAATTGTGACCTCCATGTTCCTGTGAGGGACATCTTTGTCTCACTTTTCTTTGGTCACCGAGTTCATGTACATCAATAGGCTGAGACTCACAGTCCATTAACAAGCGTTTTCAGCTCAGCCCTGGGCCACCCAGAAGCCCTGGTGCATGTTCTCACTGAATGGCTTCACTGGTGGCCCATTCAAATGCTCTAATGTCAGGGGGGAACGACTTGAATGGAGGAGCCAATGTACACCATTGCTCAGGCAAAGTGACTGCAGGTTTCAACAAAGCCTCCCCTGTGGCGATGTTAAGCAGAGTTATCAATAGTGCAGAGACAGAGGAAGAACTAATGCTCCAATCATGCCATCAACAGGTGGCCCAGATGCAGCCACTTCAGAGCAAAAACTGCAGGCCAACATTTACGGGTAATTCTATCCTCTTTCCAGTTCCAGCATACAGATGTCCTCTGCCTGCCTGCCTCCCTCCCTCCCTCTCCCACATTCTGTCAGCCTCCTTGAACTGAATCCCTAAAGACTTTTTTGTTTCTCTGGCTATTCACGCAGACAGTAGAGAAACACACTCATCTGGTTATCAGGGAAGACCAATTTACTTTCTTAAAAAAATGAGTCTGGGTTATTTGTTTACTCCTCCACTATTTTTTGAAAGCTCATTTTATTTCTGCATCCATGATGGTGCTATGCTTTAAGTAAAATTAAAAGCAAAATTGCACATATGCATAGCATTCCTTTCCTTTCCTTTTTTTAAAGCAGGGTTTGCAAACTGTTTTGTTATTGTTGTTACTCTAACATACCAGGAATGTAGCAGTTGCAAAGCATGGAATAGTGGTGGAAAGATAAATGTTCATTATATGCTTCACAACGGAAGTAATACACATGGCCGCCTAAAAAGCAGGTGCCCTAAAACCATTAATATCAGGGCCTAAAATTATTGAGATACACACACACACACACACACACACACACACACACACCTACCTGAGATGCTGTAGTGGAAGATCATACAGGAGAACGTTGCAGTAGTCAAGGTAGAACTCAGTCAACGCACCAACCATAGTTTTCTTAGCAGGTCTGTAGTTACACAATTTTGCACACGTAGAAGCATCTTGGCTTGGTGATAGATTAAACACTGGGAAGTGGGTAGGGAAAGAAGCCTGCAGTGCTTGTGCCTGATCAATAAGGCTGAGAATACACAAGGGGAATATATGAAGAGTATGTCAGGAGAGAAAGACTTGAGTGTGGGAAAAGAGAAGATCAGCCTTGAACTTAGGGACTGTCTGAACAGGGCTTTCTTGCACCCACCCTGTGGAACGCCCTCCTGTCAGATGTCAAGGAAATAAACAACTATGCCTTTTAGAAGACATCTGAAAGGCAGCCCCGTACAGGGAGGTTTTTAATGTTTGATGTTTTGCTGTGGTTTTATAATTTCCTGGAAGCCGCCTAAAATGGCTGGGGCAACCTAGTCAGATGGGTGGCGTATAATAATAATAATAATAATAATAATAATAATACTATCCCAACTTGATTCCTCAGGTCATCTGTAGGAGCATCTTTGGTTGTTCCCCAAGTTGGTGAGGCTTCCTTGCTGTTGGTCCAGTCTTCGGGAATGCTCTTCCACCAGAAATTCAGCAGCTTAATCCCCCCCCCCCCCGTATTTGCTGAAAACCCCTCTATGCTGCCAGGCTTATGCAGACAATTAAGGGGGGGGGAAGGAAATCAGTTACAAGTGACCACTGATCTGTGATTTAGTTTTTTTATGCAGTTTTTAATGTGTGTGCTTGTGTAGATATTTGTTGTACGATACATTGGTATTTATGAAGTTACGATGTGTGAGTAGTTTTATTATAATAATTTACAATAATTTAGTTTTGGATGGTGATGAAACATCCAAGTGGAAAGATCAGCCAGGCAGATGTGAAAGCCATGTGAGGTACATTTGAAAGCCATGGGAAAGAGTGGGATTGAGAAGCTGTGCCCCCCCCCAATCCGATGCTGCTAGACTCCAGCTCCTGTCAGCACAGGCAATAGCCAGCTGTGACAATTTTCTTCTGTTCAGGGGGAAAATCTAAGCCTGGGCTTCTGTGTAACAGACACTGACAGCCAAGTTTTTCACCTCAGTTCCCTCTGCAACTGCCACATTAAGGGGGAGTGTTAAGCCCCTTTCATATCAGCACACAGGGAATTTAAGGTTCAAGGGTGGGTCTTGAGGCAAATGGCAAATTCATTTCCTTCCTTCCTTAGTAGAACTTGAGCATTAGAGGGGGGAAAGATAAATGAGGTTTAGGATTTTTTTTAAAAAAAAAACCTTATAAAATACTAGCATTAGAAATAAAAAATATTGGTTATAGATGCAGAGCTGAGAAGCCCTAATTAAATCATGATTACCTGAATAAGCAAGGCTAGAATTAGGCGGCAAGCAAAATGTGATGTGGGCCTCCTAAATGAGTGAAAGATGCTCAGATATTTGTACCCTTTTTTTTCCTTTGAAGAAGATAAATTTCGAAGAAAAACAGGACATTTTACAAAATATCCAACTACATGAAAGGATTCAATGAACTGTATATGCAGAATACATGCAACACAACTTTTGCACACACACAAAATTGATTCGACATTGTTTGCTGTCATCAAAGCAAAATAATTTAAGCAACAGCCAATAAAACTCCATCAAATACTAACAAAAACATTTTTTAAAAAATTCTATGAATACATAAACGTATTATCAAAGCCTAAATTATACAACAGTGTATGTGGTCCACATCTGAGCATGGTAAAAGGGTCAGTATTAAAAATAGCATTCACTGTGAACACAACTTGTTTAACTAATCTATTATCACAAAAATAGATGTCTTTTATTCCCATTTTAGTAAGTTCAATTGTATTCCACTGAAGTGAGGGAAATGGGCTCTAGCGCCTGTTCCTATGTCTCTGGAACCAGCCCAAACTGGGGTAGAAGTGGGAATATCTGCCACATGTGGTTGGTGGTAGTTTTGGCATACCAGCGACTTGAGGGCCACAGACTCCCGATCCATGGTGTAGAGCCATGGTTCCCAACGTGGGGTACATGCCCCACAGGGGGGCAATTTGATTTTTAAGGGGGGCAATTTGAGAATGAGTTATTAACAGTTAATGGCCTTTTAGGCTTCCTTCATGTGAACAGGAGTTCACTTTTTGAATAATAAGAATTATATGTCACCGGGGGGGTGTGCATCGGGGTTTTAGAAATGTTTAGGTGGGGCATAGCTAAAAAAAGGTTGGGAACCACTGGTGTAGAGGAAGAATAGCAAGGAGCCGAGAACAGTTCCCTGGGGGATTTCAACAGATAGAAGGGGTTTTGTTGTCAACCAAGAAAGTGATAGAGGATGAGGAGGAGGAGAGGCAGAATTGAAAATCTGCATATTGTCTTTATCAGGTGTAAGAATTTTTCCGTGCCGAAGGTAATATATGAAGCAAAGAATTTCTTCATTTTTACTTTCCATTTCAAAAAGATGGAATCTTTAGAAAGCTAGTTATTATTCCTAAGGCCCATTGAAATTGCATTTGTGACTTCAAAATGGATTTCTTTAAAATAAAATAAAAAAGTAGTACAGTGGATTGACAGGAAAGCAGCTGCACGGCAACAAATGAGAGTGAAAATTAATAAGAGACCAAGGCAAAAGAAAGACTATTGGTTTTGCACAACCACAGCAAATTGGCTGGATTTAGAAGAACACACTTTGATCTTTCCTACACTAATTACTGCTCCATGTTTGAAGGTTTTGTGCATTCATTGCCCTTCATAGAAAAATGAAACTACTCTAAAGCACGGCTGCAATACAAATGAAAAGGTGACATCCAACAAATAAAGTGTGGCAGAGATCACCCAGCACAATAACTGTATAATGCAACTTTAAAATACCCTTTATATACAAACAATGACATATTTGCTGCACTTCTGAATAAAGAATTGACATTAAATGGAGTGAGAGTGTTCGAAGGTAATGAAAAAGTAATTGCACCGAAGACTGCTGAAGGAAAATTATGAATCGAGTGCAACAGGTCAGCAACATTCCTGCTTGCTTTAGAAAGCACAGACTCTGCACTCAGAAGTTACCTTCTATGCAACATTTATAAATATCTTCTCGCTGATTCCTTGCAGTAACTCAGAATTGACTCCAGGCAGGGAAATCTTGTAAGCTGAACACATGAAGCTGTCTTGTCCCAAGTGAAACCACTGATCCATCGACTCAGTACATGGGAAGAAGAAGAAGAAGAAGAAGAGTTTGGATTTGATATCCCGCCTTTCACTCCCTTTAAAGAGTCTCAAAGCGGCTAACATTCTCCTTTCCCTTCCTCCCCCACAACAAACACTCTGTGAGGTGAGTGGGGCTGAGAGACTTCAGAGAAGCATGACTGGCCCAAGGTCACCCAGCAGCTGCATGTGGAGGAGCGGAGACGCGAACCCGGTTCCCCAGATTAGGAGACTACCGCTCTTAACCACTACACCACACTGGCTCTCCGAGGGTTGTAGCTCGTTGGTGGAGAAACTCTGACGTCTGGGAACGTCTCCTGCCTGAAACCTTGGAGAGCTACTGCCAATCAGTATAGACAGTGCTAAGCTAGATGGGCCAATGGTCTGGCACAGTATGTTCCCCTGTGTTCCCATGCCCTTCTCTAGGGATATCCAATTTGGTACCCTCCTGGGCCAAAGGGACGCAGGTGGCGCTGTGGGTTAAACCACTGAGCCTAGGGCTTGCTGATCAGAAGGTTGGCGGTTCGAATCCCCGCAACGGGGTGAGCTCCCGTTGCTCAGTCCCTGCTCCTGCCAACCTAGCAGTTTGAAAGCACATCAAGTGCAAGTAGATAAATAGGTACCACTCTGGCGGGAAGGTAAATGGCGTTTCCGTGCGCTGCTCTGGTTCACCAGAAGCGGCTTAGTCATGCTGGCCACATGACCCGGAAGCTGTACGCCGGCTCCCTCGGCCAATAGAGCGAGATGAGCGCCGCAACCCCAGTCGGCCACGACTGGACCTAATGGTCAGGGGTCCCTTTACCCTTTACCTTACCCTCCTGGGCCAGAGTTCTTATACTAAAGACCCTTAACAATGAGGGTCCAGAATATCTTAAGGATCTCCTGATCCATTAACTCCTAGCCCGATCACTGAGATCTTTGGGGGGTGTCTCTATTGTTGCCCCCTCTCCATGGCTCAGATGCATGGCTTGCTAACCACTATGAGCTATGCATTCAGTGCAGTGGCATCAAGTCTGTGGAACTCCAACCCACTTGTGATTAGACAGGCACCCTTCTTGCTGAACTTCAGGCTCATGAGAAAGACTTTCTTATCCCAGTAGGCATTTCAAGGTAGGGTTTGGTATTAGGATTATTGCTTTATTGTCCCTATTTTCTGTGGATTGTTTTTATGCGCACTGCTCAGAAGTGCAAATAATTAAGCAGTATATAAAAGTCTTAAATAAATTAAATACATCACCTCCCCGACCATTCGCCATGCTGGCTGCAGCTGATGGCAGTTGAATTCCACAATAATATGGAGGCTGCCATGTTGGCCACCCCTGGTCACAACCATAACTGAAACCATTTCCACATAAATCATTATGTGATCTAAAAATAAAGATACAAATGTTTTTGATACCAATAGCAGCAACAAGCCCCCAGCCCAAGCCCAGCCCAAGAGTCTCAAGTGAAGCTTAACATAAGAAGATAAGAGCCTGCTGGATCAGACCAATGACCCATCCAGTCCAGCAGATGCCAATGGGGAACCCGCAAGCAGGATCCCAGCACAAGAGCCCTGTCCTTTCCTGCAATTTCCAGCAACTGGTTTTCATAAGCATTACTTCTTCCGGCCATGGAGACACAGCATAACCATCACGGCTAGCAGCCTTCATCAACCCTCTTCTCCATGAATTTGTCTATAGATTTTCTTTGTCTTTGTCTTTGTTTGTTTGGACTATTATACCCCACCTTCCTATGCTGAAATTAAACTTACATTTACAATGTAAATGTCCTAAGAATGTTTCCTTTACTGGCCATGGAGCAGAGACTGCTTTGAGGTCATTGAGGTGACTATCAGCATTCACTGACGTATCTCTGCTTTTTAGAAGGTTTACAAAATTCGCCTGGGATTGTCAGCATTTACCGGTGAATGACATCACTCACCAAATTTTGGAAATTCACTATACAAAGGGAGTAAGACATAGTTTGGTGTGTTTAGTCCCAGAGAATAAAAGAGACATACAGGTAAAACGATGTTTCTTATCAAACCAATGTCTGTAAGAATACTCAAGATGTCAAATAGCACAATTATTACCTCCTAAAGGGCCAATTTTAATCAGCATGGACAAATTTTAATTGATAGGGTTGAATGTTAAGGGCACACTTGTGTATTTTTCAAGGCTAATTGGATTGTAGTGTGTTACTGTAATGGGGAAAGATAATGTTAAAGATGGCCTTTATGTCTGAGTGGTATTTTGTTCATAAAACTGTACATTATCCCACTTCATTCAATATATTTTAAAAGGTATCCATAGCAAGGGTTTGATAATATGCAAATTTCATTAAATGTAATTGTCACAGAGCAAAGCATCTCCTCTCCCTCTGAAAAATCTGTGGTCTGCCATAGACACTTTTCCCTACCATTTGGCAAGGTGAGGAAGGTTCTTACTATCTATGGCTTACAGAGTGAGCTAGCACACTAGGGACATGGAGGTACTTTCTTTGTTCTGCCTGAATACACTCCTGTCTGTCAAGGAGGGCCGGAGAAACCACCTCAAGTTAGCACCTTTTCTAGATGACCAAGTATTTAGTACTGTTTCTTTCGTACATGCTGGACTGGCAAACACTTCACGAACTTTTCTGATTGGATGCTGACCCCTTTACCCCTCCAGCCTCCCCCATTCTAAGAAGCAAACTTTAAAACAGAGAGTTGGGTTGTGCCTTTTGTCTCCATCTGCCTGAAGATGTCTGTCTGTCACAGAACATGAAATTTGCTCATTAAGTGAGATGCAGTCCATTAAGTGCTGAAAACCAACCTGGTATAGGATCACTTAATGCTATCTTGTGTTTTCAGTGCAACCTACTACATACACAGTGGGGCAGCGTGGGAGGGCCACAGGGGCAGTTGCCCCGGGTGCAAAATTGTTAGGGCCGCAAAATCCCAACACCCAGTGCTGCCTCAATACAGCTGTGTGCTTCTGTTGCTAGACTCAATTGAAAACAGCTTCTCCATGAGAACTAAGAAGCAACTTCTCCAGACAACGGAATGACTTTTCTTTTCTTATCTCTGTGGCTGTGATCTCCTGGATAGTATACACAAAAAGTATACAACAAACCAACAACACCAAAAACTGGCTTATGAATATAAAGGTATAAAGTAAAGGGGTATAAAGTAAAGGACAATTTTACTAGAATACAGTGGTACCTCGGGTTAAGTACTTAATTCATTCCGGAGGTCCATTCTTAACCTGAAACTGTTCTTAACCTGAAGCACCACTTTAGCTAATGGGGCCTCCTGCTGCTGCCGTGCCGCCAGAGCACGATTTCTGTTCTCATCCTGAAGCAAAGTTCTTAACCTGAAGCACTATTTCTGGGTTAGCGGAGTCTGTAACCTGAAGCGTATGTAACCTGAGGTACCACTGTAGTTATATAAACTCATAAACCTACTAAACAGAGAGACATTAGTGCATTCTATGTTTATGAGTATCTCCAGGCTTGGTTATGCACATTGCACTTTAGTTTGCTTACTGTTTAGTAGGTTTATGAGTTTATATACCTATTCTAATAAAAGTGTCCTTTATATTGTTGTTGGTTTGTTGTCTAATAATTGTGATCTCCTGGATGACACGAACACCATCAGGCAGTTGAATGTGCATGCATATTCTATCTGCCTCCTGCGTTGTTTTTGCTGTGTTAGCAGCACCGAAGTGATATCTCTGTGGCGCAAGCCTAGGCAGTGTATAGGAAGGTCCTCTGTTTTCCACACAATAAGATCTCCCCCCGCCCCGCCCCCCAGCCTTGCCGATATGGTCCAAAGGAAAGCAGAACAATACATCTGGAATCAGCTTGGCTGCAGGATTTGCCAGAAGGAAACTTACAACATGCCATCCAACTGCCATAGGGACCCCACTCTGGATCTGTGTAGGGTTTACTCCTTAGCCTTTTCTTCTCCCGAAGATATCCTGCAAGGAAGCGAGTCTCAACAGGATACAAAACAACATCCCGTGCATATAACAGAATCACATACACTTCCACTTACAAAAGGGGAAAATATTGTTGCACGCCACTCAAATCTCTGAGCGGAGCAAGATTCATGGGGTTCCAGGCGCTTACCCAAGGTTTATGTTTCCTTCTGAAAGAGGCACAGCAGAGACTGCGGAGTCTGTGGGTTATTTACACATATATACAACCTGAGTCTGAAATGGAGGGGTTCACAGCATTTACATCCCACAAGGATATTGTTTCTCCCATAGCTGTAGCCTTTGATTCAAGCAAGAAATCAAACAGAATTCAAAAGTTGCTCTGGCTCTCTCTCCAGCTTGCTGCTTTACTTCTAGGTCACATCACTGCAACTCAACTCTTACTCTGGCTTTGTCCTTTTAACTAACTGGGAGTTTGGGGGGCCATCTCATACCCAGCCCCCTTAATCCTTTATTCTTTTAATGGCCCATCATCTAGGTGACCGCCTCATAAGGAAGCTAGCCTGACTATTATTTTAACACTTGCTGGATCATAACACTGACTATGCCTGTTGTGAACTGCTCTTGTGAACAGCCAGCATATTAATGACGCAATTGCCTTTCAGTGCTGTATGCATTTAATTGCCTTCTGACCTCAGTGTCTGCACCCCCTGCCCTTCACCAATGATTATGCCATTACATAATGTGTTTCTTACTTTTTAGGGTGCCACAAGACATTTTTGCTTGTCAAACAACAGCAACAAATTTAAGAATTCATAGGAACACTTAACATTAACATCAATGTACAAGCTCAATCAAATGTTCAGGGTTTACAGCATTAACCTCCCTAGAAGGTCCTGTTTCTCCTGTAGCCACAATCTTGGATTCAAACAGAAATCAGGCCTGGTTCTCTCTCTGCCTTTCTAGTCTGCAGCCTTTGCATCCAACTAGCTCATATCACTCAGTTCTCCACTCTAGCCTTTTGTCTTTTTAACTAACAGACAACTGAGGGAGGGAGGCCCACCCATTTGCCCTCTGGCATGGAGCCACTCCCTTTGTTATCTTAATGATTCATACTTAGTAGGCCATAACCAGGCTGAATCCATGCTGGATCCAGGTATTAGAAGAGCCTTGCATACAGCCTACTTCCTCCCCGCCCCAACTCATAACAGCAGGTACATATTACTAACCAAAGTCTTATGCAGGACCTTATTTTGCCCTAGGTACACAGGTCAGGAAATTGATATCTGCTGAGGCAAAATATAATATGTGAAGCAGCATTAAGAATTCAAGGACACTGGGCATGTTCTGTGTGATTCTGATCCATTATCATTCAATATTTAACATAATAATAGAATGCAGGTTAACTCTGAATAGGAGATAATGTCTTTATCTGGGTTCAGGTGTTTCTCCCTCCTGTGACGCCTAATATTTAAAGTGCATTTCTCAATGTTGAATAATAAGAGGGAATCTCACTGTTTCTGCTCTGCACAGCTGACCTTTTCTTTCAATAGGAAGCCACTCTTTTATATTAAGAAATGATTTGGAACATGCTCCGTTCCTATCCTTTTCCAATATGCCAAGGTGTGCTACATTTCTGAATAAACAGGCTAATGAGGGCCGCAACCTTAAACACACATGATTTGTTACAGTTGCATCCCTATATTGTAGAGATGACATTGCAGAGGCGGCCCCCGTTTACACGGGCTCAATTTGTGTGCAACCATGTATACGCGCATCATGTCAAACCCAGAAGTGACCTGGAAAGGTCATAAAGATGTCACTGAAATGTCACTCTAACAGGGAAGAATGGGAGCAGAACCAATCCCCTGCTTCTGGGCTTTCTTCCTCTTGTGGGGTTCCCTGCTCGTGCCTCCCCACCACTCCTCTGCGTCCAGCAAGTCCATGACAAAGGTGCATTTGTTCATAAGAGGTGGGGGAGCTTCAGAATCTGATTTCCCCCACCCATGATTGTATCAGTCAGATTTTGGTAAAGAAGACTGAGGAAAGAACAGTTAAAGAATTGGTATGCCATAGACCTGTTTATTCCCAACTTTATGGAAATCTACACAGAGGCAGCTTCTCAAACCCAGACTTTCACCTGGCAATGTCCACTCAATTGCATGGACATTGATGAGGTGGGGTCAGTAGTGTGCCACTTGCTGGAGGCAGGGCCAGTGGCACAGCGCTGTTCTTCTCCAGTCATAGCATGGATCACCCTTCATGCCATTAGGAAGATAGGAAGGTGTCTTCTATCAAGTCAGACCATTGGCCTGTGAAGCTCAGCACTGTCTATACTGACCGATAGCAGCCACTAGGATTTCCAGGTGGGGTTCTCTCTGAGTCCTACCTAGAGATGCCAGGAACTGGACCTTATATCTTCTGCATGCAAAGCCCTTCCTATACAACGGCAACTTTCAACATTTATTTATAACTGTTTGGCTCAATACTAATTTACTAGCTGCCTTGATAGTTCAGGCAGAATGGTGGTATAAACCCAGCAGATGGATAAATGCAATTAAACGGTGCTAGCACCTGCACTTTCCATTATAAAATTTAAAAACTGCATTTTAACACCAGTTGTTACAATTCTAAAAGTTTTATTGTTGTTCAGATATACACATGGAATGAACATACACACAGAGAGTGCCGTATTTGAAGCAAGCACATAGTCTGGCCGCATATCTTTGATTAAGACAATGATTCTGTAGTGGGCAAATCCCTTGCAAAATGGGAGCTGATAAGTATAGCAGTTACAGTGTATCTAATTCATTAATATATTGGTGTGAATTACACAGTAGCAACACAACATAATTGCCAGAAGAACCAAGCTCTTACTAAAACATATGTATTTAACCTTGGCATTATGAACCATTCAAATCCTGAATACAAAGCAACAGACTTATGTTTGAATTTTCATTGTCAGAGTATCTTAAACCTCTTCATTTCACAACTGACAGTGAAAGCATCAAGCGGTGGTTCAAAGCCCTTTTACCATTGACTCATTCATAACGCTCAGTAGCAGAAATCCTACATTCGTGATTTAAATTTCCTACATGGTGTATAATTGGCAATGCCACTTGATCCTTCTGGCACTGCCTTGCATTTTGTTCATCAGGCAATTCATTTCAATTTCATTTAGATATAGACTTTGGAAAAGGAAGAGATTTTTCTTTTTAAAAAAAGAAAAATAATGAAATAACAAAAAGACTAGTTTTTGTATTACAAATAGTAACAAGCATTTTTTTTAGAAAAAAAGAGAGAAATGGAGGTTCACAATAACTGTGAATAATCCATTTGTTTCAAGAGAGAATTTGCTACACTTTATGTAGAAGTGTTGTGAAAGATCAAAACTAAGCAGCTTCGAGGTGGATTTGATTAGAGCATCCTTGGCCAACATGGTGCCCTCCAGATGTTTTGAACTAAAACTCCCATCAGGCCAGGCCAAAGGAGCTGACTTAGGGAAGTGGAAAAGACAAAGGGCATAGATGCCATCTGGAAAAAGAGAATGAGGAACATTAGTTTACTAGTCTGCATTTTACTAGACGTTTTGAGGCATTCTTCCCCACCATGTCAAGACTATTACCAAGATGGTGCTTACAATAATGATAACTCTATACCAAGGATAGGCAACCTAAGGCCCATGGGCCACAAGCGGCCCACGGGGATTGTTTAACCGGCCCACGAGCTGCCCCCGAACTGAGCCGCCCGCTTGGCAAGTCCCTGCGTGCTGCACTAAACTGGTGTAGCACAGCGCAGGGATTCACTTCCGTGACGCCGAAAATCGCATCTGCACATGTGCAGATTCTGAAAATCGTGTCTGCGCAGATGCTGAAAATTGCAGATGCGCACACGATCCGGCCCACGGAGGGATCTCTGCTGGAGTGAACTGGCCCAGGCAAAGTAAACCTTGCCAACCCCTGCTCTATACAGAAGTTAATATTCCACCTGTTGTAAACAATATTATGGGTTGGGAGAGTCAGTCTGAATGAAACCCTGGTTCCCCTTCCAAACCTGGGGTCCTATATCTATGAGGATAGAATGCATAGTGGGATGGTAATGGCTTTATTTGGCTGGCTAGCTAAGTACCAAAATTTTGCATAACCTAAGAAGTTGCTCTGTGCCACAGAACAAATGGGTAGGCCCTTCCTCCACCCCCTCACCTTGCTGCTAGGTCAAACAATAGCTGTGTGTGTGTGTGTGTGTGTGAGAGAGAGAGAGAGAGAGAGAGAGAGAGAGAGAGGGAGAGAGAGAGAGAGAGAGAGCTGGAATAGCTGAAAAACAGAAATAAGTTTGATCTGTGCTACACTGGGGGCTCCTTTGAAAATGATGAAGCAAGATCTGTTGGGGTGTTAATGATGTGAGCCCTTCCATTCTATACTCCAGTTGTATATATGTACGAACAAAACCATACATCCTACTTCATAGTTTCCACTGACCTTCACTCCACAGAAACCAAACCTTGGATGAGCATTTAAAATGCTTGGAGTTTCTCATCACTTGATGGTTTGGGTGGAGCATAACATCTTACAGAAAGGTGGCTTTTGTATGAAGTGTGTATGTTTTAACTTTTGTTTGCTTTGATAGTTTTATGAAGTACGAGTTATTTGTTTGTAAAATTGGGAACCCACCACAGACGATCAGGAGAGTGCCTATTGCCAACTGGGGAAAATAGAAAATGCCACAGCTGTCGACATCTTTGACCTTGCACATATGTTCAGATATGTGCCCAGGCCTCTGTCTTGGCAAATAACAAAATAACAAGAGGGTGTGGCATGATGGCAGTGGCCTTTCTGAATGTCGGAGGCAGCCACTGCTCATCACCTCATCTCACTGGTTCTTGCAGGCTCCTCCCACCATTGCTTGTTCCACCAAGCCTGGCTTCAGCTAGGCATAGGAGCACCAATTCAACTCAGCTTTGAACCTGCCACCTGCTGACTTGCTCTCCTGCTAGGTCCAATCCATGCTGTTGGATGAGGGATATAGCAATGCAAGGGGGGAGCAGCTACTGCTGCAGGTGTTGAGTGGCTGGAAAGAAAGGAAACCCATGGGTGCTCTGGTGCCCACAAAAACATGCAGCTGTGATGGCATATGCCACAACCCCACAAGCAACTGATGCTTGAACACTCTGCATAGCAGCTGTAAATCACTATTAAAAGGATTCCTCTCTATTGGGTTATGGCAGCCAGCAATTACTGAGGTTTTGCTAATTAATTCCAGAACTTAATAGCTGCCACATTTGTTCACCTTTTAGAGGATCTGTCGCAATTATTATTAATTACTATTTATGACATGCATTTGACGCTCTATACAAAAGAAGAAGAAGTCTCAAAGTGATTTTACAAGATAAAATACAAACAGATAAAATCAATTAAAGACCACGCACTTAACAATACAAAATCCCTAAAGTGCTCATCAGACAACACAATAAGGACAATTCCCACCCTACCCTACTAAAAGATGGACACCATAGTTGAGGCAAACCCAACTACCAAAGGATTGGGCAAATAAAAATGTCCTATGTGGAGGCCTAAAAACTGACAGTGAAAGTGCCAGGTATGTTTCCATGAAGAAAGCATTCCACAAATTGGGGGGGACGACCACTGAAAAGGCGTGTTCATGCATGGCCACCCTCCACACCTCCCTCAGATGAGCTATATGGAGAAGAGCCCTGATGAAGGATCTGGGCTGGTTCATTGTTAATGGTTTCTGATCTTGAAAGCCTACCAGAGTGGAGGATGCATTCCTTTTAGTGAGAATAAAATAACAACAACATCACCATAACCATCAGTGTGTATGGCACTTAATGGAGTACAAGAGGATATTGTCCGTTGAGGATGGAACTAGTCATTATAGAAGATTTCCTGCTGCCACCAAAAAGAGCAGCCCCATCTCTCGCACATTGTCTAGTAAAAGATGGTGCATCACAAGGCATTGTTGTTCTCAGGGTTTCCTCACCCCTGCTGCACTTTGCTGGCTGAAGAAGAGTAGGGGCAAAGAAACTTGAAACAGCATTGTGTATATGCAGTTTCTTTTACAAAATATAACCAGAGAGAGAGGAAAAGGAAGAGGCTGAGATCTGAGGCTACTGTTTTCCATGGCAGCCCTGCATTTCCAAGACTCTTCCTAATAACAAATTCAGTGAGTGAGTGCTGAGGGGCTTATAGCCAAAACGAGATCACAGAGGAACTCTGAGATTTCTAGACGTACCCCAAAAAAAGTCTTTAGAGAAAAGGAACCTACGGAAGCAAAGAACAACCACCCCACCCCAAATCAATTGAGTGAGGACTGAGCATTCTCTGTGACCATAGAGTATTGAGTATGTGTTGCAGAAAACCACAATTTGGAGGAAGAGGAATGTATGGGAGAGGGCACATGAATGCCTGTCTGGAAACCTGAATATTCCATAATGTCGCATTTTGCTGTAACATTTTGTAACAGCTAATTCCACCCTCAGAGACTGAACATTATTGTAACAGCCTGTACATTTTTTTTTATTCCTATATGAAAAGGAAAAATCCATTGTTGCATGTTTAGCTTGTCTAGGCCTGGCATTAGGTGTTAATATGTTGGGTGAATATGGCTGTGAATACTGCCAGGCCTCAGTAGGACTCATTTCTGACCCAACCCTGACAGCCTGTTGGAATCAATGGCAACATATGAGCTGGGCCTTCTGACTGTTCCCTCACTGTGAGACATGGAGCTACAGGGAACCAGGCAGGGAGACTTCTTAGTAGTGGCACCCTCCCTGTGGAACGTCCTCTCATCAGATGTCAATGAGATGATAGAACCTTTAGAAGACATCTGAAGGCAGCCCTGTTCAAGGACGTTTTTAATGGTTGATGTTTTATTGAGTTTTAATTTCGTTGGGAGCCACCCAGTCAGATGGACGGCTTATTATTATTATTATTATTATTACTATTAGAAACACCATGAGAAAGGGGTCAACCAAGCCTAGAAACCCACATTTTCAAATGAAAGCTTGCAGACTAAGACTTCCCTACCTTTTTCACTGCCAGAAGATGGCAGGACAGGGTTCAGGAGCTTGCAGGAACTTGGGGGTAACCAGATCATATTAAGCTCCTGATATTATAATTGGTAGTGTGGAATCGGCCTCAGAACAATATGAGCTATAGCAAACCCAAATTCTGAATCAAACTGAACTCCCATCGCTAAGAACCACTGATCAGCTCAAGCAAAGCTATCTTGCCCCACTGTATAGGCCATCAAAGGTTTGCTTAGGATTGGAGCCAAGACAAGCCAACCCATGATGGAAAGTGAGTCAACCACCTCAGACAGGCTCCATAGGGGCAGCAGATCTTTATTCCCATCCCTTGTTTCTGATGTGGAGCTTCATTTACCCCTTCTTGCCCTGCAGGGAGGGTGAGCGCCATTTTGTGATTTGCCTCAGGTGCCAAAATGTCTTGGGCCAGCCCTGCTTGAAGCAATCAAACTTTGCAGAGGACTTTGAAAATAAATTGTAGTCTTTAATGCAAAATGGTTATCTATTTCACAGTTAAGGCATTTTCTGATTTGGAAAGAAATGAAAAATTGATATGCTCTTTTTCTTGCATGTCTATAAATCTCAGGATGACAAACAATTCAGTCTTGGTTTGCTATCTTTTCTCTTAACCTTTCCCCCACAACTCCTGTATTCTATATTGTATTCTGCTTCTAAAAGTGATACTTAGTTTTAAGTAGATTGCAATTTAAGTTTTAAAGAGCTGTAATAGATTTCCTTGGATGAACAAAGCAGTAGTTATCAAGGGCAATGCCTGTAGGGACTTTTGAGATGCAAGAACTGAGTAGACCTGTCTCTTTAGGTTTCATACAGATGGTGCTCATCTCTTTAAGATGGCAGTTGTGTAATTGAGATACAGCCAGTACAATTGGGGATTTTTAAGTGTAGGCAAAGGCGGGTAGCGCCAATTTCCAAAACCAACAAACAAAGTGAAGTGAATCTCAAAAGGTGCTAAAACACTTCTATGCTGAAGCACTCCAGAAAGTTTGTTATATCTGATGAATGTTGAATATAACATAACTTTTTATCACGAGCAATGGTCACTTCAGAGTTCCTGTGAGAAGATGCATTTTGCTAGACAACTGCACACAGTATTTCAAGTGTGGTGGTCGTAAAGATATTATGATATTGGCAGGTCTATTTTCAAATAAAGAATTAAATATAATGGCAGTTGACAGGGACATTGATGGTGCAAGATTTTTCATGCTCCATTTCCAAATTATCAAAGTTGTTGTAGAGAATTGATTTGCAATCCAATTTAATTTTTTTATTTGTCCCCCCGCCAAGAAATGCAGCTGTTTTGTAGAATTTATCCCATTATCAGATCCAATATTTATCATGTGTCATTACTGAAATCATATTTCAAATGGATGTGGGATGTAGTCACAGCAATGTGGCAACTGAATTTGGAAATGAAATACAGATATACAAGGAGATATCTGAAGAGTGAAGGAACAGAATTACAGAATAGTTTCACATCTCTTCATATCCCCAATATTTATTTATATTATGAGGTAAATCAATTAAGACAATTTGCTATTAGTAAAGAAAGAAAAGGTTAAAGTGTGGGTAAGAATGCAAAATGATTGTCAATATGGTATCCTGGGAGTGGCAGCTTTTTTCATTAATAAAAATCTTAAGAATCTAGAATAGGTGTAATTACAATTTTTAAATCTAGATGGAAGCAACTGGTCCCAGTCATTTACTCCCTTTTTATTATCTACTTTTCTATAACAAGGATAGAATGCAGATTATTATTATTTTTTAAAGTCAATAAACAGATTATATAAGATTAGGGCTTTCTATAATAATAATAGCCTGCCTACAACAAAACAAGAATTCCAAGAAATTTCAGGTAATAAGAGAACTCTTGGTTATAACTTTGGCAGGTTAGTTCCTTTTGTAGCAAAAGATATAATTAAACAGCAATAAAAAGAGAATTAATGTCATCTGAAGCCTTGATTGTGGCATGTGGTTTTAGTGCCAAAGGACAGATCACTCGCGTTTACAGAATATCAACCAAGTCAGATACAAGTGATCTAAAAGGATTACAGAAATGTTGATAAAATAGTTTATGATATTGACTGCATTAAGTGGGAAAGAATATGGAACAAGGTGTGTATGAAATCAAGCCTGACAAAGATTCAAGAATCTCCTCTTAAAATAATCACAGGTGACATTCTCCTCCAGGGATTTTATCATGCATTAACCCTAGTCCATCACAAAATGCTGGTGCTGGGGGGAAAAACCTATTTCCACTTATGGTGGGAGTGTCACCCAGTGGCAGCATTTGGAGAGATGATGTTCATATGAATTAATTTCATAATAAAACAAGAATTGATATCAATCCCTTTGTCAGCGTTACTGGAGATATGAGATGGGCCAAAGGAAGATGGCTTAGATAACGAATTGACTCTATATTTATTGTTAGGTGCCAGATGACCATCACAAGAAACTGGAAATATTCAGAGTGATTAAAATAATAATTTATGGCATAGTTAAATCTAGTCCATAGTTATTGCTGAAAAGGTAACTCAAAAATTAAGGGATACCAGAGGACAAACATTTTCATTTTATTTTCATTTATGTGGCCAAAAAAATATTTTATACATTAATGCTATCATAATGATTAAGGCCTTAAATAATAATTTTAGGTTATATGTTAGTGACTAAGTTTTAATTTATATATTTTTTAACTGTTGCTATATCTGTATTGTCCCTGTTATACCTAATTGCAAATTCAAATGTATCCCTATCGTGTTTTATGACTTCCTTGATATTGTATGTGGGCTGGAACTGGTCTGTGACCAAAATAATAAAATTCATTCATTAATGACAATAACAATGATCAAATTCCTGCAGTGAAATATGCTACTTCTCAGAATTAAATAAGAATATCATAAGGCCTTGAGGACAGTATCCTGATATTTATAAATAAAATATACCTTTAAAAATGTTACCACCCCCCAACACCAGTAATAATATTTTTTCCCCAGGCACTATGAATGAAATTACTCTAATTTGGATTTTGTGCGCGTGATTAATTTTAATTTTCATTCAACTTTATTTCTATTTCTTTATTTTTGTATTCCATTGAAGCATATGTTCTTGTTAAAATGAATAAAAAGATTGTTGAAAACCTGTCATGTAGGTAATGTTTAGTCAGAAGAAAAGCTGTCAAAAAGTTAAGAGGGGGAAACTCAAAGTGCCCTCTTCTGGCAGCTGGTAATAACTGCTAGCAAATATGACTTAATTGTTGAAAGTTACTTTGTATGGTCTCATGTAACAGTACAGTTATCTTATTAGTAATAATAATAATAATAATAATTTATTATTTATACCCCGCTCATCTGGCTGGGTTTCCCCAGCCACTCTGGGCAGCTTCCAACTGAATATTAAAAACAGTACAGCATCAGACATTAAAAACTTCCCTAAAGAGGGCTGCCTTCAGTTGTCTTTTAAAAGTAAAATAGTTGTTTATTGCTTTGACATCTGCTGGGAGGGCGTTGCACAGGGCAGGCGCCACTACCGAGAAGGCCCTCTGCCTGGTTCCCTGTAAGCTTACTTCTCGCAATGAGGGAACCGCCAGAAGGCCCTTGGCGCTGGATCTCAGTGTCCGGGCTGAACGATGGGGGTGGAGACGCTCCTTCAGGTATATAGGACCAAGGCCGTTTAGGGCTTTAAAGGTCAGCACCAACACTTTGAATTGTGCTCGGAAACGTACTGGGTGCCAATGCAGATCTCTCAGAACCGGTGTTATGTGGTCCCGGCGGCCACTCCCAGTCACCAGTCTAGCTGCCGCATTCTGGATTAATTGCAGTTTCCGGGTCACCTTCAAAGGTAGCCCCACGTAGAGCGCATTGCAGTAGAGCATGCACCACTCTGGCAAGACAGTCCGCGGGCAGGTAGGGTCTTAGCCTGCGTACCAGGTGGAGCTTGTAGACAGCTGCCCTGGACACAGAATTAACCTGTGCCTCCATGGACAGCTGTGAGTCCAAAATGACTCCCAGGCTGCGCACCTGGTCCTTCAGGGGCACAGTTACCCCATTCAGGACCAGGGAATCCCCCACACCCGCCCGCCCCCTGTCCCCCAAAAACAGTACTTCTGTCTTGTCAGGATTCAACCTCAATCTGTTAGCCGCCATCCATCCTCCAACAGCCTCCAGGCACTCGCAAAGGACCTTCACCGCCTTCACTGGTTCTGATTTAAAGGCGAGGTAGAGCTGGGTGTCATCTGCATACTGATGAACACCCAGCCCAAACCCCCTGATGATCTCTCCCAGTGGCTTCATATAGATATTAAAAAGCGTGGGGGAGAGGACAGAACCCTGAGGAACCCCACAAGTGAGAGCCCAGGGGTCTGAACACTCATCCCCCACCACCACTTTCTGGACACGGCCCAGGAGAAAGGAGCGGAACCACCGTATAACAGTGCCCCCAGTTCCCAGCCCCTCTTGACGGTCCAGAAGGATGTTATGGTCGATGGTGTCAAAGGCTGCTGAGAGATCCAGCAGAACTAGGAAACAGCTCTCACCTTTGTCCCTAGCCCGCCAGAAATCATCAACCAGCGCAACCAAGGCAGTTTCAGTCCCATGGTGAGGCCTGAATCCCGATTGGAAGGGATCCAAATGGTCCGCATCCTCCAGGTGTGCTTGGAGTTGTTTGGCAACCACCCGCTCAATCACCTTGCCCAAGAATGGTAAATTTGAGACTGGGTGATAGTTGGCCAAATTGGCTGGGTCTAAAGATGTTTTTTTAAGAAGCGGTTTAATGACCGCCTCTTTCAGTGGGTCTGGGAAGGCTCCCTCACAGAGGGAAGCATTCACCACCCCACAGAGCCCATCGCCCAGCCCTTCCCCGCTCGCTTTTATCAGCCAGGATGGGCAAGGATCAAGGAGACAGGTGGTCGGTTTCACTTGTCCAAGCAGCCTGTCCACATCCTCGGAGGTAACAGATTGGAATTGATCCCATGTAACAGGACTAGACAGAACTCTAGCACTCTCCCACCCTAGCCCTGCTCCCATGGTGGAGTCTACCTCCTTCTGAATCTGAGCGACTTTATCTGCAAAAAAACTTTGCAAAAGCATTGCAGGAGATCTTGGGGTCCCTACCAGGCCCCGGTGGTGCAGGTGGTTCCGATAGATTGCGAACCACCTGAAAAAGTCTCCTCCTGCTGTTTTCTGCAGATGCAATGGAGGCGGTGAAGAAGGCCCTCTTCGCCGTCACCATTGCCACTTGGTAGGCTCGACATTGAGCTCTAGCCCGTGTCCGGTCTGATTCAGCCACAGACCCGTCGCAAGCGGGATTTTCTCAGTAAGAGAAAGTCTGGGTTCTCAAGGGTAAAAGGGGGTGCTACAGGGCGCGATAGCCCCCCAAAACCCCTCTGGAGGGAAACCAGAGGGTCAGGATCCCAGCGGAGCCGTTTGCAGATCGCCCGGCCGCCAGGTAACTCCGTAATAGGAGCAAAGAGAGCAGCGGGCGGAGAAAGCAGGCACCGGAAAGCCATTGTCTCACCCTCGAGAACGCAGCCCCAGGCTTGCAGGGCGAGTGACCGATTCTCAAAAGCAATCAATCGGAGCCTAATTTGGATTACAATTGGAATATGAAAGAAAGGCTTTGAAAAAAAAGAAGGAGATAAAAAAGAGGTCAGTTTTGACTGCAATCAGAGAGGAACGCAAGACTACAAGCGGAGCGTGGAGCGGAGGTTGGTAAAACGGCAAGCGGTTTGAACTTCTCCCTCTTAGAGAACTTGTTAAAAGTGAGATAAATTGTTGCAAAAGTAACAAAAAGTTGCAGAAAAAGAGGATAACTAAAAGAGGGAGCAGAGGGTAACTATTTTGTGACTTTAAAAGGTCTTTGATACAACGAACGTCTGAGCGAAGTAAGAAAGAAAGAAAGTTACTTCTTGGTACTTTCGGTTTGGGGGGGGGGGAAACTGCGCAACGAAGAGAACTTTTGTTTCTCCATTTTAAGTTGAAGGAAGTCATCCAGCGAAAAAAATATATAATAAAGGGATGGAAAGACAATATTGAACAGTAAAAAATTTTCTTATATGATTGGATACCTCTGTATTTAATTTAATTAAATTCGAACGTTTAAATATAAAAGGAAAGAAAAAGGGACTATGTTGGAATGAGGCTATCTACCCAAGTTGTTTTTGCTTTTTTGTTTTTTTGTGTGAGTCCGCGGAATGAACTGAGAAAGAACAGCTTAGCTGTCTGTCTTCAGTGCTATACTTTTATTTGGAGCTAAGGAAAATTGGAGCTGAATTAATCACTCCTCCGTGTTTCATTTTTATTTTTATTTTTCATTTCCCATTATCGGATTAGTCTGGACTGTCAAACTAAAGATCACTCTTCTTTTTCTCTTCTCCCTCTGTTTTTACATCTGAACTTAAAAATATTACTGTTTTCACATTTGAACTCAAAAATATCACTCCAAAATAAGGAGACTGGCAGCCTTTACAATTATTTGTGGTCAGACTCCTTTAGATATTTCTTTTTTATTTCCTACCTCTGGATATACTTGGTGCCCCCTGGACATTTCTGGATATAATTGGAACACCTATCAGCATTTTTAATAACTTTGGCCACATAATTGGATTATAATTTTGGGAATACAATATATAACCATTGGATTACAAAAATTTAGACAGTACAGCAGCATTATTTGGAGGGCATTTCTTCAATAAGAAGTCGGTATGGATATAGCCTAAGTGGTGGCAAGAAGAAAGAAGAAAGGAAGTTAATTTCTTTTTTGCAGTGGGAGATTGATCTCTCAAAAGTGTGAATCTTAAAAATTTATTGGTGTTCCCCCCTATAAGTATATATTTGTGAAAATTATTTTGGGAAAAATTGATATACATAAATTGATTAATATTTAGGTTTAAGTGCATGAGAATTGGGAAGGGTAAAAATTCTTATTTTTTTTGACGCCTTTTTTTGAAAAGAAGTGATTTAATGATTTATATTAAGATTGAATACTGATTGTTATTGATCGTATATATACTGATTGTCTTTGACTGTATATCATATCAAGTGTTCGGAAATTAATTACAATGTCTCATACACAAAAGAAAGGGGGGGAGGGAGGAACACCGGTAGAGAGGAGAGGATCAAAACAAGAAGCGGACTTTAAAGGAGAGATTTTGGAAATGTTTGCAGAGATCAATTCCAATATTAAGCAGAGTGAAAAAAATATAGAAGCAAAATTAGAGCAAATGGATAAGAGAATGGGCCAAATGGACAAAAAAAATTGATGTTATAGTTAATAAACTGAAAGGGTAATTGAAGGATGTGAGTAAGAGGCCACAGAATTTGGAAGAGGGGTTGAAAAAGACAAGATGGGAAATGAGGGAAGTGAAGAAGGAGGAAGAAAAAATAAGGACGGGAATGTCGGAAATTAATAAAACACAAGAGGAAGTCTGGAATGCGATTTCTATGAATGAACTCAGGCAGAGAGAAGTGAATTTAAGATTGAGGATGGTTCCAGAGGTGCAAGGAGAAAATATTAAAGAGAAGTTAATAAAAGAGATGGCACAATGGATGGAGATGAATGTAGATGAGGTGGCAAGATCGGTGCAAAGTGCTTTTCGAATGAAGATAAGATCGGCTAAGGCAAGAAAATTTCCGGGGGACTGCCTGATTACCTTTAAGGACAGAGAGATGAGAAATTTGATACTCCAGAAAAATAGAGAGAACAGGCTGAACATTGAAGGAAGCTATATAATCATTTTTAAAGACATCCCGATCAGGCTACTTAAACGGAGAGACCCATATAAACCAACAGTTCAAATTTTAAGGAAAAATAATATAGAATTCAGATGGGAATACCCGGAAGGAATCTCTTTTATTTACAAAAGTAAAAGACATAGACTCACGAGCCCGGAAGAAATAGGAAAATTTTTAAGAAAATATAAAGAGCTGTGAAGTGATGAGGAAGAAACAAGAGAAGTGGAGCCAGGAATGGAGGCGGCAGAAGGAGTGGACCCGGATGAATTAGAGGAAGGAAGAAAGAGGGAAGAAGAAGAGAAAGAAGAAGAAGAAGAAGAGGTAGACGAATTATAAAATTTGTAATAAAGAATTCAAAATGGTGAAAATGAAGTTAAAGTTATGGACTTGGAATATTAATGGGATTAACGATAAAAAAACGAAATAAAGTCGAACAACATCTAAAAAAGAAAAATTTGGATATCATTTGTCTACAAGAAACTCATGTGGCAAGAAGACATAAAAAAAATTTAATTAATAAAAGACTGGGAAATGAATTTATATCTTTGGATAGGAGTAAAAAAAGAGGAGTAGTTTTGTACATCAGAAAAAAAATGAAGCTCAACAAATTTTTAAAGATGAAGAAGGCAGAGTTATGGCAGTTCAAATTAAGTGGCAAGGAGAAAAAATAATAATTGTCAGGATCTATGCACCAAATGGAAACAAGACAGAATTTTATAAAAATTTAGAAGAAAGACTGTTCGAATATATGGATCAGAAAATTATAATAATGGGAGACCTGAATGGAGTGGTGTCAATGGAAATGGACAGACTGAGAACAACAGGGGTGAGCAAAGATGGGAAATTACCTAAGACTTTTTTCTCAATGACTAAGAATTGTAATTTGATTGACATTTGGAGACTTAGACACCCACTGGAGAAACAATTCACGTTTTATTCAGAACCAAACCAATCCATGTCAAGAATAGACCAGGTGTGGGTCTCAAATGAATTAACCCCAAGAATCTCGAAAATTGAAATTCAACCAAGAGTGATTTCGGACCATAGTGCAATAAAATTTGAATTAAAAGGTTTTGAAGAAAGAACGTTTAGATGGAGAATAAACGACTATCTTCTAGATGATCAGAAAGTAGTAGAAAATGCTCAAAAGAACCTGTCGGAATATTTTGTAAATAACTGTAATAAGGGAACAAAAATGAGTACGGTCTGGGACGCCAGCAAAGCTGTGATGAGGGGCCTTTTCATTCAACAAAATGCCCTGAAAAATAAAAATAGGGAAAAGAATAAAAAGGAATTATTGAGACAAATAATGGAGAATGAACAAAAATTGATAAAAAAACCAAATAACGAAAAGATAAGACAAAACATAAAGACTCTACAAACACAGTTTGCAATGATAATAAACAAGGAAGTAGAAGGGAATATAAAAAGAATGAAACAAAGAAATTTTGAATTTGCGAATAAATCAGGAAAATGGCTGGCGTGGCAGATAAAAGAAAAGAGCAGAATACAGTAAACAAAATCATCATTGAAGGTACGGAAATAGAAGACCCGAAAGAAATTAGAAAAGGATTCCTGGACTTTTATAGACAACTGTACAAAAATAAAGAAAAGAATAATATGAGGAAGATAGAAAGATTCTTAAAAGAAAAAGAAGTGCAGAAAATCCCGACGGAGAAAAAAGATAACTTGAATGCCCCAATTGAAATTGAAGAAATTAAAGAGGCGATAAGCGAATTGAAAAAGGGGAAAGCCCCAGGACCAGATGGATTCACAGCTAGATACTATAAGGAAATGAGAAGCACTACTTGTACCACTGAAAGAAGTTGTAAACAATATCTTGAAGAATAGGGAAATACCGGAAACTTGGAAAGAAGCCTTTATTACACTTATCCCAAAACAAGAATCGGACTTAACGCAAGTTAAAAATTATAGGCCTATTTCGCTGTTGAACACTGATTATAAAATCTTCGCAAGTATATTAGCAAAGAGAATGAAAAAAGTACTGCAAGATCTTATACATAAGGATCAGGCGGGTTTCCTGCCTGGCAGACAGATGAAAGATAATATAATAAATATAATAAATATAATAGAATATCTGAATGCCAGGAATGAGAAACAAGCTATGTTAATCTTTGTGGATGCGGAAAAGGCCTTTGACAATATATCATGGAACTTTATGTTAAAAAAATTGGAACATATGGACGTAGGTACGGAATTTTTTAATGGAATAAAGGCAATATATACAGAGCAAAAAGCGAAGTTGATAGTAAACAATTATACAACGGAAGACATCAAAATAACAAAGGGTACAAGACGAGGATGCCCATTATCACCATTATTATTCATCTTGGTGCTGGAGGTTTTGCTAAAATCAATAAGAAAAAATGAAGAAATAAAAGGGGTGTCTGTAGGGAAAAATGAGTATAAAGTCAAAGCATTTGCGGACGATCTTGTAATGATGGTAGAAGAGCCAGCGGGAAGTGTTAAAAGAATCCTAGAAGAAATAGAACAATTTGGTCAAGTTGCAGGTTTTTATTTAAACAAAAGAAAGACTAAAATTATTGCGAAAAATATGGACCAAGAATTAATAGAGGAAATGCAACAAAGTACAGGGCTGGAAGTAGTGAACAAAGTGAAATATTTAGGAGTATGGTTAACCCCCAAGAATATCGATTTGTTTCAAAATAACTATGTACCTGTTTGGAATGGGATAAAAAGGGATCTGGAGGTGTGGGGAAGATTGAAGCTATCTTTTTGGGGAAGGATATCTACGATAAAGATGAGTGTGCTGCCAAGGATGTTATTTCTATTCCAATCACTACCGATAATTAAAGGGGCATCAATTTTCAAAGAATGGCAAAAAATAGTTTCAAGATACATCTGGCAGGGCAAGAAGCCAAGGATTCAGTTTAAGTTATTAACAGATGCGAGAGAAAGAGGTGGCTTTGCCCTGCCAGACTTGAAACTATATTATGAAGCATCATGCCTCTGTTGGTTAAAGGAATGGATTAAATTAGTGAATGGAGAGTTGTTAGATTTAGAAGGATTTGATAATAGATTCGGGTGGCATGCATATCTGTGGTATGAAAAGAAAAAAATTCATAAAGGCTTTGAAAACCACATCTTCCGAAGATCATTGATAGAGGTGTGGGAGAGGTATAAAAATTTGTTGGAACCAAGACTCCCCCATTGGCTTTCACCATTGGAAGTGATGAGTGTGAAAAAGATAAACATGAGGGGGAGGTGGATAACTTATGGAGAATTGATAGTAAGAGACGGGGGGGAAATGAAGACTTATGAAGAGGTGAAAGAATTTGTTTATGATTGGTTGCACTACTACCAGATTAGTGAAATGTTTAAAAAAGATTGTAAAATGTGTGGATATGAAGGAAAAGAATCAAAATTTCAAATAGAGGTATTGAATAATGAGTATAAAAATTTGTCTAAAATGTATAGAATGTTGTTGGAATGGCATACAAAAGATGAAGAGGTGAAATCAGTAATGATACATTGGGCCAGAGACTTTGGTTATAATATACAATATGATGATTGGACGAAATTATGGAATGAAAGGTTAAAATTTATGGTGTGTACCGCGTTGAAGGAAAATGTAATGAAAATGGTATATAGATGGTACATAACGCCAGTTAAATTAGCTAAAATGTATAAAACATGTAATAAGTGCTGGAAATGTAAAGAAAAAGAAGGAACTTTCTATCATATGTGGTGGGAGTGCAAAAAGGTGAAAGGCTTCTGGGAAATGATATATAAGGAATTGAAAAAGATGTTGAGATATACATTTGTTAGAAAACCAGAAGCCTTCTTACTAGGATTGGTAGGTAATGAAATTAATAGAAAAGATTGTAAACTTTTCCAATACGCTGTAACAGCTGCAAGAATACTTCTGGCGCAAAAATGGAAGCAGGAAGAAATTCCAACAGTGGAAGAATGGAGAATGAAACTGACTGAATATGCGGAATTGGATAAACTGACTGGGAAGATTCGATATCAGAAAGACCAAAAGTTTATCGAGGACTGGGGGAAATTTACAGATTATCTGAAAAGCATATGTGATGCACAGACAACGCTTGTTGGTTTTGAAGAGTCTTTGTGAAAAATTAAGAAATATTGTAAAAAAGAAAGTAGGAGAAAGGAAGAGGAATGGTTAAAGGCAATAATAAGTTCAGAAATGTGTTAACAATAGAAATGTTAACGAAAGATTGGCAGAGAAACTGAGGGAAGTAAAAAATTGATGAATGTGAGAGTTAATATGAGTTGATTGTATAAAAATGTTTGGAAAATGAATAAAAAATTATTATAAATATATATATATATATATATATATATATATATATAAACAGAATGAGTTTTCTGCCACTGGAAATTTACCAGTTAATTCTTGCTATGGATGAATTGGATGAATATTTAAATTATTATTTTTTCTAAATATAGCTAGCCTGCTGTACACATAAATGCCTAAATGTATCTGGGGTTGGTGGAGGTAGGGAACAAAAATATTTCTCCAACCATGTACAGTCGTACCTTGGAAGTCAAACGGAATCCATTCCGGAAGTCTGTTCGACTTCCTAAACATTCGACTTCCAAAGCATGGCTTCTGATTGGCTGCAGGAAGCTCCTGAAGCCAATCGGAAGCAGCGGAAGCCCCCCTTGGACTTTTGGCTTCCAAAAGAACATTCAAAAACTCACTTCCGTGTTTCGATCATTTGGGAGCCAATTTGTTTGGGAGCCAAGGCGTTCGAGATCCAAGGTACGACTGTAATGCCTTACATCCCTTCATTCTGTCACTTATGAGGCTAGACTGGCTCTCTTCTGGATGGATGGCTACTATTAGGAAGCCCTGAGCAAGACACATAATAATGCGCCATTTTCAGATTTTACTACTACTACTAAATGTGTACCAAATTTCAGCCTTCTGAAATTGCCTTACAGTTTATGAAACAGTGAATAGGGGAAATGCAGGCAGTAGTGTTTAAAACCAAGGCTAATTTGTGGTCTTCCAAGTGGGCTACAACTCTCAATGAACTCGCATGAACCTGACTACAGTGGTACCTCTGGTTAAGAAGTTAATTCGTTCCGGAGGTCCGTTCTTAACCTGAAACTGTTCTTAACCTGAAGCACCACTTTAGCTAATGGGGCCTCCTGCTGCCGCCGTGCCGCCAGAGCACGATTTCTGTTCTCATCCTGAAGCAAAGTTTTTAACCTGAGGTACTATTTCTGGGTTAGCGGAGTCTGTAACCTGAAGCGTCTGTTACCTGAAGCATATGTAACTCGAGGTACAACTGTATTGGCTATAGTCAATGAAGGGGGTTGGAAGCCAACATTTAGAAGGTCACAAGTTAGTCACCCAGGAAAAAAACTCTAGCGGCCCTTAACAAAGTATTGAGCTTGTACAACATTCTCACACAATGTTCTTCAGCTGAATCAAAACTATTATTACTTATTTATTTCATAATATTTATACACCGCTTGATTGTAAATAAAACCTCAAAATGATTTACAAATATGATAAAACAGTAACATTTATCACTAAGGGGAAAAAATAATTTAAAACCTTTTGAAAAGTTAAAAATAGGCAAATATGAAGGCAACTAGCATAGAATTACAGCATTTACTAAAATGCTTGGGATTCCCATATATATTCCATTCTGGATTGCATAACAAACACCAATGATTTATGATATTTCATAACCTCAAGAGGTGTGATTGCTCTTGGTGCCTTGGGACGATGGGGGAATCCAATAAAAGAATGGAAGAATCCTGGCAAACTGGAGCTGCTGTGGGGGAGCAGTTCCCTAGTCTAGATAATTGGTCAATTGCCTGCTTTGAAAAGGGTTGCATCCCCTAAAGGAGCAACTTCGTACAGTGGTACCCCGCAAGACGAATGCCTCGCAAGACGGAAAACCCACAAGACGAAAGGGTTTTCTGTTTTGGAGGCGCTTCGCAAGACGAATTTCCCTATGGGCTTGCTTCGCAAGACGAAAGCCCATAGGGAAATCTCCGGGGACCTCTTTTAAATGCTGTGG
The DNA here is from genome assembly GCF_964106645.2 of Podarcis pityusensis. NCBI lineage: Eukaryota > Metazoa > Chordata > Lepidosauria > Squamata > Lacertidae > Podarcis > Podarcis pityusensis. Next base: position 33,880,913 of record NC_138028.1, read on the forward strand.
TGGGGAGCAAAGCCTTTCCCCCCCTCCGGCCTTCAGAAGAGGTCCAGGAAGGCCGGCGGGGGCCGAAAGGCTTTGCTCCCCACCGCCAGCATTTTAAAAGCAGTCCGGCATAGCAGGGAAGAGCTTCCCGCTATCGCGGACGGCTTTTGAAGGCAGGCGGGGGGAGCAAAGACTTTTGCCCCCCGCCGGCCTTCAGAAGAGGTCCTGGACCTCTTCTGAAGGCCGGCGGGGGGCAAAAGTCTTTGCTCCCCCCTGCCTGCCTTCCCGGGAGAGCGGAGAAAGGCAGCGCCTTTCTCCGCTGTTCCCGACGGCTTTTGAAGGCAGGCGGGGGGGGAAGACTTTCGCCCCCCGCCCGCCTTCAGAAGAGGTCCAGGACGGCTTTTGAAGGCAGGCGGGGGGGAAGACTTTTGCCCCCCGCCCGCCTTCAGAAGAGGTCCAGGACCTCTTCTGAAGGCCGGCGGGGGGCGAAAGTCTTTCCCCCCCCCCGCCTGCCTTCCCGGGAGAGCGGAGAAAGGCAGCGCCTTTCTCCGCTGTTCCCGACGGCTTTTGAAGGCAGGCGGGGGGGAAGACTTTCGCCCCCCGCCGGCCTTCAGAAGAGGTCCTGGACCTCTTCTGAAGCCCGGCGGGGGGCAAAAGTCTTTGCTCCCCCCGCCTGCCTTCCCGGGGCAGCGGAGACTTCTCTGCTGTCCCGGGCGATCTTAAAATGCTGGCGGGTGGCAGCGAAGCTTTCGCTGCCACCCACCAGCATTTTAAAATCGCCCCGGGACAGCGGGGGCTTTTAAAATGCTGGCGGTCGGCAGCAAAGCCCTCCTGTCCCCGGAGCTTGCGGGGCGGGAGGTGGGGAGAAGGGCTTTTCTTCCCACCCCCAGCCTTCAGAACAGCCTTCTGAAGGCTGGGGGTGGGAAGAAAAGCCCTTCTCCCCCCCCCAGCCTTCAGAAGAGGTCGGGGGACAGACTGTCCCCGGACCTGGTCTGAAGGCGGTTTCCCTAGGAACGCATTAATTGATTTTCAACGCATTCCTATGGGAAACCGTGCATCGCAAGACGAAAAACTCGCAAGAAGAAAAAACTTGCGGAATGAATTAATTTCGTCTTGCGAGGCACCACTGTATCTGCAGGTGCTCCTGGATCCATTTCTGTCACAAGAGGCCCAGTTGACCTCAGTGGCTAGAAGTACCTTTCACCAGCTTTGCCTGGTAATACACTTTTAGCTCTTTCTGAAGTGGGATAGCCTGTCCACTGTTGCCCATGCCCTGGTAACCTCCAGACTGGATTGCTGAAATGCACACTATCCAGGGAATTGCCTCTGAAGTTGAGCCGGAAGCTGCAGCTTGTGTAAAATACAGTGACTTGACTGGGGCATAATATTACCACTTTGTTACCCTGCTGTTGAAAGAACTGCACTGGCTGACAATTAGCTATCAGGAAGGAGTGCATGGACCTGTCAGTTTCGATTTTCTTAGTTTCTCATTTTCCCTCAGTTCACGTTTTTAGTGTGACTTTCTCCCAATAAACATTATGGCAAAACAATTTCCCCATATGTAGTGCATTTTTGGGTGTTGTTTTCACTAAAATGTGCATTTTTATGCACAGTTCATTAATTTTCTTGTACGCATTACTTTGCTTGACAACTGCATTGCAAAATTCAGAGAAACGCAAATTTCAAAGGTTGGCTATGTCTTGGTTTGTGTATTGTTTTGCAAAATGTGAATTTGGTAAGTTTGCCTTGAAATTTATTTGTTTTATTTCAGGTAGTAGCTAACAACTGACTCTCAAAGAGTGGCTGTTTAGGGACTTGGAAGATTAGATAAATAATATCTCAGATCTTAGGAGAAGCTCATTCTACACTTTTCTTAGTTCATCAGTATAACTGTTGAAATATGTTTCTTTTTAATTACATGCTTGTAACTATGGCAACTATAAATATAATTACTCTCCGTTCTTAAGCTTCAGCATAGTGATTTCCTTTCAGCAAAGAGCAGTAAAAATAATCCTTCTTTAGAACTCTGGACTTTTTCTCTCCTGAATATCCCTTAATTAGTATGCCATAGGATTAGATCCAGTTATAACTCTTTTGCAACTACAAGAAACCAAATAACTAATATTGAACAGATTTGGGGGAAGGGACAAGGAGGGGTGTAAAATCTCAAGTTTGCTGCTTAAACACTCTGGTAGGAATTTGCTGCCATCTTCAGGCTTTCAGCAAAATGGATTTTGCAATCCCAAAAATGCACACCTTATTCTTCAGATTATCTTCTTGGAAGAGGATGAGCAAATGTAATTTTATTGCTCCCAAAACATAATACAACAAGCAAGAATGAAACAGCAACCACAGCCATATGCCTTATTTCCAGTTAGAATAACTCATATTTTATGCACATACTAGAGCAAATTTAATTCTAATCATGCCATTCACAAAGCATTTCTGCAAGACACTTCCCACTGATTTCAGTCGACAGCAGCAGTGCTCAACAGATTAAGGCTCCCTAAAAGTAAGCCCCATTGAATTCAGACTTTCTTCTGAGTAGCCATGGTTAGGATTTCAGCCTAAGCCCCTAAAGGTGGTGAATCAGCATAACTTTAGTACTCCAAAGAGTATTAATTAATGGTTCCTCGCCATCCTGGAAAAAAGTGATGTGGGGTGCCGCAGGGTTCTGTCCTGGGCCCATTGTTGTTAAACGTCTTCATAAACGCCTTGGATGAAGGAATTGAGGGGATGCTCATCAAATTCGCAGATGACACCAAACTGGGAGGGGCAGCTAATGCCACAAAAGACAGAATCAGAATTCAAAATGACCTTAACAGAGTGGAGAACTGGGCTCAAGCGAACAAAATGAATTTCAACAGGGGCAAATGTAAAGTTCTGCACTTAGGCAGAAATAACCAGATGCACAAATATAGGGTGGAGGGCACCTGGCTTAGTAGGAGTACATGTGAAAAGGATCTAGGGGTCTTAGTGGACCACTAGCTTAATATGAGTCAGCAGTATGACGCAGCAGCAAAAAGAAAAGAAAAGAAAAGGAAAGGAAAGAAAAGCTAACGCTATTCTAGGCTGCATCAACAGAAGTATAGTGTCCAGATCAAGGGAAGTAATAGTACCACTCTATTCTGCCTTAGGACCACACTTGGAATACTGTGTCCAATTCTGGGCACCACAATTTAAGAAGGATGTTGACAAGCTGGAACGTGTGCAGAGGAGGGCAACCAAGACGATCAAGGGTCTGGAAACTAAGCCTTTTGAGGAGCGCTTGAAGGAGCAGGGTATGTTTAGCCTGGAAAAGAGGAAACTGAGAGTAGATATGATAGCTTTCTTCAAATACCTAACTTGAGTGCTAGCACATGGAAGAGGGAGCATGCTTGTTTTCTCCTGCTCTGGAGGGTAGGACTCGTGGCAATGGGTTCAAGGAGATTTCGACTAAACATTCGAAAAAACTTTCTGACAGTAAGAGCTGTTCAGCAGTGGAACAGACTCCCATGAGAGGTGGTGGACTCTCCTTTCTTAGATGTCTTTAAACAGAGGTTGGATGGCCATGTGTCATGGATGCTTTAGCTGAGATTCCTGCATTGCAGGGGGTTGGACTAGATGACCCTTGGGTCACCTTCGAACTCTACAATTCTATGATCTTCACGACCATCAAAGAAGATGCAGCACATTTCACCCTTCTTACAAAGACCCAGAGATTTCATAACTTGTTCTTAGATCCTCCTCACTTTATTGCGATCAACTGCAAGTCTCTTATCTTCTTCAGTGATCAAGCCAACATCCATTAAGATGGCAGTGGTGATGGCTAACACCATATCTGATGCTCTGCATAGCAACATTATGTATTTCTAACGTGTCGTACCCCATCTTTTTATTAGAAGTGGAGGCGTACTTTATTTTCCTAATGTCAATCATAACTTCCATCATTTCTATCTTGGGCATCAGCTATTTATTCTTCATTTTCATTAGCAGAGAAAATTATTTCATTTGATGGTATTGAAGCATCCTGCTTATTTCTCTGCTTATATTCAGCAAGCCTCCTTGTCTTGTCTTCTTGCCGCTTCCGCCTTTTGACTTGCCTGTTATGCTTAGGTATAGGCAGGCCTGAAGCAATTTCAGCCTTTGCTGAATGGGGAGGGTCCAGAGTGCTGCCACCATTCCTACAACCCATGTTCAGCTACTGTGCTCAGTAGGCCTCATTGTTCTTGCAGGAGGGGTTCTCTGAGGTGACAGAAGCTGGTCTGTGGTCATACGTTTGTATGTTTGTGGCTCTCATTCTGCAGGCACTGCTTCTGGCAGGCAGGGTTGGCAGTGACCTAGATGTGTGGGTGCCTCTTTGGGGCTATGTTTCGCTAGCACCAAGCAACTCCTCTGCTTCCTCCCTCCATCACCCTTCCTTGGGGGAGCTGAGTTGGCTGCATTGTCCTGCCACAGCTATCCTGGAACACAGCCAGTGCTCCATCTCTGTCATAAGCTTAATTCATCAACAATAATGAACATATTTGCAAGTTAAAAAACAAACCAACAGCATTGCAACCATGAATTGCTGTTCTTCAGTGGTTCAGTATCAAAACCATTACAATACAGTGGTACCTCAGGTTACATACGCTTCAGGTTAAAGACTCCACTAACCCAGAAATATTACCTCAGGTTAAGAACTTTGCTTCAGGATGAGAACAGAAATCGTGCAGTGTGGCAGCAGCGGAAGACCCCATTAGCTAAAGTGGTACCTCAGGTTAAGAACAGTTTCAGGTTAAGAACAGACCTCCAGAATGAATTAAGTACCTAACCCAAAGTACCGCTGTACACACATACTGACAGTAATTCATTAATATTTTTGGATTTTAAGACCCCAACTTGATGGGTCTGGTTGCTGGGTTTTCTTGTAGGTTTGATTTCCTTCTGTTCCCCCCACCCCTTTGGCTAAAACACTGAGCAGGAGCACTCCACATTGCAACCATTTGTTACAGGTCACACTTGCCTCCTGTGATTGCCTGTCAGGGAGGGAGGGTGTTAAGAAAATAGAGGTAGCTAGACACTGAAGCTGCTTCTGCAGCCACCTGGTGGAAAAACTGAGCCTTGGGGAAGTGTCAGCAAGGGATCGGGGAGAGACATTTTTCAACCAAGCTCCTTGAGTGAAGTATTGAAGGGAGAGGAGGACTCTGTCCTTATTGCTAAACGTAAAAGTAAAGGACCCCTGGACGGTTAAGTTCAGTCAAAGGCGACTATGGGGTGTGGCGCTCATCTCGCTTTTCAGGCCAAGGGAGCCGGTGTTTGTCCACAGACAGCTTTCCGGGTCATGTGGCCAGCATGACTAAACCGCTACTGGCACACGGAGGACCGTGATGAGTGCCAGAGCGCACAGAAATGCCATTTACCTTTCTGCCGCAGCGATACCTATTTATCTACTCGAACTGGTATGCTTTCGAACTGCTAGGTTGGCAGTAGCTGGGACAGAGCAACGGGAGCTCACCCCGTCACAGTGATTCAAACTGCCAACCTTCCAATCAGTAAGCCCAAGAGGCTCAGTGGTTTAGACCACAGAGCCACCCGCACTTGGCTCAAGATAGGCTGCCATAACATCTGCCCATCTTTCTCTTCTAGAACAAGGTGGAGGAGCCAGAAATCTAAAGCATGAAATGCAGATCTTAAATACATTTCAGTATCGAGGGAAGTCATCATTATGCAATTTGTAATTAACCAGATACTTAACATGTCCATAGTGGGCACTGTGAAGTACAATTATGTGGACACAAATACATGGGAAGGGTAATAGTTCAGTGGTAGAGCACAGAAATACTTTGTAAGCAGAATGCCCCAGGTTCAAGGCTTCTCTTGTATAGGATACCAGCTTTTAAATAATTCTATGCTTTATACACACAAACAGAACAAGGTCAAGGAAAATGGTGTTCTTCATATTATATGAAGATAGGTCTAAAAATCATCCGTTGGTTTAAAGAACAGCATTTTCAGGCTCAGTTAACATTTTTAAAGGTTTTTAAAACCACAATCACTAGAAAGGTGAATCATATGTTTTCCGCTGTGGCATACCTGTATAATTTACTTACTTGCCTTATACAAAAAAAAAAAAAAGACTTGCAAAAAGAAGCAATACAATGTAAACACAAAGAAAACATATAAAATTAAAACAGATCCTCCATAAAATAATTTTTAAAACTCACCCCCTAACCACCATATAAGCACGATCACTATTCATGTTAACCAGCTGAAGAATACCCTAGAAGTACCAATTGGGTGTTAATAGCCTGTGAGGAAAGTCCTTGCCTGGCACTGAAAATATGTAATGCAGGCTCCAGGCGAGTCTCCTGGGGAAAGCGTTTCATGAATGGGATCCCCCGTTTCCTGTGCGTGCCAGGAATTATTCAACTCAAACACTGAATTTTAAATTTTCAAATTAACAAACACCTGTAATCTAAGAATGAAGGCAAATGGATAAATGTACAGCTAACGGCTGATTCATACAGAAGCATGTGAATATTTTATGTGTACAGAAGCCTCTGGTCACCTGTAGCAGCTAATGAATGAGTTGCCAGAGTGCCGTTCCAGCCCCCTCGGCCGTATTTCCCTCAATAGTCATCTTGCTCTGCAGTGGCAGCATCTTCCCTTGCCTTTTCTATTGCCAGAGGACAGAAACTGCCTGAGGCAGTCAAAGCACACATGGTAGTAGTAGTGCTAGCACTGGTGACAAGACTCCAGACGTGCTCTCTGTAAGGATTTGTCAAAGCTCATTTTGAAGATGCAGGAAACTACCTTCCGCTGAGTCAGACCATTGGTCAGTCTAACTCAGTACTGTCTGCACTGACTCACAGCAACTCTCCAGGGTTTCAGGCAGGTGTTTTTCCCAGTCCTATCCTGGAGATGCTGGGGAGTGAACTTTGCATTCACAGCATGAGCTCTATCAGTGAGCCAAGACCATTACCTTTGCTCACAGCCAGCCTCATTGCTGCAATGATTGCAGCCAGTCACAGTGTTGGTATAGCTAGCCAGTGGCTTCTCTGTATATAGCGTCGGTTCACAGGCTCTTGTTGTCGTAGAAACAAATGGTTTGAGAATAACAGCTGCTTCAGTTGTTTGCATAGAGTATCAGAACTATTAGTCCATTAGATTAGGCAATAAAATTTTAAAATATTTCCTCCTCCGAGGTGCTTGAATACACTGCATTTTTATTTTTTTTAAAAAAGGTTTACACTACAGAAACCACATTCACGAGCTGTACAACTATTCAGATTCTCCATGACAGGTTCATTTATTTATATACTAGGTTAAAAAATACAAATATCTCATTACAAAAAAAGCTTTATCAAACTGTGTACATACAGTAGGTTTTGTCAAAAGCCAACCTGTCAGAATTACTTTATATACATTTGGCTAATATGTGTGACATGCAGAGTAAGAAGAAAACTGTTGCAGGCCAATTTCAGAAGCCTGGGATTATAGACTTTTGACAACAGTCAAATGGGTTTCGCATAATTGGTAAATACATTTTCACATAAACATGAAAGCAGTTTATAAACCAGGATAAGACTTTATTCTGAGCCCCAGCAACTAGAATCAATCAAACTGGCAAGTGAGAGACAATTCCAACGCAGAGGAGATGTGTCATATTACCAGCCATAATGGAAGCACGGTAACATGAACACAAGAAATAGTTATTTAAGCAGCAATGGCTGGCATCCCATGGTTCCATGCAGCAATGCTCAAGTGCCCCAGCTTGGATGGTAATGCAGATTGCTGCAAGGTTAGTGTGTACATGTATGTTCACACACACCCACACACCCACATATGTTTAAAACACACACCTGCTGATACTGACGGACAGATGAGATTCCAACCTGCAGAAATGCGCAAAGGCCGACGCTACCAATCCTTCATTTTTTATTTTTAAAAAGAAGACAACAGTCTCAGTGTACGTTGCTCTGAGCTCAGGCAGGCTCTTGCTGCTAGGCTGAGCTGAAACTGCTCTGGATGCAGGGTAAGAATTTACAAGAAGAGCAAATTGTCAGAATCCTGCCCATTGAATCCAGCTATAGGGCTCCTCACATCCAATACACTTTAAGCTCAAATTTGAATGATGAGACATAAAAATGCTTGGGGTAGCATCCAACTAATACATCCCATCAGCACAAGGATTCCTGCTTGTGCAACAGAACCCACCCCACAAATCCACTTCAGAGGGTTATGAGAACTCCTAGAACAGAGGGGAGGGGCTGTGGGGGAAGTTCCACTCAAGCAGAAATCCTTATGCTGGTGGAGTAAGTTACTACTTAGCGCTGCTTTGGATAACTCCCTTTTCCTTTGGCTGAGCAGTTGATTCAGGCAAGCTTCTGGGCCTAAGAGTTGATTTTTCCACAGGATGATATTTTCAAGTAGAGCAGACTCCCCTAAGATGCCCATCCAGGCCCACCATGATATCTGCTTGCTGGGATGAGACTGGAATACTGCAAGCACACTGATGAATTTATTTTACACATAGGGGTTTCAATTCAGGACTTGAAATAGAGAGGGGTTGCATGTTAAGATTCCAGATTTAGCACCAGTCCAACCTAGAACATAAAAACACTTTTGGCAGCCTTTTCCATCAGATGCAGACTTCCTTCAAAGGCTCATCTCAATGGATAGTAAAGTGCACAAAACCACCAAGTAACATCTCCTCCTCCTTCCACCCAGCCACAGTTCACGCCTCCAACACAGAATCATAGAATTGCAGAGCTGGATGGGACCCTGGGGTCAAATCCCCAGCAATACAGGAATCTCAGCTAAAACACCCATAGCAGGTGGCCAGCCAAACTCTGCTTTAAAAAACACTCCATGGAAAACCACCACCTTCTGAGGACGTCTGTTCCACTGTCGAACATGTAAGGTAAAACTAAAAGATCTCACTCCTGATGCTAAGCTTACAAATGCTAACTTCTTGAGGTTGTTAAGCAGCAAACACCATTGTTTCTGCCCAGGGTACAATTTTAAAGGATTACACATCATTGGACTACGGATACATTTAATTACAGAGCTATATGCAGCAATACTTTTGGTTATCGGTTTACCATTTTCAGAACAGGCACTCTTGACCTTTGGAGAGGGGACTTAATACTAGCAGAAACGGAAAGAGTAATTTGCTTTTGCACTGATTCCCCCCCACCCCCCAACGGTGCTAGTTTTAATAGAAATCAGTAACAATTTCTCTGAAGTAACCCAGCTAGGATAACTGTTGGGGGGGGGGGGTCTCCATTTTTTTCCAGTTGCCCATCTAAGTATACTTTTCCATTAGGCTACATCAAAGTAACATTTGCGCAAGCTAACATAGGTTTGCAAGACAAACATGACATGTTTTCTAAAATTCAAGGAGTTCTTATATATGTAGTGATAGACATCACAATCATCACATGATCCATTAATTTCTTTATATATATAAATAGCACTTCCTTCCCATTTTATACAAGTGGATTTAGACTACAGTCTTAGAAGCTAGTGTGCCATGTGGTGAAGAACCAAAAATGTGCCCAGGTGGTGTCTTTCTGCAGCATCCTCTCACTTCCCCCAGTAGCTCAATAGGCAGTTTTAAAATTGGCTCACACATTGAGCCAGGCAAGCAGCTGCAAAAGAAACTTAAAAGACCCCAAGCAGCTGCATGCGCCATTCTCCCCCATGCATGCACATAGCTTTGTAGGACTGCAGGCTTAGTCAGATGTTCTCAGGCTCTCCAAAAGGTTAACGTTTTCTATCTGAGACGCTGGAGCTGAATTAGAGGCGAGACGTCATGGTCGACATGATTATGTGTCACTTATTCCAAGACATTTGTATGAAGATTACTGACACTACTACAAATACACAGATACTGCCACACAAAATAGATGAGAACAAATAGTAAATACATCTTTCATCTCATGGCACATCTAGCAGGATAACACTGTCTGGTTGGTTTAACGGTCAGTTGTGATTATGCTTGATTGAATATTTTCCTTTCTGTAGCTGAGAAATATACAGTTTGGATTTGCTTCCATCAGGCCTCTTAAACCACACTTCATCATGGTTAATTGTTGTAATTATGGCACTGAAAAGAAAGGAGGGGGGAATCAGGAGCACATTAGTGTCCATATAAAACTACAGGATCACCTTAAACTGCACTGCCATTTATAAACGGTACTGTAATTATTGGTAATAGAACACACAAGCATTATAACAAGTGCCTCATTAAATTAAGGATAGTTAATAAAATACAGGAACACTGATATTGGAAGTGTACTAAACATTACTATGTCTGTTTACCAACCGTTCACATCTTTAATAGCCGTCCTTTGTTAAGGAAGGGAAAGAGAGAGAGAGGCACATGCGCAGGCTTAACAGCAGAGTGACTAGCTAGCAATGATGTAGCTACAGCAGCGCTCTATAGGATGCTGAAGTCAGTATCCTATAGTACAGTTTGCTTTTGTACAGGTGGAGACCATCCTCAGCGTGTCCAATTGATGTGCGGCTGTCGACACGTCAGTCCTTGTGGACCGTGAAGAGGGCATAACGGGGGCAGGGAGTAACGGGGTGGGGCATAATGGGCTGGCTTACAAACACTGACAAATGCAGGGACCAGAAATGGAATCTCTGCGCAAAACAGCTGCTGTCTGTATAGTATATTTTACAATGCCTATCAGTAGGAATCCTACAATAGCATCTAGCTATTGTAAGTAACACTGATGGAAGCTCGATTTGTTGTGGGATTGCTACTGATAGACATAATAAGGTACCCTATATGAAAGCATACTATTACTATAGGATACAAAAGTCACCTCTGCGGATGCTACTGTAGCTACTTCGTTGCCAGCTGGTCATTCTGCTATTGACTCCATACTGACAAAAGTTCTCATTGAGTGATGCATAGGCAAGCTTCTCTAGTCCTGCTGTGATTTAACTCATTTCTCTCTATATGTTTATAAATTAATGTTTATATTGTCTGTATGTACCAGGTATAGGCAAACTCCGGCCCTCCAGATGTTTGGGACTACAATTCCCATCATCCCTGACCAATAGTCCTGTTAGCTAGGGATGATGGGATTTGTAGTCCCAAACATCTGGAGGGCTGGAGTTTGCCTATGCCTGGTATGTACTATGTACTTTCCCCATACAAGAACATCATTCAGTATATAATATAAATTTATTCACAGACTTGAGTCTTGTGGGGTCTGCTTTGTTTATTCTTTTAACTAAAACTCTCGAGATTCCTCCAACCAGAGACAGGTTCACTAGGTGAATCCTGCCCGCTATCTTTACCTTACAGGGCATTCATCTTTCCTATCAATACATATCGCTTGTCCACGTCCGTACCACTCCCCATTATAATACAGCCTTCCATCTTCAGATCTTGCATTGTGTACATGTTTTTCCAACTTGACAGGGGCTGAAAGAATCAGTGCAGACAAAACAGAACAGGAGATTTAAGAAGGCAATTTCTGTCTACCTCATTTCTACTCTGAGTTTGCCTTTTTGCTTGGAACGCCTCCTACAACTATAGAACAGGAATGGGGAGCCTCAGCCGCAGGGACTGAATGCGGCCCCCCAGGCCTTTCCCTCTGGCCCTGGAGCCTCTCCAGCCGCTCCCCATTTCCACAAACTACACCCATAACTGGCTCTGCAGTGCACCCTACTTGAGTATTTTTGCCAGGTTAGAATGTCCTTGAACTCTCATAATGCTCTTAAATGCCTGAAGGATGAAGAGGTTTGCGGGAGTAGATCAGTACTTGGTGCTCCACCAACTTTTGCTTCTACCACCCCCACCCCCCAGTTACTGCCATGTGGCCCTTGGAAGGTTTCCTACAAGGTTCTCCACTCCCTACTACAGAAGGGATCCACTTAAGTTCTCTAAAAGGACAGAAAGTCTTTCCAAACCACACAAGACAAAAAACAGTGTCTTGCTGCCTAATCCGTACACAATTAAGAACTCCCCATAGTAAACTCTTAGCATCTGTGGCTGAGAAATCCTGAGCTATTATAGAGGCAAGGATTGAACAAGTATAAAGCAGATTGTCCTTACGTTCTGTTTTCACTCTATGTGGCCCCAAAGTAGCCATTGCCTGAAATAAAAAAAAATGGTGTTAGTCATCATTTCGGCAAATCAACTTAGGAGCTTTGCTTTTAAGAGCATCCCTCTTGAAACCTAAGCTATGCCCATTCATATCAGCCATTTTCTTTAAAAGAAAAAGGAATACAGAGAGCAACATTCAACAATACCTTTCTTATTGTGGTCCAGTCTTCAAGTATATCAAGATCTTGCAGCATGTACACTATATAGGGTCGTTAATATGTTAAGGGACTTGCACATTTCCAAAGAGGATCAAGTTGTTTTTGTTGTTTTTTTAAAAGGTTCTAGCAGATCACTTCGAAGTATGCTTGGTATAACGCAACTAAAATCTGTGCCAAGACAGACCCCAAGGGCAGGGCATACATATTTTTTGTGTATGCCTTGGAGCGCCGACACAAATTTATCAGAGAAGCAGCATTGCTTCATTTCCTTGTTTTCAAAAGGGTTCATAGTGTGGCTACACATCCTTTCGGGTTCTAAAGAATGAAAAGTTGTGGTTGTGGCAGGTTCCTCTGCATACATGCACAGAAAAACAAAGGCATCTCATTACAACTGTTGCCAAAATTTCTGCAAACTCTTAGGTTTTTTTTAAAAAGTTGTGGGGATGGGAGAGTAGGAATGCTGGGTTATCACTAGATGGAGATTTTATGCTGTACCACCTGCCATCTTCTCTTTAATAATCCACATTATAACCAGGAGGGTGATATCCAACATTATTCATAATCAGACTAGAGCCACTGAAAGCAGTGGAACCAAGTCCACTCATTTTAATGGGTCTACATTGAGTATGACTTAGCTTTTGAGCATCATCCTGTTACTATAACCATACCACATACTGTGCAAAAAAAAAGAGTGACAATCCAACGGACAGACCAGCTCTTAGTCTCCAAGAAAATTTTGTTCTAAATTCTCAGCTTTCAAACCATTGTCTTGTGTTTCACCCCACTTAGTTTCTTAATGAAAATTTTATGAAGTGTTAACAACCAGCAGCACTGTAATTCAGCGAATATTATATCCAGTTGGCAACCATGAAAAGGATATCTGATACAACAACCGGTTTCTTCTTATCGGGACTGAAGGGATCCTTCCTTTTTTTCCTAGACTGAAGTTCATCATTCCATAACTCTGAGGAAATGTAAGAATGTGGCAGTTAAAACAATTTTCTTCACATAGCACATTGGTCTTCAAGCTCATCTATTCATACAATTAATAAACAAGCTGTGCTGCTTTAGGAACTGGAACTGCCACTTACACTGACTATCCCGTCTTATTAACATTTAGAATAGATTTTTCTTTATGGCGTTAGGCCAAGAGAGAGACCCTTGCATTTGAGTGTTATAAACCATGCCTGTGATCAACTCCAACTTGACACAAGTATTTGGTCACTTCATGTACACTCTTCCTTTCCATTTCTGTGCAGCTACCTTTATGTTATGGGCTGGCTGAGTCAAGACAATGCAGGTGGAGGACTGCCCAAGGTGCCAGAAGAAGGCTCCAGTGGAATATGGGAGCCGCTGCTGGCAGTGTGGCAGTGTGAGCAATGACCCTGAGGGATGGAATTTTCCCCCAATCTGCTCTTCCATCTCATTTGCCCCCATGATGAGAGCCAAAGGTCCCACCTCTCTCTCTCTCCAAGGTAGTCAGAGCCTCTCTCTGACATGCCCATGGTGCTCATTGCATCGCCCACCCCAGAGCCGCCAGTTACTGGGAGTAGCTCTGCCTACCCAGAAGGGGATGTTTCACTGGTCCCAGCCACCTCTCAGGAGGCAGAGACACTTCCCTTATCACCTAGGTCCAGGAGAAGCCAAACGACAGTAATAAATAATAATAATAATAATTTATTATTTATACCCCGCCCATCTGGCTGGGTTTCCCCAGCCACTCTGGGCGGCTTCCAACAGAATATTAGAAACATGGTAAAACATCAAACATAAAAAAACTTCCCTAAACAGGGCTGCCTTCAGATGTCTTCTAAAAGTCAGATAGTTGTTCATTTCCTTGAGATCTGACAGGAGGGCGTTCCACAGGGCAGGTGCCACTATTGAGAAGGCCCTCTGCCTGGTTCCCTGTAACTTCACTTCTCGCAGTGAGGGAACCGCCAGAAGGCCCTCGGAGCTGGACATCAGTGTCCGGGCTGAACGATGGGGGTGGAGGCGTCCCTTCAGGTATACTGGGCCGAGGCCAGAGAACAGCAAGAGAACAGTAGATTCCGCACACTAGGTGTGGTGAGAGATTTCAGAAATGCTTACTGCCCTAAGATGGGCCCACCCCATTCCTATATATAGGATAGCAAAAGGGGTGTGACAGTGTAGGATCAATGTCTAAAACTTTGGTAGTTAGAGTACCTGCCTTTCATATAGCTGTGTTTAGGATTGCCTGAAGTGCCTTAAACCAGTAATCTGCATATGTGCAGCGGTAATCTATACATTAAAGCCTTTGGAAAGAATCTTTCCTCAAGTCTTTGTCATCAGGACACTCAACCAGCTCTTAGTTACCTGAGGTAATGTCAATGCTATGTCGGTCTTCTTCAAGTCGTCTGATTTTCTCTTCCAGTTCACTTTGAACTGTGTCATACAACAAGAGCTTTTCACTCTGAAAGGAAAAGTTAACAATGTAGTCAAACATTAGCCAATGAAAAGCAGCCAACACATCATCTTCTACTGGATTGGGGCACTCAAGAGCAACGGAAGAAGCTTCCAACAAAGAGACCTGATGTATAAGAACCGTTCTCTCGCTGGGTTCAGAGTGCCAGAGGCAATGCAAAAAGACTGTCTTCTGATGTTGAGAAAGGTAGTCTCAGGTGCGTGAGGCAGATGCAATAGCGCACAGAAGGGTTAACATCCTGCAGAACATTCCAGTGGGTGCATGACATAACAAAAGCGAGGGGTTAAAAGGGGTTTTCGTCTTCCAAGAAGTGTTTTGAATCTACAAAGCACCAAGCCTAGACTGATAAATGTGAAGGGCTTTACCCATATTTTCCAAACAGTGGGGAATTATATAAACGCAAGAAAATAAACACACTAGTCTTAAAAAAGGAGAAACCCAAAACCTCATTTTCCTTCTAAATATGTTATGATCTGTATGTAGCTACTTGCAAAGGGCTCAGGACAAGCAACCTGTAGGAACACATGGGAGAATTTCAAGTCATCTTGGGGGGAAGTACAGTGGTACCTTGGTTCTCAAACGTCTTGGTACTCAAACACTTTGATTCTCAAACGCCGAAAACCCAGAAGTAAGTGTTCCGGTTTTGGAACGTTTTTCGGAAGCCGAACGTCCGATGCGGCTGTTGGCTATTGTTTCCGGGGCGCCTGCACCAAACAGAAGCTGCCAAACGGACTTACGGAACAGATTAAGTCGGGCACTTTTGTTTTTGCTATTTATTTTGCGTTTTTGTTTTTGAGGCTTTTTCGGTTAATTTGTTTTTGTGATTGTGTGGAACACAATTCAGCTACTGATTGATTGTGTGACTGCGGAAATGGATAAAAGCCCCCCATGCAAACAATGACTATCATCAGTGCAGGTAAGAAAAAATAATAATTTTAATTTTTATCACCTACAATACTGTCTTATTTATTTTATAGTACAGTACACTGATTATTGCTTTCATTTACCCTGAAGGGCTTCCGGTTGTGAGCGACGCCATCGCAAGCGGGGATTGCTTCCAGGTGGAGAATCCCGGGTTTTTCGGAGGATTTAGGGGGGTCTTTGGGCGCAGTGACCCCCTGAAGCAGTGTCTGGAGGGTGTTCAGACACTCAGGTTCCCGCGGAGAGCCAAAACGCAGACCACCCGGCCGCCAGGTAACTCCACGGAGCGAAGAGAGCGGCGGGGAGGAGAAGCGGGCTGAGGGGAAGCCATAGCTAACTCCGGGAAACGAAGCCCCGAGCTTGCCGGGGGAGCTCACAACTCTCGAAACCAAGGAATTCGGGCTCAAATTAATATCAAAACAAATCAGAACTTTAAGGAAAGCACCGGAGGACAAGTAAGCAATTGCGAGACCGGCACTATCTCCAGTCAATTTGTGCGCATTGGGGAAGCAAAGTTGCCAAAAGTGAAAGTGTGTTGCCACTAGCGGCTATTGTTTCTTTTTCCCCTTTAAGCTGCTACAAACTATCTGATAAACTAACTCTTTGACTGTGAAAGAAGAATTCAAGCTAGAAGGGGGAAACAGAGGGATAAGATTAGTTACTTCAAGGTCCTCTTTGGAATTTTGAAAGAGGAAGCTGAAAGCAGAACTGCAATTCTTTTTTTTTTTTTTTTTTTTAATCTGCGCAGCAGAGGAAGTGCTTTCGACTCCATTATATGGTCAGCCTTTTGGGGTTTCTCTTTTCCTGCCTTTGCCTTGTTTTGTAAAAATTTTTTCTCTGGTGCCCCTCAGATAGTTTTTTGGACTCAATTTACAATATTGGCTCTCCAACTGGCATAGGAGAGTTGAAGAACTGGCTTGGCAGTTTGAAATACCCCTCAGTTTTACTGCACCACGTCTCATTTTTTCCCCTCCTCCGTACTTTGCCCAGTCAACCTTCAGGGGCTCTAGCCACCCAGTGGTCAGGAGGATAATTACAACTTGTTTTCTATCTCTTCTCTTCAATTAGCCTTGCACCTGTTATTTGTGCTCCACTGGACCCCTCTGTCTGGAGGTCGGACTTAACAAGGTTTTACAACTATTCCACAAGATCTTATAAGGATTAGCCCAATTGGGGGCAGAAGGCTTTTTTTTCTTTTTTTCTTCTCTTTTCTTTTTCCTGTGACTGGAACCTTGAACTTTGAATTTTTTTTTTCTTTTTTTTTCTTTTTTTCCTTGTTTCAGATATTTGCTGGCACTCCTTTGCAATACAACTGGACTATAATTGGGGAATTGTGATATCTAAAGGGAGTAGCCTAATTCGTGGCAAGAAGAATATTCTCCTTCTTTACTTTTTATTTCTCTCTTTTCTTTCTCTTTTCTTTTTTGGAGGCCTTCTGGATGTAATTAACCACCCTCCCTTGATTCTAAAGAGGGGAGGAATCTGAAACTTTTGGTAAAAAGGTTTAATATCGAACTTTTGGTAAAAGGTTTAATATTGATACTCCCAAGTTAAACTTATAGGGACTAGTGATCTTGAATTGGACTTTGAATATTGTAATTGAATAAGGTGGGAACCTATAAAAAGTTGAGTAACATTAGGGTTGTGTCAACCCCTATTAAAGGTTATTAAAGGTTATATTGGAAGGATGTCCCACATACCTAAGAAAGGCGGGGAGGGCGGAACACCAGGAGATAGGAGAGGGTCTAAACCAGATACAGACTTCAAGGCAGAAATTTTGAAAATGTTTGCTGAAATTAGACAGAGCGAAAAGAATATGGAGGATAAATTGGAGCATGTGAATACAAGAATAGAACAGGTGGATACGAGAATTGGGAAAATGGACCAAAAGATTGATGAAACTGTAAGAGAGCTAAGAGGTCAAATTAAAGATGTTTCTAAAAGAACACAATCTCTGGAAGAAGGAATGAAAAAAACAAGAGTAGAAATGAAGGAAGTGAAACGGGAAGAAGAGAAATTAAAAACAGGATTATTCAAAGTTAACAAAACACAAGAAGAAGTATGGGACGCAATCGCGATGAATGAATTGAGGCAACGGGAGGTGAACCTCAGGCTGAGAGCAGTCCCTGAAATACAAGGTGAAAATATCAGAGAGAAACTGACAATAGAAATAGCACAATGGTTGGCGATACAAAAAGAAGAAGTGGAAAGATCAGTTCAAAATGCGTTTAGAATAAGAACAAGAACAACTAGAACAAAGAAAATGCCTGGAGACTGCCTGATTACCTTCAAAGACAAAG
The DNA here is from genome assembly GCF_964106645.2 of Podarcis pityusensis. Lineage (NCBI taxonomy): Eukaryota > Metazoa > Chordata > Lepidosauria > Squamata > Lacertidae > Podarcis > Podarcis pityusensis. Next base: position 33,898,805 of record NC_138028.1, read on the forward strand.
ATATGAGAAACTTAATTCTGCAAAAAAATAGAGAAAGAAGATTAAATATAGATGGGAACTACATAATCATTTTTAAAGATATTCCAGTGAGATTGTTGAAACGAAGAGACCCATATAAGCCATTGGTCCAAATTCTCAAGAAGAACAAGATTGAATTTAAATGGGAATTCCCTCAAGGGATCTCATTTACCTATAAAAGCAAGAAACATAAACTGATTAGTCCGGAGGAAACAAGTAAATTTCAGAGGCGTTATAAGGAGCTGACGGCAGAAGAAGAAGAAGAAAGAGGAGTAGTAGGAGGAGTCGGTCTATTGGAGAGGAAGTATTTAGAAGAAAAGGGAAAGGAAAACGGAGAATCGGAAGATGAAGAGGAAGAGGAAGAAGAAGAAGAGGAGGGAGAAGAACAGGGAGAAGCCAGATCATAATTAATTAGATAAATCTTTAATTGGGAAGGAAAGATGGCGTTAAAATTATGGAATTGGAATATTAATGGAATGAACGATAGGAGGAAACGTAATAAAATCGAACAATACTTAAAAAAGAAAAATCTTGATATCATCTGTCTTCAAGAAACACATGTGGCAAAAAAGCATAGGAAAATTTTGATTAATAATAGACTGGGAAATGAATTTGTATCTTCCGATAAAGGGAAAAAGAGAGGGGTCGTACTATATGTAAAAAAGAAGATAGAGGCGCAACAAATTTTTAAAGACGAAGAAGGAAGAATAATTGCAATACAGATCAAATGGCAAGGCGAAAAAATAATAATTGTCGGGATCTATGCACCTAATGGAAATAAGACGGACTTTTATAAAAATTTGGAAGAAAAGTTGTTTGAATATATGGACCAAAAAATGATACTTATGGGGGATATGAACGGGGTGGTTTCACTGGAAATCGACAGGTTAAGAGAAAAAGATGTAAGCAGAGAAGGGAAACTGCCTAAGACTTTTTTTACTATGATAAAAAACTTCAACCTAATTGACATATGGAGACTGAGACATCCGCTGGAGAAGCAGTTTACGTTTTATTCCGAACCAAATCAATCTCTATCAAGAATCGATCAAATTTGGGTCTCTAATGAGCTAACCCCAAGAATCCGACAGATTGAGATACAACCAAAAACAATATCAGACCACAGTCCAATAAAAATGGAGGTTAAAGGATACGAAGAAAGATCATTTAGATGGCGTCTTAACGATTATCTCATGGATGATCAAAAGCTTATTCAAGAGGCAAAGAAAAAACTGACAGATTACTTTATGGATAATATGAATAAGGGTACAAAAATGAGCATAGTTTGGGACGCAAGCAAAGCAGTAATAAGAGGATTCTTTATTCAACAGAATGCGATTAAGAACAAGAACAGGGAGAAAGGGAGGAAGGAAATTTTAAAACAAATAATGGACAATGAAAGAAAATTAATTAAGAATCCAAACAGCTTAAAAATAAAAGAGAATATTAAAGTCCTGCAGACACAATTCGCAATGATTATTAACAAAGAGGTGGAATGGAATATCAAAAGGCTTCGACAGAAAAACTTTGAATTTGCTAACAAATCTGGCAGATGGCTTGCGTGGCAAATTAGGAAAAGGAAGGAACAAAGTACAATTAATAAAATTATCCTAGATGGAGAAGAAGTTGAAAACCCTAAAGCTATCAGGAAAGGATTCTTGGATTTTTATAAACATTTATATAACAACAGAGAAAAGAACAACATGAAGAAAATAGAAAGATTTCTAAAGGAAAAAAGTGTGCAAAAGATCCCGACAGATAAGAAAGACCGACTGAATGCCCCAATTGTAAATGAGGAAATAATCGAAACAATAAAAGAATTGAAGAAAGGGAAGGCACCAGGACCAGATGGTTTAACACCCAGTTATTACAAAGAATTGAGGCACGCCCTAATAGTACCAATAAAGGAAGTTATGAATAACATACTGCAACAACAGGATATTCCCGGAACGTGGAAAGAGGCCTTTATCACACTCATTCCTAAGCAAGACTCTGATTTGACACAAGTAAAGAATTATAGGCCAATATCTCTGCTGAACACAGACTATAAGATTTTTGCTGGAATACTAGCAAAAAGATTAAAGAAGATACTGCAGGAAGTAATACATGTAGACCAGGCAGGCTTCCTTCCGAGCAGACAGATGAAAGATAATGTTAGGAACATAATAAATATCCTGGAATATCTGTCTGTAAGGAATGAGAAGCAAGCTCTATTAATGTTTGTGGACGCAGAGAAGGCTTTTGATAATATATCGTGGGAATTTATGTTAAAAAATTTAGAAATGATGGAAGTTGGGAACGAATTTTATAACGGAATAAGGGCAATTTATTCGGAACAGAGAGCTAAATTGATTGTGAATAACATACACACTGAAGAATTTAAGATATCAAAAGGTACTAGACAGGGGTGTCCCCTCTCGCCGTTATTATTTATAATAGTCCTGGAAGTCCTTTTAGGCTCAGTAAGGAACAATGATAAAATAAAGGGGGTGACAGTCGGTAAAAATGAATACAAGATTAAAGCCTTTGCCGACGACATAGTAATAACGATTGAAGAACCCATAAGCAGTTTAAATGAGATATTGGAGGAAATAGACCAGTTTGGTAAAGTGGCCGGATTTACGTTAAACAAAAAGAAAACAAAAATAATGGTCAAGAATATTGACCAGAGTCTAGTGGACGAATTGCAACGAGAATCAGGGATTGATGTGACCAAAAAGGTAAAATACCTGGGAATATGGCTGACCCCCAAAAACATCGATTTATATCAGAACAACTATATTCAAGTGTGGAAGGGAATTAAGAAAGATTTAGAAACCTGGGGTAGAATGAAACTGTCCTTTTGGGGCAGAATATCAACAATCAAAATGTGTGTGCTCCCAAAGATGATATTTTTGTTTCAAATGATCCCTATAATCAGGGGAATAAGTGTGTTTAAAGAGTGGCAAAGAACGCTTTCGAGATATATCTGGCAGGGCAAGAAGCCTAGAATACAATTCAAGTTATTGACAGATGCTAAGGAAAGAGGCGGTTTTGCCCTGCCAGACCTAAAACTATATTACGAGGCGTCTTGTCTTTGCTGGCTAAAGGAGTGGATAAAGTTAAATAACAACAAACTACTAGATCTAGAGGGTCACGATAATAGGTTTGGATGGCACGCCTATTTGTGATTGGAGAAGAAGAAAGTCCATAAAGGTTTCACTAACCATGTTATTAGGGGTTCTTTAATAGAGGTCTGGGACAGGTACAAAAATATTTTGGAATTTAAAATCCCGCACTGGTTGTCACCACTAGAGATAATGTCAGTAAAAAAGATTAATATGAGACCAAATTGGATAACATATGGCGAATTGGTAGTGAAAGAGGGGGAGAAATGGAAACTGAAGCCATATGAACAAGTCAAGGACCAGGTTTATGATTGGATGCACTACTTTCAGGTAAATGCAATGTTTAACAAAGATCTCAAAGAAAAAGGTTATATAGAAAAAGTGTCTAAATTTCAATCAGATATAATTGATAATGATGTTAAGATAATTTCGAAAATGTATAAATTACTTTTGGAATGGCAAACAAAGGACGAGGAGATTAAGTCGGTCATGATTAAGTGGGCCAGAGACTTTGGTTACAGTATACAATTAGAGGATTGGGAAAAGGTTTGGAACGAAAACATGAAATTTACTGCATGCACAGCACTAAAGGAAAACATAATGAAGATGGTGTACAGGTGGTATATTACACCGGCAAAATTAGCAAAGATGTACAAGACATGCAATAGGTGCTGGAAATGCAAAGAAAAAGAGGGATCTCTCTTTCATATGTGGTGGGATTGCAGGAGGGTGAGGGGATTCTGGGAATTGATCTATTGTGAATTGAAAAAGATGTTTAAATACTCGTTTGTGAAGAAGCCAGAATCCTTCCTGCTAGGTATAACAGGAAGAGAGATAAAAAGACAGGACTACAAACTGTTCCAATACGCTGTTACAGCGGCAAGAATACTGATGGCCCAGAGGTGGAGACAGGAGGAAATGCCGACTTTGAACGAATGGAGGATGAAACTCATAGATTACGCAGAATTGGACAAAATGACTGGAAGAATAAGATATCAGAAAGATCAAAAATTCATCGAGGACTGGGGAAAGTTTGCGGCATATCTGGAATCTATATGTGATCAACAAACAACGCTAGTGGGGTTTAAAGAGACTTTGTAATACTGTAAGGTATATTGTATGACAGAATTAGAGAGGTGTAAGATAATGGCAAACCAGCAATACTATATAGAAAATGCGGGAAAATAAGAAAAATGGATGATTGTGGGAGGTGCTGGTGGAGGTTCAAAAACTGTAAATTTGTAATCATGGTTGTAGCCAATATAAGCAAAAGGAAAATTGAATAAAAAATTTATTATCAAAAAAAAAAAAGATTATTGCTTTCATTTTATGGATCAATGGTCTTGTTAGATAGCAACATTAATGTTAAATTGCTGTTTTCGGGGTTGTGTTTAAAAGTCTGGAACAGATTAATCGGTTTTGCATTACTTTCTATGGGAAAGTGCGCCTTGGTTTTGGAACGCTTTGGCTTTGGAACAGACTTCCGGAATGGATTAAGTTTGAGAACCAAGGTGCCACTGTAAAAGAAGCAATGCAGCTGGAATACAAAGACTATGCAACTAGTCCTGTGTGCTTGGAGATGCTTTAAGAAATTTCAGCTCGTGTATCCCTGAAAAAGTAGCCTCCCTTCCTTCCCCACTGGCCACACAGCATATCATGTTTGGAACTTATTGCAGGGGGGCTATCAATATGTAGCCGCCTTATATTCAAAATCAAGAATCCCAAATGGTGCAATCAAACCCTTCAGCATGAACTAGATCTTTGGATTCTGATCATTCTGAGGGAACTCAGGGTGGATTATGCAAATTAAAAACAGATATTTTGATTTATTTCTCAAAAAAAAAGTTGGAAACAATATGGTTTAAACTGAATTCTGAATTTAAAACATGCAACGTCTACACTTATTCAGGTAACTCACAATTATGTGCATTTAACTTCTGCTCATTCATCTTCAGTAAAAAATAAAAATAAAATTAAAAAGGGGGCAAAAAACTTTGCCAATCCCACCCACCACTGCACCCAGTTATTGTTTTAACAGGAATGGGATTTTAACTTGGGTGGGTACTGTTTTATTGGGGGGGGGGGCGTTGTTTTAAATTGTTGTTAAATGTTATATGTTAATTTGGATTTTTGTATTTGTATTTGAGTTGGGGTATCGTTTAGGGGCTTTTGCTGGGGAGTGTATCGTTTATACATTAGTATTGTTGTGCATACATTAGTATTGTTAATTGTTTTGATTATTTTTATTATGTATTTTGTGCTTTGTATATTGTAACTTTGTGTTGTGAAATGCCCCAAGACCTATGAGTATAGGGAAGTATACAAATTTTAAGGATAATAACAATAATGTGTCCTTTGACCAGTCACTGTCTCTCAGCCTAACCTACCTCACAGGGTTGTTGTGAGAATAAAATAGAGAAGAAGAAACTGGTACAACACCTTAGCACTTTGGAAACACCAGTCCATCCTAGGATATCTTGATGCAGAAACAAGCTTCCATGCAAACAATGGATATGGACACATTTCTGTCATATAAGCCTCTTTGAACCAGTTGATAGGGTGTGTGTGGGTGTGGGTGTGTGTACATATATATATGTATATGTATATGAGCGGCTGACAGAGTGGTGCAGAGCCAACAACTTGCTCATAAATACAAGGAAGACAAAGGAGCTTGTGGTGGACTTCAGGAGACAGAAGAGCAACGTCCAGCCACTTTTGATTGATGGGGTCTGTGTGGAGAGGGTAACAACGTTCAGATTTTTGGGCATTGAATTACAAGAGGATCTGTCCTGGAGTGTCAACACAAGGGGGCTTGTGAAGAAGGCACAGCAGAGACTGTACTTTTTGAGAATACTAAGGAAAAACCATCTTCCGCAGAAACTGCTGCTTGCCTTCTATCACTGTGCCATTGAGAGCGTGCTCACTTATGGCTTATGTGTGTGGTACGGAAGCTGTACTACCCAGGACAGGATGGGGTTGTGCAGGGTTGTTAAGGCAGCAGAGAGCATTGTTGGCTGCCCACTCTCCACCTTAGAGCAGATTTATGCCACAAGGTGCCATAGGAAGGCACTGGACATAGTAAAAGATCCATCGCATCCTGGTCACTGTCTCTTCGAGCTCTTGCCGTCGGGACGGAGATACAGGACGATGAAGACAAGAACGAGCCGTCTTAAGAACAGCTTCTTCTCCAGAGCGATCTCGGCCCTGAATGGGAAGCCCGGACTTCGAAAGTCATCTAATCTTCCTTGCTGTATTATACTGTATTGATTAATTAGTGTTTTTATGGAGCAGTCAAGTAATTTCGTTGTCCCCGAAGGGGGCAATGACAATAAAGATATTATTATTATTATTATTATTATTATTATTATTATTATTATTATTATTATATACACAGAGAGAGAGAGAGATGGGAATTCCTACCAAAAGCCACAAGGTATTTCATTAAATTAGCTGCACAGGACTAGTTCTGGATCAGAACTATTGTGTTTGACCTTCCACATACTATTGGGAAACCATGTACAAGTGCATTACTTGCAAGTGGAACATGCAACAAAATGCCGCAGCGCATCACCACCTTTAACAAGAGTGTTGCTGTTGAGAGTCCCAGCCACACAGCACATCCTCTGGAATACAAGGGCTGAAGGAGGGCACTTTTACTAGTCATCTGTTGCCACACCCCTTGTTCTTCAGCATTCTCAGTCCTCACTGTACTGTTTTGGCCCTTCAGAGTGTTTGTGTAATTATCTCCACCATCCTCAGGGTTTCCATAAGCACACTCATACTTCCCTCTTGGCTCCATTTCTGTTGACACTCACCATCTGAGTTTGCTATTAAAAGGGAGTGATTATTGCATTTCTTATTGTGGGAAACTACAAAAAAGCAGGGCATTAATTTTTGTCTCACAAAGAAACACTGTATTGTCCAGGTGCGCTATATAGCACCTGGTACTTCTGGAAAGCACTGCAGCCAGGATCCAAAGAACTGCAAGGTTCATGCAAGGCTTTAATGTTGACCCAGTGGAATTTTTAATCCTGTTAATTTTGCTTGAATCAGGCCTTAGTGTTTTTAACTGTTTACAGGAAGAGCCTTTAACAATTACAGCTGGTGTTTTCAGGCATAGATGGATCTACAGAGCTACATGACCAACGTTTTTGTGATCATGCTCTCAATGTAGAATGAAGTCTCTTCTTCACTGCAAACTAATGTTTTGATTATTACAGTAACCAGTTAGTATGCCTATGTTTTTCAGGGACAAAGCCAGAAACTACAGAACTGTGAGCCTGAATTGAATCATCCCACCCAGAGCTCATTCAAAGATTTTCAGTGCCTCTCAATGATTTTTAGTACTGCATGAACCTTCTTCTGAATCAAAACAACGTCTGAGTTCTTGGTTTCCCCTCCAGGCAGCAGAAATACGCCACATATCACAGAAAAGTTCTTTGAAAATGACACCACACACAAGAGATGCAGTCAAAAATGTGGTTCAGGTAGCATCGCAGAACTGAAACAAATCACATGGCAGTGACCTGACCTAGCAACCACTTGTTTATGCAAACTTGAAACATACATAACTTAGCTGAAGTAATTTGCTTCATTTTGTGTTCCCAGTGTACCCCTCAGGTGGCACGCTGGTTTCCTTTTGAGATTAAGATTTTACACGGCTGATTAGACATGCTACCAAGAGCTTCAACATGATTTTCAAGAAAGCCCAGTAATTAAAATCATTGTTCTCTTTTCTGTGGATGAAAATGCTGTAATATTCTACGTTCAAAAATAACTTGTCAGCTGCACAACCTGATTGTGTGCATGTTTCTCCAGAAGCAAGACCCAACAGTTACAGACAAATGAAAACTCTCTTCAGCTATGAACGGTACCTCACAATGCTGGCGGGAAGCTTGGATTTCACATTCATATTTGTTTTTCACTGACTCTAAACAGAGCTCTCTGTAGATACCTACAAAAAAACATTTTTTTTGTTTAAACCTTCTGTGGGAGAGGCAAAATAGGGCCTACAGGCCTCATTTACCCTACCAATGCATTTCCCCATAAGCTGCAACTTACCAAACCCTAAGGAATGGGGCATTTTAAACAGCGGTGAAATCCCAATCGTGCCTGGCCCTCATGAATTCTCCACAAGTGAATTCTAAATTCCCCATCAGTAAAAGGCCCCTTTTCAGTTCAACCCATTCAACCCAAGGACAAGGCTCTATTTACTCCACTGCCCATCCTGTGCCCAGTAAACACACAAAATAATTCCCCTCATGTGCCCTTTTCACATTCCCCCTTCCAAAACACATCAGGGCTGTGACACCGGGAAAACGGGCTAGAAATAAAGCTGCTTGTACTTTCTTTTTCCTAGCTCTGAGTGCGGCCCGTTTGCTCCTCTGCTCCTCTTGATTCTTCAATGTTAAATGTGGTAAAAGCTTGATGAGATATTAACTGCCCACTTTCTATCTTGGACGTGGGCATAGAAGTGCTCCCCGGTTCCCTCATGTATCCAGGCTTTCCTATTGTTTGCTTCCTATGCTAGCGGGAAAAGGGGTGGGAGGAAGAGAGGAGAGCCTAACTCTGCTGTCAGGGAACTGCCATCAGTGCCGGAGGAAGAGAGCAAAATCCAGAGGGATACCAGAGAGCGTCCCGGGATTGGGAGAGGCAGCCCATCTTCTGGGGAAGAGAATCAGCGTAGCACCAGTGGAGAAGGGGGGCAGATGGGGGAAGCGGCGAGGCGGTCCCATGACTCCTTGCCGGGGACCAGCAGGGAGAGTAGGGGTCCTCCGCTGCCTACGCCCTCCTTGCACAGAAGGCTTTCGCGTAGAGAGAGTAGGAGGAGACTAGGCGTCAAAGAGCTTCTTTGCTGGAAGAAGTTTAAGAAACGCCCACTGATGGATTCTGCCAGCAATTGAGACAGCCACGGGTGAGTGGCTGTCTGGACAGAAAAGGTTCACTCAGGCAACCCAACCAGGTGTTTGCACCGGCTTACGCACGAGCAACCCCTAGAACCATTACAGCAATCCGTCAGTCCCTGACGTTGCTTGTGCGCAGCCCCGGAGAGGCAGCACGATGAGCCAAACAGGGCTGGCCGGAGAGACAGAGCAAGAAGCCATGGTGTGAGGTCTGGCCGAGAGGAACCGAGACCTGGAGGCGCATGTCGCTAACCTGTCGGCGCGGCTGGAGGAGAGACAGGCTCAGGATGCACAGGTCAGAGCCACCCCGATAGGGAGGAAGGTCCCGGGGCTGGTACACAAGTTTGGTGGAAAGCCCCAAGACTACAATGCCTTCCGAACGGAAATTCAATACGCTTTGGAATTGCGGAAAAATGACTTTGCGGATGACGGGGAGAGGGTGGCTTACATTGTTGGACATCTGCAGGATGGGGTGCGCGAATGGATCAGGCCCCTAATGGTGACGCAGAATGATGCCTTGAAAGATCTTAAGAAATTCTACCAGGCAATGGACGCGATGTTCTCCAGTGAGGTGGAGCAAAGCGTGACACGGAGGGAGCTGATGGGGTGCAAGCAGGGGAGCCTGTCTGTCAGAAACTACTGGTCGCGTTTTGCGATGTTAGTCCACAAGCTCGGGTGGGATCTGGACTCTGAACCAGTACAAATGTTGTTTGAAGCGGCTTTGGCTCCCGAAGTGAAAGATGAGTTGTCCCGAGCACCCCGCCCGCGGTCGATGGATGACCTCACAAAGACGGTGCTTGCGATCGGTGTACGCCAGGAAGTGCGGGCTCAGGAGAAGCGGGAGATAAGGGCGGAACGTTTCCATGACAACCGCATTCCGGAGATGCCGAGGGAGCCTTCCCAGGCGGCGGAGCCGATGGAAATTGATGGAGCGCACGCGCGAAGTTTCAAACGCTGGTGAAGGTCGGAAAAGGGAGGGGAAGGAGTGGAAAACTACCAAGAAGTGTTTCCTCTGCCAGCGACCGGGACATTTTGCAAAGGTCTGCCCTCAACGAAAAGCCTGGCAAGGCACGATGGGGGCTGCAGGCCACGACGAGAAGGGGGAGGAAGGGCTGGTGCAGGGAAACGACAACGCCTGGCTGCCAACCAGCAGGGGCAGCAGCCAGGACAGCAAACAATAGAAGTGCCCCAGCCCGACCCTCCCAAGGCAGCTATAGCCATAGAGGTGGTGCTAGAACTCCCAAATGGGCACCCCGTCAAAGTGGAGGGGCTGCTAGATTCTGGCAGCTCGTGTAATTTCTTCAGCAGAGACTTCGCTCTAGAGCACCAGGTCCACCTGTCGCCACTAGATTTTCCCTTGCAGGTGACCACCATCGATGGCAGGGAACTCCTGGGAGGGGAAGTGACACACCAGACACCACCAATGCGAATGAGTGTCTCCAGGCACACGGAAACCGTTGCCTTTCACGTGGCTACGCTGGCAGGACCCCCAATAATACTGGGAATGAGCTGGCTGGCAATATATGACCCAGTGGTGTCATGGCATCAGCGGTCGGTCACCTTTGGGTCAGCTTACTGCTTAGAACACTGTCTGGGAGGGAAGGAACCAAGAATGACTGTGGCCAGGGTGGCTGGGGTGACCCTGGAGCAAAAAAGGGAGGTGCCACCACAATATGCTGATTTGAAGGAGGTCTTCAGCGAGAGGGAGGTAGACAGACTGCCGCCCCCACAGGCCATTTGACTGCCAACTTGCTTCCAGGGGCTCAGTTACCGGTGGGTAAGCTGTATGCCATGTCCGACTGGGAGATGCAGGAGTTGCGGCAGTTTATTGACCAGAACCTGAAGAGAGGTTTCATAAGGGAATCAAAGGCGGTGGGGGGCAGTCCAGTCTTCTTTGTGGACAAAAAAGAGACTAATCAGCCCAGATTAGTCGTGGATTACAGGGCCCTAAACCTGGTGTCAGAACCCGTGACTTTCCCAATGCCCAAGATTGACGATATTTTGACACGTGTGAGGCAGGGGAAGATTTTTACCAAGCTGGACCTCAGGGGAGCATACAATCTGATTAGGATAAGGGAGGGGGACGAATGGAAAACGACCATGTTCACCCCCCTGGGGGCTTTTGAGTACTTAGTCATGCCATTTGGATTACAATCGGGGTCCGCCTGCTTTCAAGCCTTCATGCACCATGTGTTGGGGCCCCTGCTGTACAAGAATTGCGTAGCCTTTTTGGATGACGTCTTAATCTATTCGGACAATGAAAAGCAACACGTCAGAGACGTCAGGGAGGTGCTACAGAGATTGAAGAAGCATCAGTTGTGGGTCAAGCTGGAAAAATGCCAATTCCACGCCAGGGAGGTCGAGTTCCTGGGGTACAGGTTGTCAGACAAAGGACTAGCCATGGATCCGGGCAAAGTGAAGGCAGTGCTGGAATGGAAAGTCCCCCGAAACAGAAAGGATGTGCAGAGGTTCCTAGGCTTCAGCAACTTCTACAGGAAGTTCGTAAAGAACTTCGCTCACTTGACAGTGCCCATAACGGATTGTCTTAGTAGCAAAAAGAAGTTCGCGTGGACAGAGGATGCACAGCAATCCTTTGAAAAACTGAAGAAGGCGTTCGCCTCGGAAGAGCAGCTCCTGCACGTGGATCCGGAGAAGCCCATGAGACTGGAGACGGATGCATCCGACCGCGAGATTGGAGCGGTCCTTTTGCAGCCCGGGGCCAAGCAGAACTGGAAGCCGTGTGCCTTTTTCTCTAGGAAGCTGAGCAAGTCGGAGCAAAACTACACGGTGTATGACCGAGAACTGCTTGCGATCTATGCGGCATTTCGGCAATGGAGACATCTATTGATAGGGGCGCGGCACAAGATCCAGGTCCGAACTGACCACAAGAACTTGGAATACTGGCGGACCGCGCGAGTGCTCAACCAGAGACAGATCAGATGGTCCCAGGAGTTCGCCAAGTTTTTCTTCGAGATACGATACGTGCCGGGAGGGGAAAACGTAAGGGCAGATGCTCTCTCCCGGAAACCGGAGTACATGGAAGGAGAGGGGCCACCAGAGACCAGGCACGTGTTCCCCGAGGACCGGTGTGTGTGTGGGGGAGCGTTGGTTGGGAAACGAGAACTGGCAGGGCTCACCAGAGACGATGAGTTTGCTCAGACAAAGATCAGGGAACTCAGGGACGGAAAGGAAGTCAATGGAGGGTTTGAGGAAAAGGAAGGGCTACTGTACTATAAGGGGGTGCTGTATGTACCAGGGGAGACTTTGAGGGGGAAGGTACTTAAACAACTCCATGACAACCCAACAGCTGGGCACTTTGGACAGCATAAGACCATGCTACTTGTCACCAGGCAGTTCTGGTGGCCAAAGGTGAGGGAAGACGTAAGAGAATATGTACAAGGGTGCGACCGATGCCAGAGGGCAAAGGGGGAAAGGGCTGCCCCCGCGGGGCTACTGGAACCCTTACCTACACCGGAAAGGCCCTGGGAGGTGGTGTCCATTGATTTTATGACAGATCTGCCCAAGTCAAGGGGAAAGACAGCGGTCGTGGTAGTGGTCGATCTACTGACTAAAATGTGCCATTTCGTAGCTTGCTCGCATGCAGCAACGGCAGAGGAGACAGCCAGGCTGTTTGTGGATCACATTTTTAGACTGCATGGGGCTCCATTGAGGGTAATCTCGGATCGCGGGAAACAATTTACTTCCCGGTTCTGGCGGAGACTCATGAGCTTGCTACAGGTCGAGGTGAGTTTCTCGACGGTGAGGCACCCAGAAACCAACGGGCAAGCCGAAAGAGCGAATGGTATACTCCAGCAGTACCTACGCTGTTATGTCAGCGAGAGACAGAACGATTGGGTAGAGAAATTAGCTTTGGCTGAATTTGCGTACAATTACGCTGAACATGTGTCCACAGGAATAAGCCCTTTCATGGCCAATTACGGGTGTCACCCCAGGCCCTTCCCGGGGCGGGGGGAGGAAGGATGGAGTGTACCTGCGGCTGAGCAATTGGTGGAGGAAATGGAGGCCTTACACCAGCAACTCAGGCTGAACTTGGAGCGGGCCAAGGAAGTTTACAAGAGGCAGGCGGACAGGCACCGTCGGGAGGGGGAGGCCATACGGGTGGGGGACCGGGTGTGGTTGTCATCCCAAGGGTTGCCCCTAAAGGGAGGGTGCAAGAAGTTGCAGCCTAGGCGGCTGGGGCCTTTTGAGGTAATACAGCAGGTTAACCCCATGGCATTTAAACTCAAGTTGCCTGACAGCATGAAGATACATCCGGTGTTCCATAGGTCCCTACTTTCACCTTACAGGGAGGGGCGGGAATTCCCGGGACGGGAGGGAGGGGTTACCACCCACCCGCGGGTAGAGGAGAGGGAACACTGTAACGAAGCCACGGAAATACTTGATTCAAGGTGGCGAGGTCGCCAGGTAGAGTACTTGGTAGCCTGGGAGGGGGAACCTAGGTCTGAAAACACTTGGGTCCCTGCTGAATCAATCACTGACTGGTATCTGGTGGAAGAATTCCACGGTTTGTTCCCGGATAAGCCCAAACCATTAGCTAGATTCTGGGAGGAAGAATTTGGACCCACAGACGACAAAGGGGACTTTGTGGATTTTCCTGCCTCCGAAGAGGAGGGAGGGGAGGTGTCTGAGGGAGAAGGATCAGACTGGGAGGTGCAACCAGCGGGAAGAAGTCCGAGCGGATGGGAGGCTGGTTTTGAATCCTCAGAAGATGATGACAGTTCCTTCAGGGGATTCCCCGCATCGTCGACCGAGGAGAGAGAGGAGGTTGTACCGGAAAATCGCGCCAGGGGTGGGGTGGGGGGTCCTGAGGAGGAGGTGGATGTCAGGGAACTGCCATCAGTGCCGGAGGAAGAGAGCAAAATCCAGAGGGATTCCAGAGAGCGTCCCAGGATTGGGAGATGCAGCCCATCTTCTGGGGAAGAGAATCAGTGTAGCACCAGTGGAGAAGGGGGGCAGATGGGGGAAGCGGCGAGGCGGTCCCATGACTCCTTGCCGGGGACCAGCAGGGAGAGTAGGGGTCCTCCGCTGCCTACGTCCTCCTTGCGCAGAAGGCTTTCGCGTAGAGAGAGTAGGAGGAGACTAGGCGTCAAAGAGCTTCTTTGCTGGAAGAAGTTTAAGAAACGCCCACTGACGGATTCTGCCAGCGATTGAGACAGCCACGGGTGAGTGGCTGTCCGGACAGAAAAGGTTCACTCAGGCAACCCAGCCAGGTGTTTGCACCGGTTTACGCACGAGCAACCCCTAGAACCATTACATCTGCCTTGCTAAAAACCCAGTAAATAAGAGAATGCCTTGGAGGCCAAGCAGATGAGATGAGAGTTTGATTTCATCTACTCTGGGTATTCTTATACGATGCCCTCCTTGAATCTTTCACCAATGAAGACAGAAGTGCCGAAGAGCACGGTGTAGTAAAAAAGGAGCAGATTTAAATGTTTTTGTTGGTATTTTACTGCTACTAACAAGAAGTACCTAGCTGAGTCAAAAACAACCCCTTTGCACACTTACCTGCCACTTTTGTTCGGATTTGCATGTTTTCTTGCAGAGCTGCCAGCGGTTCCAAGTACTCTGGTGCCTTTCCCGCAATGACCTCCTGCAGTTTTGCATCCACTTGGCTTAATCTCTCTTTGTAAAGTCTTTAAAAATGCAGATGAAAGATGGAGTGCATTGCATTAAAGTAGTGTAGAGCATACTGTATATTAACATTACTAAGAATACATTTTCCACAGACACCAATGGCCAGAACCTAGAAAACCCATTGAACCTGCCAACCTTGCAGAAATTAAGAGGACTTAAAAAAAAAATTAACTGTACAGAAAAATTATCACTTACACAATGCTTATACAGTGCTGGATCTTTACATTATGCTTCCTGATTTTAGCCTGCACAGATGAAGATCAGACATCCATTTAAGACTGTCTCCTAGTACCCAACACATACATACAGCTATATGAATTGGAACTCTTTGCTAACTAGATATTTACAGTATTTATTCCAAGTCTTAGTCTGGGAAACATGCAGAACAGAACCCTCACTTTTTTTAAAAAAATGACCAATCCTTTATTGCTATTTTTTAAAATGTTGAAATGCATATCCTGCTCTCAGGGCAGCTAACAATATTAATAACTCAGTAAAAACAGCACAGCAGCTGTAGATAAAACACAATGAAGTAATTTTTCTTTAATGAGGTTGGACTAAGGACTTATTATGGCTTAAACTGGTTTAGCACAAGTGAGTGTTGTTTCACAGTAACTGAATGTTTCAAGAGTCCTCACTACGGTGCTACCAAATACTTCCATTTCAGCAACCCAAAGAATTTCACACTCTGCACCAGAAAGTAAAACCATGTTTCCTGATTTGCAGTTTACAGGGCAGCCGTGCACCTAGAGCTGCCACATTCAAATACAAAACAGGACCGGTCTGGCCTTTATTTGAAGCAGAATGTGCAGGAGAGTGAAGTGAAGCATGCACACACTTTCACCTTGTAGCATCCATTGCTACCTAGAGTTTTGTTACTGCCCATATCACTTCCAGAGTTGGAGTCAAGCCTGGTAAAAACCGCTTAAAGTGCAGTGGATTGTAGCTATGTAAGGCGAGGGGTGGGGAAGTTGGTTCACTTCTACTGCATGATCCTTGTACCTTGGTTCTCGAATGCCTTGCAACTCGAATGTTTGGGATCCCGAACACCGCAAACCTGGAAGTGAGTGTTCCAGTTTGCAAACGTTCTTTGGAACCTGAACTTCCGACACGGCTTATGCAGCTTCTGACTGAGTGCAGGAAGCTCCTGCAGCTAATCAGAAGCCGCACCTTGGTTTTCAAACATTTTCAGAAGTCGAACGGATTCTGTTAGAGAACCAAGGTACGACTGCATAGAGAAGACCCCATTTCCCCACTTTCTGCTTGAATGGGAGGAGGCATGGGCATAAAATGCAGGTGGCTATGCCATCACAATTAGGATGGCCTTTTAGAATGTCCCACCCTAGCAGAGGGCAAAAGTTGCTTCTCCCTTTGCATATAAAGTCTAGGAAGACAAGGGTGAATTCTTCCATTTCAGATGTACAGCAATATAAAATTCCATGGTAACTACATTGGAAATCTCTACGCATCATTGTATTGATTATCTGTCCCTCACAAGGAGGTCCCATGACAGATCACAACCATGTAAAATACAATAAATATCTAGAAACTTCCCAAAATTTCACCAGCATACATTAATCTTTCAGCATAAACAATCATAACGTTGCTCCACAAACCTTTGGATCAGGGATAGGCAGACTTCAGGCTTGGAGAAGGTCTGTAGTCCATTAGCAGAACATACAGTGGTACCTCGGGTTAAGTACTTAATTCATTCCGGAGGTCCGTACTTAACCTGAAACTGTTCTTAACCTGAAGCACCACTTTAGCTAATGGGGCCTCCTGCTGCCGCTGCGCTGCCGGAGCCCAATTTCTGTTCTTATCCTGAAGCAAAGTTCTTAACCTGAAGCACTATTTCTGGCTTAGTGGAGTGTGTAACCTGAAGCGTATGTAACCTGAAGCGTATGTAACCCGAGGTACCACTGTATGCTTTGCATGCAAAAGACAATCAGTTCAATCCCTGGCAATTCCAGATTGGGCTTGGAAAGACCCTCATTTGAAACCTTGAGGTGCCACATCCAGCCAGTGCAGACAGAGGCAGATGTTTTGATGGTCTCTCCACATACAGCAGCTTCCAGTGCTCCACCTACCTTTTAGTTTTACTACAAAGCCATAATCCATCAACTAGAGACAGGTGCAGAATGGCAGCAGGGGTGGGGAAATACATACTGAGAATTAAGGAAGAGGTCTCAGCCCAGGGATTTGTTTTGATAGCACATCTGAGCTCACAATTCTTTTACCCATAAAGCCTACTCATGCCTTCTCCCAAGCATCCTACACTTCAGCAATCTAATTAAGGAAAAAAGCCTTTCCATTGTAGCTACTGTCACATAATCCCATCAGAGAACCCTGTGAATCTACTGCAATTCACCCAAATTTGTACCAGTAGATCCCAATATATTTTATGCCTTCCCTTGCTTTACCAAATAAAAAGCTAACCCAGGATGGTGAGAGGACTAGAATCCAAAGCAAATTCAAATCTGTACAGTAGTTTACTTACTGGTCTTTGAGGTCTGTAAATTGTTTTTCAAGATTGGACATCTCATCCAAACACTCCATTCTTCTTCTTTCACAGTCCTCATCGTCCATTTCTGAGAACAGAATTATTCACTTTAAAAATACACAACAGCAACTGGTTTTCCTCCAGTCTATTTTATAGAATTTATACTCAAACAGTTCATTAAAAAAACACACAAAAAGTTAATATTCCAAAGGATGAAGTTTTAAGAGGAATTAATGCTTGGCCATCTTTATTTTTTTCCTGCTGCACAATTCATCTTGGAATATAACCAAACTGGATCATCCATCACTAGTTCAGACTCACTTGAGCGGGCATGTGAAATTGAGATTTATTTATTTTTTGCCCCAACATGCATCCCTTTACACCTGTTTACACTGAATTGCACGTCATTCTACAGCTCATTCACTGACTTTGGATTTGGAAAGGTCCTTTTGGAGCTCTTCACTATACGGCAAGTACTCTTGCAGTATCACCAGGAGATGTGGTACTGGTTTTATATCAAGGCAATTTAAACTCATCTCATTTAATATTAATGTGTTTCATGAACGTGTGGATGGCATGCACTGCAGAATTAGAAATAAGGGGGGGGGGGGAATCTGATGCATTCTCTGTCTACATGTTAGGATGCTAATCAAGATCATCTTCTTGAAAGCTAAATATATGGACCCAAGGACTGGTAGTTACTGGGTAATGGTTTTTCCACAAGATGGAAAGTAAATGTCCATGACAGGAAAGAGCCTATTCTATTGTGGCACCCTATTTCTGAAATTTGCTCCTGTGAAAGTTGCACCTGACACAACCCTTATTCTCTTTTTCTTATCAGGTATACCCCTTTTTATTTGCTCAGGTCTTTTAAGTTTCTAAGGTTTTATACTAACATTTTATTTTGATTTATTGTTCTGTGCTTTATTACGGAGGCCTAAATCAGATAGAAAATCTAATAACAGATTTATGACTTTCTGTACTTCAATTATTTCAGGGGAATACACAACACTTACTTGAAAAATCAGAGAAGTGATACTTCCTAATTTAAGCAGCAGCTTTAAGCATTACAGCTGCTTCATAAAAGTGCACATATTTTAATAATCCTCTTAACTGCATCCCAACCTATCAGTGTTATTTCCATATTGCACATGGAAGGCTAAGGCTATGATGTCTTTGGACAGTGAGAGTACATTGAGGAAGTGAACTAGAGACAACCTCCTGTTGACATGTTGCTCCTTTTGACACCACAGTGCACCGGCTCTTTTGGAATATTTTACAATAACAATCCTCCAGGATTTTGTTTATGAGTTTGCAGAGTCAATTCTGGGCTGACAAACAATGACCAACAGCAGTATAAATTATAGCATGAGAAAGTCTGTTGTGTACTAACTGGTACAGATACATTCCTAAGAATCAATGCATGTCTGTCAACAGTTATCTGTTGACATTATTCTTGGGATGAGAAAAATGAACAAAAGCTTAACCGTTTGTCCAATTCAAAAGCAAGATACTAGCAGGTGGCGCTGTGGTCTAAACCAGAGCATCTTGGGCTTGCCAATCAGAAGGTTGGCGGTTCGAATCCCCGCGACGGGGTGAGCTCTTGTTGCTCGGTCCCCGCTCCTGCCAACCTAGCACTTTGAAAGGATGCCAGTGCAAGTAGATAAATAGGTACTGCTGTGGCAGGAAGGTAAATGGCGTTTCCATGTGCTCTGGTTTCCAACAAAGTGTTCCGTTGCACCAGAAGCGGTTTAGTCATGCTGGCCATATGACCCGGAAAGCTATCTGTGGACAAACGCCGGCTCCCTCGGCCTGAAAGCGAGATGAGCGCCACAACCGCATAGTTGTCTTTGACTAGACTTAACTGTCCAGGGGTCCTTTACTTTTACCTATACCAGCAATGAATAAAATCTGTGCCAAGAATCTCCTCGTGATTTCTGAAATGAAGCTTACCTCTGCCACCATGCTACTTGTTTGTCAATTCAAAAACATATTTGGTGCTTCCAGAAGTCCCATCCAATCAAAAAACAATTGGGGGGGGGGGAGAACAGCACATACTAGTTGGGATTTATTTACCACACTCCACTGAAAGCACAAGTGACAAAAGAGCTCCGTGAAATATTGAAGAGGCCTAAAAAGAATGGCTTTGGACATGAGACTTCCCCCACCCCAGACAGAAACCCAGGTTAGAATTTGCTCATCCAAGTAAGTAGCTTAAGTGCTTGACACTTCAACATATTACGAGTCTGAAATGTGAAGGTTTGATCAACGGGTTGCAACCTATAGCACTGCACTGCAAATAGCACAGGCAAACAGGCTTTCTGGTGTACCGAGGCACCAAGGAGCAAGGAGCTGCATGTAGTCTGCAGGGCACATTAGTGTGTTGGACTAGGACCTGGGAGACCAGGGTTCAAATTTCCACATAGCATGAAGTTTACTGAGTAACCTTGGGCCAGTCGCTGTCTCTCGGCCTAACCTACCTCACAGGATTGTTGTGAGGATAATATGGAGAGGTGGCGAACCTCCTTGAGCTCCTTGGTGGTGTATAAATGCATTTTCCTCAACA
Source organism: Podarcis pityusensis (assembly GCF_964106645.2). Classification (NCBI taxonomy): domain Eukaryota; kingdom Metazoa; phylum Chordata; class Lepidosauria; order Squamata; family Lacertidae; genus Podarcis; species Podarcis pityusensis. The sequence continues at coordinate 33,918,551 of NC_138028.1, forward strand.
TGTGGCGTACTTGCCCCAAAAGTCTGGCTGCCAATTATTTAGTGCTTTTCTAGGTAGGCTTGCTACCTAAATCCACTGGATCCACTCTGTGTGGTTCAGAAGAAACTTGGCATAATCCCCGCTGGGTTGCTGTTGTTTTTTACTGATACTATACAATACGTCTTCAAAAAGTGAGGATGAATCCTAGCCACTATTAAAATAGTGAACAGCACTGGGGAGTTGTCTGACGGAAAGTCTCCTGGGAAACATAGTTCCCTTTTTCCTAGGGTTTGCCCCCCCCCCCAATATTTGGATTCCAAGTTAGAAAGATTAATACTGCAAAGTCAAATATTTTGAAGTGTGAAATCCTCATGTCAGAACATAAAAAGAGCCCTGCTGGATCAGGCCAAGGGCCCATCTAATCCAGCATCCTGTTGTCACAGGGGCCAACCAAATGCCTCTGGGAAGCCTGCAAGCCTAGACCTGAATGCAACTGCCAAACTACAGGATAAGGAGATTGTGCTGTGCCACCACTTCATCCAGCCTCTTTCTTGCACACTGCACAGTGTTAACACTCGGCTTACTCCAGCAAGAAATCCTGATTCACATTCAGTTTATTTTAAAAGCTTAATGCAACTTCTATTTTGTAGGGATGATCGCTGGGTGCGGAGCACACTCCCCACCCGCAGGCAGCCTCAGCTGCCTGCACGCGTGACCTTGGGGTGCGGAGCACACTCCCCCTCACAGATAAAGCCACAGCTGTCTTAACATCTTGCCCTCTGTCTAACCTTTTGTGGTCTCAGTAGTCTGCGGTGTCCTGTCTGTAACCTTTGTCTCTTTCGCCATACATTGTGCAAGGGGAAAATGACGCGGTGGAAACAGGTGCCAAAATAACTTTGTACCACCCCACTATCTCGGGACCGGAAGATGTGTAAAGGTCACAGCCCAAAATGTATCTGCCTGGGTTTGCATATTGTGTCAATAAAAGGAGCCTCCACAGAGCTGGCTGGCAGCTTGCTTGCAGCTCACCTGCATTATCAACTCCTGCCTCATGTCCTTCACTTCACTATTTGAGTTTAAAATAATGTACGCATATAGTACTGTTTCAGAAAGAGTTTTTCCCCTTAAAAATACCTAGAGGTTCTTACCGTAATACTGTGTTTTCGAACCTGACCAAGACTGAACTCACAAGATCAGTTGGTTTACAGAATGCATGTTACCCTTAAATTTTTTTTTAAGTATTTGAAAGAAGACGGACGAGCACAAGGTTTAGTGTTTTAATGCTCCATATATTGGAGGGGGTTGGTGAGAGAAAAGAGCAAAAAAGCCTGTCCTCTTTGTAATAAAGCATATTACATGTTCACAGGCAAATGCTCTCATTTTATGACTTTAACTGATGTTTAGCTTTTCTTTGTTGATTTACTTGTACACCACTTCAAGACAATTCTAATTAAGTGGCACATAAATTGGTGAAATAAATAAAATAAATTATATTTTTTCTGGGTTCCAGACAGATTTCCATGGGTCATGAGCCTAGAGTAGAGCTACTAGCACATGGCCACTACTGGCTCAAGAGCAGTTTATCCAAGAGAGGTGTCTGGCCACAGAAACTAAACAACTGTTTGGTAACAACAGTTAATAAAAATAAATGCATCTGATAAAGTGGACTCTGGTCCATGAGAGCTTATGCCTTAATAAATTTACTGTTGTTTTTAAGATGCTACAAGACTATTGGTTTTGCTGCAACTGATGAAAACGTCTGCCTCTCTGAAAATGCCTAGGCAGATCTCCAGTTCTGCCAGGATAGTGTTCATCAAACACCATTTTTATGGTTGGCTTAATTGCTCTGCCAAGCAATTCACTCCTCAAATGAAGGGAAAGAAACTTACTTCCTCTGTTGCTTTTGTAATGTTGGGATAAGTGTTGGAGGATGTGCACATAAAATGGAGAAAATGCACTATTAGTATAGTTCAGTGAAGAAAAGAAATGAGGGTAGGTAAGAGATTTTTATGGCACTATAACAGCTATGCCAAGAATGAAAAGGAGAAACAAGTGCTTTTGAGACACTTTGCAAATCTCTCCTCCAAGACTTGTGAGGGGCATAATTTTGTGAGCCATGCTAAAATAATTGCAACTCTGTCTTGCACTCAGATTCCTGGTATAGCAACTGTACCTGCGCTGTAGAGAGTTTCATTCTCACTTTCTATGCCTTCTTTTGCAGCATTCCCTTCCCATGCTTCTCTCCAAATACTGTTTGCAAAAATGTAAAGAATTTTATCTTCTCCCATTCCCTTCAAGTCCCCCCCCCAAAAAATTCAATCTCAATCTAGCCAGTCAGATCAAACTACTTTGTGCTTCCTTCCCAGGGACCTTAGTTATTCATAGAATTCCCTTGTGTTCTCTATGACTCTACAGATGTTGGAGAGCTCCAGCTGTACCTCTTCACTGAAACTCATTGTATGCCGAACTGTGTGTGTGCATGCGTAGACAATCCATATTCCCAGATTTTAGTGTGCAAATAATTATAGCTACAGGTTGAGATGCTCTCACTTCAGTTTCCCTCTCTCCTCCAGTCTGTCCTACACGCACAATGTAGGAAACCTGCATCGGAGAATATACATACATGCCATTTCCCTTTAAAGATTAGGTACAGCAGATCTGTGCTAGGTCTGGCTTGAGTTTGGCTCTTCTCTGTATGCTTGCCTGTTGTAACACAGGAAGCAGTAAAAATATGATCTTGATTTCCCTGACCTGGGAGTAAGACCTTAAACTCAAAAGGAGCCAATTCTAAGTAGGCAGAAATAGAATCAAACTGTATAAATGGAGAGGATGCCTGAATGCATTAAGATTTTTCTCTACTTTCTTCATCAGTCTGCCCACACATCTGAGACCAGACACTCCATTCTGTTTTTCCCTTCCATTACTCTGAATTAATTCTCACCATATATGTTTGTCCAGTCATTTCCTTGCCTCTGCCTAGCCTCATATGCCTCTTCCCTTCCCCTTCTCTTATCAGTGTTATCCATCTCCTCCCTCTATCTATCTATCTATCTATCTATCAATAAATAGCCTCCTTCTTGGAAGCTAATATATCTTAATCTACTCTGGAGCCATCTCCTCACTCATCCATCCAGCCTGCATCTTTTTACTTTTAATCAGGGTTGCAACATGAAAGGGGGGGGGGGAGGACAAGTATGTGTGGGTGGATGTGGGTGTGTAGTGGCTTGCCAAATGCAAGAGAGGACAGGTGGCTCCCGCAACTTTATTGGTTTACAGAAGGGGGGGGAGAGAGAGAGAGAGAAGGCATCCCTGCTGAACACAACTAGCGTGCAGGAGCCCTGGTGGTGTTTTTTTTTGGGGGGGGGGGTTGCCTCCGGAAGGCGCGGACAAGCAAGAGGGATGCTACGCAGGTCTGCTCGGAAAGGATCTCCACTGAGTTCCACGGGCCCTACTCCCCTGCCAGCATGCACGGGGTTTTGCAGCCCTGGACGAAAGCAAGCATCTTGCCTGCCTATTGTTACCCCGGGCGACGCCTAGGGCGAGCTGCCCTGCCCTCCGCCCCACAGCCAAGGGGGTGCATGGGGGAAGCACCGGGCGGGAGAAGGGGGCGGGGCGGACGGGGAGAGGGGGCGGGGCCGAGTCCTCCTTTTCCCACCCCCCGGCCCAGCCCGAGCGGGCAGGAGAGAGGGCGCCCCGCTGCCTCGCCGGCTTCACCTGAGCTGTCACCCTCCTCGGACACGGACGAGCTCTCGGACTCCTCCTCCTCGGAGCTGCTGCCCTCGTTCTCCCCGTAGTCCACCTCCATCTCGTCGTGGTTGTTCTCCTTCTTCTCCCGCGAGTGGACCGGCATCGCGCCGCCCAGCCCAGCCCAGCCCAGCCCGCAGGCGCTCGGCGTCGCTGGCTCCTAGGGACCGGGGGACAACAGCCCTCCCTGGCCGCCCGCCCGCCTGCCTCCCCAACGCGCCGAAGCTCCGCCTCAGAGAAACCCCGCCATCCACCTTAGCCCCGCACAGCCTCACGCTCCGCTCCGCCGCTCATTGGCCGACGACCCGCCGACGGGCGTGGCGCGCGGGTGGGCGGCGGGGCGGGCGTCGGAGCCGGAGCGGCGCGTGGCGGAGCTTCGCTGCGGCGCGGAGGATCTCGGGACATGTAGTTTCTCGGAAGGAAGGCTGCACTCCACCTAACCGCCTGCCCGCCCACCCACCCGCCCACCCCTCAGTAGGCGGTGGAAGGCGCGCCGAAGTGGAAATGTTTCCCAGGGTTGCAGGCGGCCTGCCAAAAGAGCCGCAACAAATGATGAAGATGGTGGAAAGATTTATGAAAGGGTTTATTGAGGAGTCAGACCCGTAAAACCGTACACGGAGGCAGCAGCAGCAGGCACGGGGAATTTGTGGGCGCCCAGATGCTGCCCGGACTACAGCTCCCACTATCCTTGGCCATTGGCCATGCTTGCTGGGGCTGATGGGAGTTGGAGTCCCAACAACATCTGGAGGGCCTCAGAGTCCTCGCCGCTGTTGCGCAGGATGGCACTCTTTTAGAATGTAAGAAAGGTTCTTTTGCTGGATCGGACTAAGGGTCCCTTTTAGAGCGAGAGCCAGCCTGGTTTAGGGATCGGAGTTACATGGCTTCAAATTCCCACTTCGCTACCCTATCACTCAGTCTAAACTACTTTGCTTCCAAGGATAAAATGAGCTGGGGAGAACTACTGTGCTGAATTTTTTTATAAAGGCATTGCAAGATGGGGTGCTTGATTTTCAATCCACTCTGAAGACGAACTGTGAAATAAACATGGAGTTTGCCTTCATTGTTGTTGCATAATCTTTGATGCTTCAGCTGATCAGTCCGCTACATTTGCAAGTCTATTTTCACCTGTTCAATTGCTATATGTGACGTTAGGCTATCATGCCAAAAATTTACTTTCACTGAGGTCACATTCACATCATACATTTAAAGCACCTTTATAGCGCTTTTCACAGCAGTGGTTTTTTTCTGGGGGTACTCAAGGGTATGCAGTACCAGCACTTTTTTTAAAGGAGAAAAGCACTGGTTTAAAGTGTGGCACTTCCTGTAACAAATGGTGAGTACAGGCACCATTTTTCTAGAAGAAAAGCACTGTTTAACAGACATAGCTTCCCCCAAAGTATCTTGTGAACTAAACTTTACCCATCACAGCTAGAATTCTCAGAACCCTTATCAATTCCCAAGATGCTCTGGGGGGAAGCAATGTTCTTAAAACGTTCTTTAAATGTATGGTATGAATGTGACCCTAATCTCATTTGCCATTTTGTTGTCTGTTGTTTGAAGAAACCCTTTTGGTCGCACTAGAGAGCCTTGTTTGGAAACAGTTCTTAGCTTCAGAGACCAGCATAGTTCCCATGGGGTCCAAATGGAAGAGGACCTCCTGCCACAAAAAGTTTTGTGCCAAATGAGTGATAGCAATGAGTGAAAGCAGTGTTTGGGAAGGAGCCGATGTCTGAAAAGCAATTCATGATTCAGCCAACCTTCACTAGTCAACAATTTAAGGATTTATCTTCCTCCTAATTTTGTTCTGCAGCAACTGTGTAGCGCCTTCTCATCCACGAATTTCTGGGCTCAGATGTCGTAGAACAATAAAGAACCCCACCATGTCCCCACCCTGCTAATGTGTTCATAGAAGCTCAGAGAGCAATAGCAAGCACATGACAGGCCAGCTTATTTTATAGCTATCCCCAAAATAGTGGCAAGTAAAATGAAAGTTAGAATCATTAAGTTTGTAATGGCATCTTGAAACAGTAGAGGCAAAAGGTGAGTCCTCCTGTGGATTGAAAACTGGCTAAACAAAAGGAAGCAAGGTCAAGACAATATATTTTTCACAAAAACAGGCAGTAGGGTCTGCACTTGAACTGTACCATTTAATTTATATATGATAGTGAATCAAGGGTGAGTGACAAGATTGCCAAAGTTGTAAATGATTCCAAATTAATCAGAATAATGAAAACTCTTCAAATAATGAGACTCTTCAAATGCTCCAGAAAGCCAATTTTAGTGACAAACATATTTTTGTTAATAAACAATTTCATACTTAACTGTAAGATATTAATTATAGTCTTTTGTCTCAATCTTTAAAGCTGCCTTTATGTACGATGAAATAGTTATTGTGTGATATGCTTTCTTGAACATTTTTTACTTGTTTCTATTTCAACATGTCATTTGATTGCAAGCTAATCTAAAAGTACATGCTGCAAACAATCTGGAATGTGTGCACAGATGAGAAAGGGTCTGGAAACCAAGCCTTGTGAGGACTGGTGGAGGGAACTGGGTATGTTTAGACTGGTAAAGGGGAGACTGAGAGGATATATGAAAGCTACTTTCAAATATCTCAAGGGTTTCCACATGGAGGATGGAGCAAGCTTGTTTTCTCCAGGCTAGTACCTGAAGCAATAGAAAGGAGATTCCAACTAAACATCACGAAGAACTATCTGACAGTAAGCTGCTTGACAGTGGAACAGACTCCGTTGGGAGGCTGTGGACTCTCCTTCATTGGAGGTTTTTAAGCAGAGGTTGGATGGCCACCTGCCATGTATAGCTAGTTGAGAATCCTGCATTGCAGGGGCCTTGGGGTCCCTTCCAACTCTATAATTCTATGGTTCTTTTAACTTCTTAATGCCTGTAAGGTACAATCCCATTGCGTGGAAAAAAAATTCTGACACCCATAAAAGAGTACAAGTGAACAGAGAGGAAAATTAAAGGTTAAAAAATTAAACAATTTATATTTTTGCTAATGTACAAAAAGTGCAGTGCTCAGGCCAGAACCCTCACAACACTTTCAGCATTTAAGTATTGATCCCAACTGCCAGAGTTGGCATTTGTGTAGATATATGCACAAAACCACAAATACAACAGAAAGTTTTAATGATGATAATGTATAATATTTTACAGCAATGCTGGAGATGTTTAACCAGGAAAGGGAAGAAGAAGAGGTTGTAAGAGAAACTGAATTTGATATTTGTGCAACAGTATGCAGCGGACAAAAGGCACACTAATTTTTCTGTTTTTACCACTAAGTATGGGAACCTGCACAAAGCCTATCACAAAATTCCAACAGAGTTCAAAGTATGTAAGGATTAAGCATCAAATACAGAATGTCTCGCTTTCCCTGAATATTAAGTACAGAAACATATAAGAGTCCATCCCACAGAAAAACAACGAAAGAATAGAAAAATAAATTTGTCCAAGGAGCCCAATGTTGACCTACAGCTGTGGGGTAAACAGATTTTTAAAACTTGAGTACAAATTATGTTGGTTTGCAGACAATGAAAAATGAAGCAGTAATCCTCTGCACATTTAAGTAAGAATAAAAGAAAAACCTCTGAAGACAGTAAGACTTTCTTACAAGTAAATATACTTAGATTCACACTACATGAGTATCTCTTGTATTGATGAGGACAATATGAAAGTTAGTTCTCTATCCCATTCAAAAATACTATTGTGGGGGAGTGAGTGTTTAGAGAACATTCAGGCAGTATTTGATATGAAAAGGTAATTTAAGGGCAAAATGAAGCAAGGCGCTACAGATAGTAACTGAGAATAAAGGATAACTGAGTATAAAGCAGTGAAGGTGAACAGAACAGGCAGCCGGTCACGTACAAAGAGGGAAAGGTACGGGCCAGAAAACAAATGTACATATCTGGTGCCTGTTAATCTAAATTCCAGGTATGTTAATCTGTAACCACAAGAAGTGGTGCTTTAGAGACTAACTAGTTTATTACAATATTTGTTTTCGTTGGAGCTCAAATGCAGCACAGGATAACCTAAGATAAAAACTAAAGCTAATATGAATACAAAACACACCCTTTGTTATTGGTGCACCAAGTCTATATGAAAATAAGGCAATGCATGTGACATTCTAACTTTTGGTAATGCATAACTACAAGGAAAGGGAAGGTGTTATTTTTATAGTAAGTCAATAATTCATAATCCTGAAAAATATAAAGTTGCTAATTAATTTCATTCTATGATTCTGTTTCCTTATCCCCTTGCAACTAAAAGTGAATGGATGGACACACACATTGCATGCATCCAATGAAAGCTGATGAGAACCCCTGCTCTCTCCCTGAATTTGTGCAGGGAGTATCCCTGTATTTGTCCCTTAAGTTTGCTCCAGTACCCATTCACCTGTCCTGATTGTAGTGCAAGTTTAACTGGCTACATCTGGCCAAGTAGGATTTTACCACCACTACCCAAACTTCACTGGCTGTAGTTTTTTGTTTTGCCTACTAAGTCTACACTGTTAGGTCAAGGGAGGAGGAGTTAATGTTAAGTGTGATGCCACTGGATAGGTTAAGATGTCCAGGTGTAGGCACAACTGTTTGATACTGTTCTTTTTAACTCATTTCATGACCTACTCCCATGGCACCTTCTGGTATTGCAGACACCATACTGCCGATTCACATCTCTACCTACTGTGCCCTAAAATACCTAAAAGACAATGCCATGAGAAGAGTATGAAGCATATTATATTCTTTTCATATGTTTTGATGTGTTTAGATTGTTTGCAATCCACCTTGAGTACTAATGGTTGGTATAAATGTTTAAACCCCCACCCCCACCCCACACTACAAGTACTCAAAGCAATGTGGAAAAAACTAATCTACAATAAATTATGTGCATGGGAGTGGCTTTCATATGACAGATTCAGAGTGTGGCAACTGGGGACAGGTCAGTATGTGCACTTTTACGGGAAGTCATGAGACAAAACTGGCGCAGTTAGGAAAGATGGAAATACCCCTTCTATTTTCAAGTTTCTTACTTTAATGCCCTTCTTTGTTCTCCTGAAGAGACTATGTAAACTACTGAATAGCAGCACTGAAGCTAAATTATGTGGGACAAGTTCCCAGAGGACAGGCTGCTCCTGTGTAGAAATGTTTCAGTGGTATGAGAATGGCACTTCTTTTGCAACTTTGCTTGCAGACAGAATGCTACACTGAATGTGTGAAATGGGAGACAAATGACCTGACCTCTGAGATTGATTCTAGGGATTGATACTTGCACACCTGAGCTTAAATTAAACCCTGAAATTGTTTGTTTTTCCTTCCTTCTGTTTTGCTAGCTGTGCAAGTGAACTCAGCCAGATATATATAGCTGAAGGAAAGGGTTTTTTTTCATAGTGGGGACTGACCTCTAAGATAGGTTATTACATTCTTGCACAATCCTATAATGTATCAGTGACAGGAAAATGTGCAAGTGGAAAAGAATAAAATACCAATTCAAAGTGAATGGACATATAAAACACTTAATTTAAATTAATTAAAAGTGCATGAACATAGTGCAGAAGTTCTTCCAAGTCCTGACAATGAACATGATTTAAAGCATTGAGCCATAAGAGCCAACTATAGAAGGGCCACTATACTCAGCAGATAAACTGCATGCAGATTTGCGGCCTCTTCTTAAAACAATCACAGCCAAGAGGGTTCCAAACTTTTCCTTTCAGTTTTTTAGCTTAAGAATTTTTATATTTCTGAATCCCTAGATTTTATAGCTCTAGCTTCTGCCAGAAATTTTATTTCTAAAAGCAATGTACAGAACACCTAAAGTAGCAAAACTGATTTCCTCACCGGACAGGCACCACCCTTTGCTTCTTTAGAGTACAAATCTAACTAAGCATGCTTACTCGGGAGTAAATTCTAATGAGCCCAAAGTGGCTTACTCCCATGAATTTTCTCCCCCCACGTGAGTAGTAGTAAGAACTGCAAAGGGGCTTGGCGGCACCCAAAAGACCAACAAATGTATTGCAGATCACGCCATAGGAAGTTCGTCAAGCTTTCAGGGTGCCACAAGACTCTCGGCTGCAGGTGGTCGCAGCCTCGACGTCCGAGCGCCAATAAACCACGCCACTCTCCTCCTCTGCCCTCACGAGACCCCACTGATCAAGGCTCCCCCAGCACGTAAACGAAGGCGACGCCGGAAGAACCGCCTTCCCTTTGAGTCCCCCGGCTATGACGTCAGAGCGAAGGCGGTTGCCATGGGAAGCCTGGAATTCGCACCTGACGGCTGTCGTGAAAAGTTGGGGGGGGGCAGTGCTCGGAGAGTAAGGGAGGAGAGAGGAGGAGGAGGAGGAGTAACGCGGTGCTGCGGAGCGAGAAGCCCTAAGCCAGCCCTGCCTACCTCGCCACAGCCGCCGCCAACCCTCCCTTCACCAACCCCGCGCGCCCGAGAGCTTCGAGTGCGCCGGCCGCACCCGCCCCTTCGGAGCCTCGGGGCGCCGCCGCCGCCGCTTGCTATGTAGGCTGCGCTGACCGGGGGCGCGGATCCGGAGGCCGCAGCGCACCTCAGCTTTCGCCGGGGGGTCCGGCGGCGTCGACTGTACGGGGAGGGCGTCGGCGAGGACAACAGCGCGGCTGCCCGCCCCGGGGGCCCCGCAGGCGGGATGTTCTCCAAGAAGCCTCACGGCGATGTGCGGAAATCCACGCAGAAGGTGCTGGACACCCGCAAGGACCCGCTCACCCGCCTCAAGCACTTGCGCGTCGTTATCGGTGAGGAAGGGGAGGCGGGGGCCCCGAGGCCCTGCTAGCTGCTATGGGTCTGGAGGGGGGCGGGGAGGGGGGGACCTTGGTTGCAAGGAAAGAGGCCGGGTTGGAGAAGCCCTTGCTGGGCTGGTGCCCGAGCGAGGGGGGAGGCCGTCCCGAGAGCTTTCTCCTCCTCCTCCTCTCCCCTCCCTGCCTTATCTTTGCTAGAGGTGGGTGGGAAAGAGAGGCTGGACGGTGCTTGGGGTGCTTTGAGCTTGGGGAGCAGCTGCGCTTTTGGCGAGAGGTGAGGAGAAGCTCCATCCCAACTCTTTTGTTGGCATGACAACCCGGACACTGATGGCACTGTGGGAAATGACAGGCGAGGAATACCTGGAGAGTGATGAAAATATCCACCAGCTGCCTGTTTTTACACACGCCCATGCTATTTACACACACACACACACACACACACACACACCCATGCCTGACTTGCCTTGCATATATTAAGATGAGGCAACCTGCTTTGCACCCTGTGTTGCGATAATGTTTTGGGGGTTGTTGACTGCTGGATAAATATGCTGCTTTCATAGGTGCAATTGGGATGGTTGTCAGCCCTGTGCTTTGAGTTTGTGTTTGGGCATGTCTAGAATGTCTTAACTTTGTGGAATCTGGTGTAGGGTTTCTTGTCTTCTTATGCTTACTGCCCAGAGTAGTACTTACTTCAGGCTGTGCAGTCTCTGAGAACACAAAGCTGAAAGTTAGGGACACAAATTGTTCTATCTATGCAGTTTGGGATTTTGTCTTCAGCTCAAGAGTGTATTCAGGCAAATCTGCCCCAGGAAGCTTCCTGCTTTTCTACTAGTGCATTCCAGCCTAAGACTATGAAAAGTTGCAGGAAGTGAACATTTGGATGGGCTCTGATACGGAGATTCATTACTTGTTTCTATTTGTGGTCCATTTTGATGAAAATATGTATTGAGATTGCTGTCTTTGGTGACATTAAAATAAACATAACATATTATAGAGTTCTAGTATTGTGGTGTGGGAAGGGGCAGCATAAATTAGCTAATCTTAATTAACTAATCCCTGAGGCAGGAACTCAGATACTTGTTTTGACTGTGTAAGCCCAAGGGTTTGATAGCATTGGATCTGACTGCTTTTTTTCTACAAACTTGTTACTCACTCATGCTTGATTGAAGTGCATTATTCCACATGTTTTCATGATGAGTTTTCATTCTGTTGGTTTTGCAGGTGTCAGCTTATTTAAGATGAGTACTTTATGACAAGTGTATGATAAAATGCAGAATCAAAAATGTTTCAAATTACTTGAGTCTTCATCAGAGTTGCAGTCCTATGCATGTTTACTCAAACCTAAGTCACACTTTAACCATTGGGCCTTACTCCCAGGAAAATGAGAGTTGGATTGTATCCTGAAGCTTTCATATGCAAGCCTGTATATCAGTTTACAATTAACAGAATCAGCAGCTGGCGATACACAAGCGCGCGCGCGCGCACACACACACACACGTGTGTGTGTGTGTGTGTGTGTGTGTGTTAGGGTATCTAATGGAGAGAACCCTGCTAGTATTCAGTATTGTAATTTATGCATTTATTATTATTTTCATTCTATACCTCTCTATATAGATTTTAAAAAAAGCTCAAAGTGGTTTGCAACACATTAGAACATCATATAAAACAATCCAGAATCATCATCTTCTTTGGTGATCACTTGTAGCTATAAGATTGTCTTCCATGAACACGGTCTTAACAGTGAGTCGGTAAGTGACTGTGGAGGCCAATTCTGGATCCATATGTCCTTCCACAGTGGGGACATAGGTTTCTGGGCAGGAGTTGATCACAGTCAGGGTTTGCCAAACATGCCTTCTTCTTAACTTGTTTCTCCTTTTCACTCTGAGTTTGTGCTTCTTCAAAGTCCATGACACTTTGGTAAAGGCTGTTTTCCAGTTGGAGCGCTTGCAGGCCAGTGTTTCCTAGTCATTAGTGTTTATGTTACATTTTTAAGGATTTGCCTTGAGAACATCTTTAAATCTCTTTTGTTGTCCACTGGTATTTCGCTTTCCATTCTTGAGTTGGGAATAGAGTAGTTGCTTTGGAAGACAATAATCAGGCATCCGAACAACATGACCAGTCCAACAAAGTTGATGTCGAAGAATCATTGCTTTGACACTAGTGACCTTTACTTCTTCCAGTATGCTGACATTAGTTCACCTGTCTTCCCAAGTGATGTGTAAAATTTTTTTGAAACACCATTGATTGAATATTTCAAAGAGTTGTAGATGGCGTTTATAAGTGGTCCATGTTTCACAAGTGTAAAGTTTGTAGTACAATAGCTTTGTAAACAAGCATTTTGGTTTCTCTGCAAATGTCCTGGCCCTCAACACTCTGTGATTCAGTAGGGAGACTCACACAGCTCAGGCGATGCTATCTGCTCTTGTTGAAACATAACTGCCCAGGTAGGAAAAGTGATCAGTGCTTTCCAACATTACACCATTAAGTTGGATTTGTGGTGCTGTAGAGGGGTCGTTTTGTGCTTGTTGGTGCAGCATTTTGGTTTTTTGGATATTGAGCGATAGGCCAAGTTTTCCATAAGCTGCTGCAAAGATATTTAGGATGATTTGGAGGTCATCCTCTGAGATATAAAAGATGTTGTGTAAGAGAATACACAATGACTTGTGTTGCATGCATCTTGAGATTATTATTTTTTTGTGGCTCTGTGAAAGAGATTGCACGAGTCATTGTGCTAGCACCTTTTTGAGACATTGTGGAACAGATCGTAGACTGCTTAGCACTACAAGAAGCACTTTGCTTTTTTGTGCTAAGTCAGGAAAAGCCCTTCTGCTCACAGAGCAGCATTGCTGGATCAAACCCACTGATTGTAGCTGCATTTCAAAGGATACCATAGAAATGACCTCTGTTTGCCCAGAAATACTTGTTTGCATGATTCCAGTTACAGATGGGTAGCCGTGTTGGTCTGCCATAGTCGAAATAAAAAAATTCCTTCCTGTAGCACCTTAAAGACCAACTAAGTTAGTTCTTGGTATAAGCTTTCGTGTGCATGCACACTTCTTCAGATACACTGAAACAGAAGTTACCAGATCCTTCTATATATTGCGAAGGTGGGGAGGGGTATTACTTAGAAGGGTGGTGGGAATCGGAGATTGGCAGATAGCTGAGATGAGCCTGCTGACGACTCTTAACGACTGTAATAGGTCTTACAGGAAAAGGCAAGGGGTGAGAAGGTGAGAAATGGCTTAGTCGTGTATAATGAGATAAGAATCCGATGTCTCTGTTCAGACCAGGTTTCTCCATTGTTTTAAGTTTGGTAATAAGTTGTAATTCAGCAGCTTCTCTTTCCAGTCTATTTCTGAAATTCCTTTGTAGTAAAACAGCTACTTTGAGATCTTGTATAGAATGTCCTGGGAGATTGAAGTGTTCTCCTACTGGTTTCTCTGTTTTGTGATTCTTGATGTCAGATTTATGTCCGTTTATTCTTTGGCGTAAGGTTTGGCCTGTTTGTCCAATATAGAGAGCTGAAGGACACTGTTGGCATTTGATGGCATACACAATGTTAGACGATGAGCAATTAAATAGTCCCGAGATGGTATGTGTGATGTTGTTGGGGCCAGTAATGGTGTTATCCGGGTGTATGTGGCAACAAAGTTGGCATCTGGGTTTATTGCAGGCTCTGGTGCCAGTGTCCGTGTTAAGTCTGGTTGTAGTATTATTGTGGGTTAGGAGTTGTTTAAGATTGGGTGGCTGTCTGTAGGCAATGAAAGGTCTTCCTCCCAGAGCTTGAGAAAGAGAACTGTCATTGTCCAGGAGAGGTTGTAGATCTCTGATGATGCGTTGAACTGTTTTAACTTGGGAGCTGTATGTGATGACTAGTGGAGTTCTGTTATTTTCTTTTTTGGGTCTGTCTTGCAGCAAGTTCTCTCTGGGTATCAATCTGGCTCTGTTGATCTGTTGTCTAACTTCATCTGCTGGGTATTTTAGTTCTGAGAAGGTTTGCTGTAGATCTCTTAGGTGAGAGTCTCTGTCTGTAGAATTGGAACAGATGCGGCTGTAACGTAGTGCCTGGCTATATACAATGGACTGTTTGGTATGTTTGGGATGGTAGCTAGAGGCATGTAGATATGTTTGTCGGTCAGTTGGTTTACGGTATAAGGTGGTGTCTATGCGTCCATCCTGTATTTTTATAGTAGTGTCCAAAAAATGTATTTCTTGCATAGATTGATTCATTGTAAGGTTGATTATGGGGTGAAAATCATTGAATTTCTGGTGAAAGGTGTTCAGGGTCTGTTGACCATGTGTCCAGATGATAAAAATATCGTCAATGTATCGTAGGTACAAGAGAGGTTTGAGTGGGTAGGAGTTTAGGAAACGTTGTTCTAAATCTGCCATGAAGATGTTGGCATACTGTGGGGCCATGCGGGTGCCCATTGCTGTGCCGCTGATCTGAAGGAACAGGTCATCACCGAATTTGAAGTTGTTGTGGGTAAGGACAAATTGGCAGAGTTTGGTGGCAAGGTCCGCTGTGGTTTTATCTGAAATGGTGTTCCTTATAGCTTGTAAACCATCGTTGTGTGGGATGTGTAAACCGTTGTGTGGGATGTGTAAACCGTTGTGTGGGATGTGTAAACAAGCTATAAGGAACACCATTTCAGATAAAACCACAGCGGACCTTGCCACCAAACTCTGCCAATTTGTCCTTACCCACAACAACTTCAAATTCGGTGATGACCTGTTCCTTCAGATCAGCGGCACAGCAATGGGCACCCGCATGGCCCCACAGTATGCCAACATCTTCATGGCAGATTTAGAACAACGTTTCCTAAACTCCTACCCACTCAAACCTCTCTTGTACCTACGATACATTGACGATATTTTTATCATCTGGACACATGGTCAACAGACCCTGAACACCTTTCACCAGAAATTCAATGATTTTCACCCCACAATCAACCTTACAATGAATCAATCTATGCAAGAAATACATTTTTTGGACACTACTATAAAAATACAGGATGGACGCATAGACACCACCTTATACCGTAAACCAACTGACCGACAAACATATCTACATGCCTCTAGCTACCATCCCAAACATACCAAACAGTCCATTGTATATAGCCAGGCACTACGTTACAGCCGCATCTGTTCCAATTCTACAGACAGAGACTCTCACCTAAGAGATCTACAGCAAACCTTCTCAGAACTAAAATACCCAGCAGATGAAGTTAGACAACAGATCAACAGAGCCAGACTGATACCCAGAGAGAACTTGCTGCAAGACAGACCCAAAAAAGAAAATAACAGAACTCCACTAGTCATCACATACAGCTCCCAAGTTAAAACAGTTCAACGCATCATCAGAGATCTACAACCTCTCCTGGACAATGACAGTTCTCTTTCTCAAGCTCTGGGAGGAAGACCTTTCATTGCCTACAGACAGCCACCCAATCTTAAACAACTCCTAACCCACAATAATACTACAACCAGACTTAACACGGACACTGGCACCAGAGCCTGCAATAAACCCAGATGCCAACTTTGCTGCCACATACACCCGGATAACACCATTACTGGCCCCAACAACATCACACATACCATCTCGGGACTATTTAATTGCTCATCGTCTAACATTGTGTATGCCATCAAATGCCAACAGTGTCCTTCAGCTCTCTATATTGGACAAACAGGCCAAACCTTACGCCAAAGAATAAACGGACATAAATCTGACATCAAGAATCACAAAACAGAGAAACCAGTAGGAGAACACTTCAATCTCCCAGGACATTCTATACAAGATCTCAAAGTAGCTGTTTTACTACAAAGGAATTTCAGAAATAGACTGGAAAGAGAAGCTGCTGAATTACAACTTATTACCAAACTTAAAACAATGGAGAAACCTGGTCTGAACAGAGACATCGGATTCTTATCTCATTATACATGACTAAGCCATTTCTCACCTTCTCACCCCTTGCCTTTTCCTGTAAGACCTATTACAGTCGTTAAGAGTCGTCAGCAGGCTCATCTCAGCTATCTGCCAATCTCCGATTCCCACCACCCTTCTAAGTAATACCCCTCCCCACCTTCTCAATATATAGAAGGATCTGGTAACTTCTGTTTCAGTGTATCTGAAGAAGTGTGCATGCACACGAAAGCTTATACCAAGAACTAACTTAGTTGGTCTTTAAGGTGCTACAGGAAGGAATTTGTTTGCATGATATATTTTAAAGCAGTTTCTGTCCTACTCTTTGGATAAAACCTTTCAGCCCAGCAAGCACAATAGGCCTAGATGCCACTTGATAAGTTGCCTTTAAAGTAGGAAATATTAAAAGCAGTTTCTGATGCAGTTCTTGAGTAGGAGAGAAGCACATCCTTAAAGGTGTTCTCTGGATCACAGCCTATCTAAATATTTTGTGGTACCAGAGTGCTATAGTGGATGGAGTGTTTTATTTGAAAGTGTGGGGTTATATAAAAAAAGATCCAGCCTAACTCAGTTATTTGAACTCTTTAGCGACACTATCCCTAAGGCTTTGAATGGGTTACAGGGTTAGAAACATACAATCAATTTTCCATTTTTTTAAAATCAAGATTTTAAAAAGCCACCTCTTAATCTCATTCTCAGTTAGAGGCTTAACACTGGCTACCAAAAGCAGGAGGCTTTTGACACAGGCTTGGATTTTAACAAGACTCTGAAGGAACAGTGTTACTTTATTGTGAAACCTCCAATGAGAACATTTCTCTTTGCCCACAACAATGATCATGTTTCATTTTATGCATAGTGATCAGATCAATTGAAAGTTACACTTCTCAGAAGAGTAAGTTTGTAAAGATGTTTCCGGTAGTTACATTGTCTACTATTTTGAAACTCATATGGATGTTAACTGTGCATTGTATTACAGTGGTACCTCGGGTTACATATGCTTCAGGTTACATACGCTTCAGGTTACAGACTCCACTAACCTAGAAATAGTGCTTCAGGTTAAGAACGTTGCTTCAGGATAAGAACAGAAATCGTGCTCCTGCGGTGCGGCAGCAGCAGGAGGCCCCATTAGCTAAAGTGGTGCTTCAGGTTAAGAACAGTTTCAGGTTAAGTATGGACCTCCGGAATGAATTAAGTACTTAATCCGAGGTACCACTGTATTCCTGATGGAAGAACTGTGTGCTTAAAGCAAAATTATTTTAAATTTATTTATTGTACAGAAATTCATTGTTTCATGAATGAAACATCAAGTACTTTTTGTCACATTTGCATTGCAAAGCATTTGCCATTTACTATTTTGAAATACATATTGTCTATGAAATATATATTGTGTATTCAGGTAGTACCACACCTGTTACTTTTAATTCTGATTTTATTTGTGGCTTTCAGGAAGTCTGTACATTCCTAGCTTTTGAAATTGGATCCACAGTATCAGAAGTTTAATTTGGAGGTGATAAGTTGATCTATGGTTTAAACAGAGACTTCTCTGAAAAGTGGCAATAGGGACTCCTGACCCTTTCTGTCAGTGTTTTGAAAAGTTGCTCATTGCAGTGTTAAAATATATGACCAGTCCTATAGAAGACTGTGAGTCTTCTGAAAAATGTTGAACTGGCATTAGTTTGGCTACAGAGTCAAAGTCTGGCATACTACAATGTCAGGGAACTGCCATCGGAAGGAAGGGAAGTGAAAGGGCTCACACAGGTTGGGAGAGACTCAGCAGCTGAAGAGGGAACCAGTAGGGGGAGAGGAGCTGGGCTGAGGGAAAGGGAGCTGGAGGGATGGCTCAGAGACACTTCCAGCGAAAACAGTGGGGAGGTTTCAGGACCTCCTGTAGGGACACCCACTCCTCGCCGGAAACTGTCACGCAGAGAGTCCAGAAGACGTGTTTCCGTTAAGGAGCTTTTATGTTGGAAGCGATTCCGAAAGCAACCACTGTCGGAATCTGCCAGCGACTGACGGAGCCATGTTTAAGGGGCTCCGTTACAGACAGAGGTTTGCAAACTTGACCAAACTCTGAGGGACTAGGATTTTACACACAAGCAGCTCATCGTCCCATCACAGCATTCCGACAGTCTTCGTGAGCAGCTTGTGCAGGAGAAGGCATCATGAGCAACCCAGCCGGAACCGGAGAAGCAGGAGCTGGAGCGGGTCCAAGCCTGGAAGAAAGGTACCGGGTGTTGGAGGTCCAGCTAGCGCTGCAGACGGCGAGGCTTGAGGAGAGGAGGGCTCAGGATGCAGACAAAAAGGGGAAAGACACCCAGCTCGTCAGAAAGGTACCAGGATTGGTGCAGAAGTTTGGGGGGGAGCCCAAAGACTATCATGGCTTTCGGACAGAGATGCAATATGCCCTCAATCTGCAGTTTGATGAATTCCCTGACGAGGAATCAAGAGTGGCTTTCGTGATTGGGCATCTTGAAAAGGGGGCGAGAGACTGGGTTAGACCCCTGATGGCAGCGAATAGTGACGTCCTAAAGGACACGATGAAGTTCTTTCGCGCCATGGATCTGATGTTTTCCAGCGATATTGAACAGGGAGTGGTCCGCAGACAGTTAATGGCTTGCAAACAGGGGAGCCGATCTGTCCGTGAGTACTGGACTGAATTCACCATGTTGATCCATAAATTGGGGTGGGATCTATCGGCGGAACCCATTCAAATGCTTTTTGAAGAAGGGCTTTCTTCGGCTGTGAAAGACGAACTTTCCCGGGCGCCCAGGGCGGAGTCTATGGACCAGCTGACCAAATCAGCGCTGACCATAGGAGCGCGCCAGGAGGCGAGAGCATTGGAGAGGCGGGAAGGGAAGGGGGAACGTTGGAAGGAGTTCCGCATTCCAGACATTCCAGAGCCAACTTTCCCGCCGGCAGAGCCGATGGAAATCGGAACAGCGCGCGCGCGCGCAGTTTCAAAGCCCAGTGAGGGGGGAAAGAAGGAGGGAAAAGGCGCCCGGAAATGCTATCTCTGCCAACAGCCAGGTCACTTTGCCAGAGTCTGCCCCCAGAGGAAGGAATGGCAAGGGATGGTAGGAGCTGTGGAGGGAAGAGAGGAAGAAATACCGAAGCAAGTAAAAGCCAACGCCTGGCTGCCACCGTCGGGGCACAGCAGTCAGGCCAAAGAGCAGTGAAAGTGCCCACGCCAGAACCTCCTAAACCCGCCCTAGTGATAGAAGTGGCGCTAGAGCTGCCAAACGGACACCCTCTAAAGATAAAGGCGCTGTTGGACTCAGGCAGCTCCTGCAATTTCATGAGCAAAGAGTTTGCAGCTGAACACCAGATACAGACGATCCCTTTAAGCAACCCCCTGCAGGTGACCACGATCGATGGCAGGGAGCTGTTGGGAGGAGAAGTCAGCTTGCAGACCGTCCCAATGATAATGAAGGTGGCAAGGCACACCGAACTGATAGCGTTTAATGTGGCCACCTTGGGAGGAGCTCCCATTATATTGGGGATGAGCTGGCTAGCGTTACATGATCCGCTGGTGGGCTGGCATCAGAGAGTGGTTTCTTTTGGTTCAGCACATTGCTTAGAACACTGCAAAGAGGGAAAGGGTTTGGCAGGGGCCCAAGCCACCCTAGCAGGGACTGAAGTAACGGAGAACGTGAAGGTACCACGACAATACGCAGATCTCCGCGACGTCTTCAGCGAAAGGGAAGCTGACCAATTACCCCCGCATAGACCCTTTGACTGTCAAATCAATTTACTCCCTGGGGCACAGCTCCCTGTAGGCAAGCTGTACGCCATGTCAGACAGAGAGATGCAGGAGCTAAGAGAGTTCATTGACAAGAACCTGAAGAGAGGGTTCATCAGAGAGTCCAGGGCGGTGGGGGGCAGCCCAGTGTTTTTTGTGGATAAAAAAAACACGAACAAGCCGAGGCTTGTGTGTGACTTCAGGGCCTTAAATGCAGTGTCAGAACCAGTGGCTTTCCCTATGCCCAGGATTGACGACATTTTGACAAGGGTCAGGAAGGGAAAGATTTTTACTAAACTGGACCTAAGGGGGGCGTACAACCTGATACGAATAAGGAAGGGGGATGAATGGAAAACCACCATGTTCACCCCTTTGGGGGCATTTGAATATTTAGTTATGCCCTTCGGCCTACAAGGAGGCTCCGCGTGCTTTCAATCGTTTATGAACCACGTCCTGGGGCCTTTGCTTTACAAGAATTGTGTGGCCTTCTTAGACGACGTGTTGGTGTATTCTGAGAATGAGGAGCAGCATGTGAGAGACGTCAGAGAAGTGTTGAGCAGGCTGCAAGCCAACCAGCTGTGGGTGAAACTGGAGAAGTGTCAGTTTCATACCAAGGAGGTGGAATTCCTGGGGTATCGCCTGTCAGACAAGGGATTGGCCATGGATCCCGGCAAGGTCCAGGCGGTGCTGGAATGGAAAACACCCAAAACAAGGAAGGATGTGCAGAGGTTCCTAGGATTTGGGAACTTCTATCGTAAGTTCATCCGAAACTTTGCCCACCTGACGGCGCCCATTACGGACTGTCTCAGCAGTAAGAAGAAGTTCGTTTGGACTGAGGAGGCGGAGCGAGCATTTGAGGAACTAAAAAGGGCCTTCGCCTCGGAACAACAACTCCTGCATGTGGATTTACAAAAACCGATGAGAGTGGAAACTGACGCATCAGACAGAGCGATTGGGGCGGTGCTTCTGCAGCCAGGGAAGGAGGAGTCAGAGTGGAGACCGTGTGCCTTTTTTTCGCGAAAGCTGAACAAATCCGAGAGGAACTACACGGTGTATGACCGAGAACTACTAGCCATTCATGAGGCGTTCCGGAGATGGAGGCACCTGCTAATTGGCGCACAACATAAGGTGCAAGTGTGCACTGACCACAAGAACCTAGAGTATTGGAGGACGGCACGAGTGCTCAACCAACGGCAAGTGAGATGGGCCCAGGAGTTCTCCAAATTTAACTTTGAGATTTGTTACGTGCCAGGCCCAGAGAACATTAGGGCGGACGCTCTCTCACGCAAACCTGAATATTTGGAGGAGGAGGGAGCACCCGAAGAGAGACATGTCATTCCAGAGGACCGCTGGGTGTGTGGGGCGGCATTGGTGGGACAAAGAGAACTGGTAGAGGAAACAGAGAATGATGAATACGCCCAGAATAAGCTCAGAGGTCTTAGGGGTGAGGGAGAGGAACCAGGGGGTTTCGAGGAAAGAAATGGAGCTTTGTATTACAAAGGGGCACTGTATATCCCTGAAGGAGACTTAAGGGGGAGGGTACTCAAGCAGTTGCACGACAGCCCCACGGCGGGGCATTTTGGACAACACAAAACCATGTGGTTGGTCACCAGGGAATTTTGGTGGCCTAAGGTGAGGGAAGATGTACGGGAGTATGTAAGAGGGTGTGAGCAATGCCAGCGAGCCAAAGGGGAGAGGCGGGCACCGGCGGGGCTATTAGAACCCTTACCAACCCCAGAACGACCTTGGGAGGCAGTGTCGATAGATTTTATGACTGATCTGCCGAAGTCCAAGGGGAAAACAGCCATCATGGTGGTGGTAGACCTACTAACAAAGATGTGCCACTTTGTAGCCTGCTCGCATGCAGTCACGGCGGAAGAGACAGCGAAGTTATTTGTAGAACACATTTTTAGGTTGCACGGGGTGCCATTGAGGGTGGTCTCAGACCGAGGAAAACAATTTACTTCCAGGTTCTGGAGGAAGCTCATGAGCTTACTGCAGGTGGAGGTCAACTTTTCGACTGCCCGGCACCCTGAAACCAACGGGCAGGCGGAAAGAGCAAACGGGGTCCTCCAGCAATACCTGAGGTGTTATGTCAATGACAGAGAGAATGACTGGGTAGAAAAGTTGGCGCTGGCGGAATTTGCCTACAACAATGCCGAGAATGTGTCCACAGGGATGAGCCCCTTCTTGGCTAATTATGGGTGTCATCCCAGGGCTTTCCCAGGGGGAGAAGGGGAGAGATGGGGTGTCCCGGCAGCCGAGCATTTTGTAGAAGAAATGGAAGCAATCCATCGTCAGCTCCAACTCAACTTAGAAAGGGCGAAGGAAGAATACAAGAGGCAGGCAGACAAGAACCGAAGGGAAGGTGAAACCATAAGGGTGGGAGATAGGGTGTGGCTGTCAACCCAAGGGTTGCCGTTCAAAGGAGGTTGTAAGAAATTAAGACCCAGGAGATTGGGTCCCTTTGAGGTCATTCAACAGGTCAACCCAGTGGCTTTCAGGCTCCGGTTACCCAACCACATGAAACTGCACCCAGTATTTCACAGGTCGTTACTGTCACCGTATGAGGGGGGACGAGAAGGGATGGCCACTCGGGGACCGGTCATAGAAGAAAGGGAATGCAGCAGCCATGTGGCAGAAATCCTCGACGCCAGATGGAAGGGGGATCAGGTGGAGTATTTGGTAGCGTGGGAAGGAGAACCGGAGTCAGAAAACACTTGGGTAATGGCAGAAGATATCAATGACGAGGTATT